>NW_027187348.1:11684902-12084024 GCF_028583685.1 Petaurus breviceps papuanus | reverse complement strand
CTCCTTCCTTCTTTCTCTCCTCTCTTCTCTCTCATCTCTCTCTCTCTCTCTCTCTCTCTCTCTCTCTCTCTCTCTCTCTCTCTCTCTCTCTCTTTCTCTGTCTCTCTGTCTCTGTCTCTCTCTCTCTTTCTCTCTATGTCTCTCTGTCATTCTCTCTCTCTCTCTCTGTCTCTGTCTCTCTCTCTCTCTCTCCCTCCTCCCTCCCTTCCTTCCTCCTTCCTTCTTTCTCTCCTCTCTTCTCTCTCATCTCTCTCTCTCTGTCTCTGTCTCTGTCTCTCCCTCCTCCCTCCCTTCCTCTCTTCCTTCCTCCTTCCTCCTTTCTCTCCTCTCTTCTCTCTCATCTCTCTCTCTCTGTCTCTCTGTCTCTATCTCTCTCTGTCTCTGTCTCTCCCTCCTCCCTCCCTTCCTCTCTTCCTTCCTCCTTCCTTCTTTCTCTCCTCTCTTCTCTCTCTCTCTTTCTCTGTCTCTCTCTGTCTCTCTGTCTCTGTCTCTGTCTCTCCCTCCTCCCTCCCTTCCTCCCTTCCTTCCTCCTTCCTTCTTTCTCTCCTCTCTTCTCTCTCATCTCTCTCTCTCTTTCTCTCTCTCACACACACACACACACAGACACACACACACACAGACACACACACATTCTTCCCCCTCCAAGATGCTCCTCTCTATTATTATCCATAAAATTAACACAATTTAACTACATTTATCTTGGAAAAAACAGTTTTAAAATAAAAAAGAGAAACAGAAAGCAAACTCTTAAGAAATGGAGATTTGGGGAACAAGCATAACACCTTTCATAGGAAGAGAAACAGTAGAAAGGAGAAGAGGAGAATGAAAAATCATCAGCCTCAGTCTCAGCAGCTTGAACAGTCTCAACAAACCCAGTGCCTGCTGCATGCTTCCGGGACACGGCTCAGTCACACAATCCTTGTCCTACATAACCTAGCACTCTTCCTTCATTATTCCTGGGGGTGTCCCTCTTGGTTCCCAATATACATAGCTTCTTGTTGCAGCAACAGCAGCAGCCCCCTCTACTTTCCTGCCAAGGGTGCTGTGTACCCATTCTTCATGCTGCCATGGGTAGCCCCAGATATCTGTTTTCAAGTATGTTTCTAGCATGGTACATAGTAGACACTTCATAAATTATTATTCTTTTCCCTTCCCCATCCCTTCTCACATGAATTCTACCTTCCCTGTCCCATTTGAAATGGAAGGAGGCTACACTGTAAGTCATTCTCTGGCCCCAGTCCCTCATGGAGTCAGGGCAATGTGCCAAAGGATCTAGCAAAGGGAATGCTAGGGGGTTTTGTCTGACAGTAAAGACAATGTCACCAGCTCCTGCCATACATACCTATGATTAGATCTTGAATAGAATTAAACTCAAAGAACACTTACTGAGTACCTATTGTAAAAAGAGTACCACAAAAGGGACAGAGAAATGACAGACCCTATCCTCAAGGAGTCCACAATCACAGAAGAATCTTGTTTTCCTCAATAATCAGTGTTTCTGTATTTTACTTTATTACTTTATTTCTGACTTGCCTTTTGATTTAACACAAAGACTGATCTGAATCAAAATATTAAGATGGAATAATTTAAATTTCCAAACTATGCCCTTCAGAAAGGATCTTCTACTTATTTTTCACCAACTTTGGCTTCTGTCTCTGCTAGTTCTAATTCCTAGGTCTTTCATAAGCTTCCAATAAAGTCCCATATTTGTTCCCTTTCTCCTCATAAGCTAGAAATACCTTACCTAACTTTATTCTTTATTCAACATTACCATTCCCTTTCAAATGAATGAAGGCAAACTAGTCCCATTTCTTCTCAAGAAAGCTGGCAGCAGAACAGATTATTATGGCCTAGAGTCCTAGCAAGCCTTACCGAGAAAGTCCCCTCTCTTGAAGGGACACTCTCCTGATGACACTTTGAAGATGGGGGAGAGAGGAAAGCAGGTATCATCCACAAACCTACCTACCAAGTAAAATCGATTCTGCAAGTTCATTCTTTCTTAGCTGTCAACCTTGCAGAATCGAGAGTCCTGGCATGCCTTGAAATCAGGCAGAAGCTCTTTGCAGAAGCATTTATCCTGGGTAGATGCCAAAAGAAAAAGTCAAAAGCTATCACAGTTGGACTGAAATAAAAATAACAGCATCCGTTTCTCTTTGCCTTTTGCTGAGGTAGGTGTAAAGGAAGGTTTCAAAATTTAAAAGAAGGAACAGGTATGATTTTTAACCCAATGGCATCCAATCTGAGTTAAACATAGTTAATGCTTTTTAAAAAATTCCTTCCACCCCTGTTCTGAGAGGTCAGGCATTGCTCATGCTCCCAGTTAAATTTAGACCTGTGCACACCGGGCAGTTACTTTGCAATAATATTTTCCCTACCAGTTCACAAGAGGAGTTATTATCAAAAGCACTTTCTAAATTAGGACAATCAGTTTTGTAATCTATTTGCCATTACATGACACACAAATGCTCTCTGCAACCTAGGCAAGGAAGGGGATTAGAAAGAGTTATGTTAGCATGTTCCTTTGAACCTTTCAATGTTAGAGGACTATGTAGGATCTAAAAGACAATCTAGTCCAACTCTTTCATTTTACAGGTGAGGAAACTGAGGCACAGAGAGGTTAAGTAACTCACCCAACGTCACACAGATAGTAAATAGAAGAAGTAGGCTTTGAAATCAGTCCTCTGACTCCATAGTAAGTCATCTTTAAACTAAGGCCTAGAGAAAGGCATTTTTGGTAACAATAACCACAAATCTCTTACATTTACATAATCTTTCACAATTTACTAAGTATTTTTCTCCTAACAGTTACTTGTCCAAAGTCACACACCTAAAGATGCCTATGCCTTCATATTACACATACACACACACACACACAAACACATACACACACACATTCCTAAAGATAATGTTACCTGAGTTTTTATAAGCTTGTGATGCAGCCTAGCAGTATTTCTGATTGACTGGGGAAAACTCTGTCATAGAAAACAATCAATATTTATGTGAACAACCAAAGGAGATACTAAACTAGGGCAATTTTCCCTAAAGTAAATTGGCCACACAACATCTGGGGCTTGAAATATATTAGCACAACCCATAAGTACTGGCCTTGGAGATAAAAAATGGTCAGGGAAATTTTGGAGCAAAGAGGAAACTGAGCCTATTTTCATAACAAAATTTTGCTGCACATTAAGTATTATAGATACATGCCAAGCTTGATAATAACCAGTCCTTTCTTTGACATCTTTTAGAGCTATGTAACCAAAGAGAGTTACTAACCCTCTTGGTGTCCCTGGAAACAGAGTCTAGAAGTTACAGATGAGTGGTTGATCTGCATGAGTAGAGAGAGTTCTCTACACTGTTGAAATCACAGGTCTTGACCCTTATACTATCACCACCAAAAAAAGGAAAAAAAATTGAACCGTTAGAAGAAAGGCTAATAGCAAATTAAATTTTCTCACAACACTTTTTTTCACATCAATCAATGCAGAGTACCAGATTTTATCAGAACATAGTTTGGAAATCACTGAACTAGGGACTCTCTAAGATCACTTCCAACTCTGACTTAATCCTTCCAAGTTGTTGTGGGTATTTAAAATAGAATCTAAGAGATGAGTAGAGTGGTATAAAAAAATTCAAATTCAGAAAAATATGTATATATCCACATATGTGTTATATATACATGCATACATATGACATATGTATGCATTTTAAATATTCCACCTCTTTCAGATGGAAGGAGTCAATACCTTTGGAGACATATGTACTGGTCCAGAAACAATAGGGGAAAAAAAAGCAAGTAGCTTAATGATGGTTTTTAAAATGATCAAAGGCAGAAGAAATTAACTTGATAGGCTATAAGGTGGTAATGATACAATGTCCCCTTTGGGAGGCCAAACAATTGCTTTATTTTTTCTTAACAGTTAAGTGGAAATTTCTCTCTAATACAATAACTCCTTATACATAGCATCCCTAGCAGACAAGAAAAGACATCTGTCTCTATTTCATTTATAAACAAACCCTGCAAGCAGCTTCTGATGATCCCACAGATTAACCAAGCTCCAAATTTTCACAGAACTAATATTCCCACCTAGAATAGGCCCCTGGTTTGACTAACTCTAAAATCATAAGAACCCTTCTGGTGTGAATGTACGCATATTTTAAAATTAAAATAATCTTTTAAATTGTTTTAAAGGTAATCTCTTTGCTGGTAAAGCCATCTGTTGAAAGGAGACTAGAGAAATCAGGAGAAGAAAAAAAAATCTCTCTCTAGGCAACAGGAGGAATAAATCCTTGAGGGAATGACAGGAATAATATTGGGGGGGGGGGAAGAGAGAGAGAGAGAGAGAGAGAGAGAAACATATTTCCAAGACAAATAAAATTAATATGTGAAATTTCGCAAAGGTCTGGTGCAGCTTTCATTAATTAAAACAATCTGGTCACTTGAAGACACAAAAATCAAAGGAAGTTACTTAAGAAAAAATAAGCTTCACCCAGTGGTAAGATGCTTGTAAATAAAAATTTTGGACACAATATTTGCATCCGTGTAAGGCAATGAAAGTAAACAGCAGAATCCTTCAACTGGAACTATGTGCCAGGGTACATACCAGTAAGAAGTTGCCCTCCTCTGTTGCTTCCCCTCACTGCCTGCCTACCAGTAATTATTTGCCATGTTCCAAAAGTTTAGTATTGATCTAACCCTTTTTTAAGCCCCAACAGTAAGTTCCCTGTATTTACTACAAAGGCAATGAAACGTGAAAAGACAGGGGGAGGGGACAATGTTTTTGAAAGAATCTTTTCTTAGGATAGGGTGGGAGGGATTGAGGGGAAAAGAGGAGTGGAAAAAAGTCACAAAGTCTCCTGGGAGGTATTAATAAGGGGAGACCATCCAGCTCTGGAGGAGGCGAGGGATAGAGACATCTGCAGCTGCACATTGCAGGAAATGTCTCCTCTAAATCTGCAGTTCCAGGTCCCTTCAGGCCCTAGCCAAGAATTTTAACACCTTCCAAAGGCTAAGTGAGAGAGCCCCTGCTCCCAAAGCTCCTAACACAGATCTGGGCCAATGGCAAAACAAAACCAGCAAAATAGGTACACAACCGCTCTCACACTAGTTCTGAGCTCCTGTGAGCAGAAATATCAAACCAGTGACCTGACTCTAACAGCGGAGACAAACAAAGCCGCCTCTCCGTCCTTCTCCTGGACCTGCTTTCGGCTCCCTCTGAGGTGCAGACCATGGGTGAGCACCCGAGAGCAGCTCTGCATAGAAGCAGACACAACCAAGGGTGCACAAGCAAGATCATTCACAGCGCCAGACGCATACTGCAGACCCATGTCAACTTACCACCAGCGCGGCGGCCAAACGCCAAGCTCTTGCCTCCAGGTTTGGGAAGGGAGGGAGAGAGCTTTCCAAGCAATTTCACTTAGACAGTGATGCTTCTCTCCACGCACCGACACTTCCCTCCAGCAGAGTCTGTGAACGATGCTGATTGCACCGAGAAAGGAAGCAGCTGGAGTCATCCGGTGTTTGCAGCATTCAGCTCCAGGCTGTTGCTGTTGCTGCTGTTGCTGCTGCTGCTGCTGCTGCTGCTGCTGCTGCTGCTGCTGCTGCTGCTGCTGCTGCTGCTGCTGCTGCTGCTGCTATCGCTGTCGCTGCCGCTGCCGCCGCCACTTAGCATAGGATTCGCCTCTTCCCTACACCACCACGGCCTAAAGAAGAGAGAGACGGAGAGAAAAGAGAGAGAGGGGAGAGATGCACTTCTCTCCTTAGCGACTGTTCTCTAGGCTGCCTCCGCCACCGCCTACTTCTGTAGCAGGCTCGCTCGCCCTCCTGTGTCCTGGCATCTTCTACTTCCCAACCAATATTAATCCGGGGGCTGCTTCGGTCCTCCCTCCTCTCCCTGTCTACGCTTCACCCCCCACACCTTCCAATTGTGTTGAGTCAGCAGCAGCAGCAGTTGTGGCGGCTGCACCAGAGGGACCTGAAGCCATAGCGAGCCTGCTGCCTTGGCTCTGGAGAGGAAAGAAGCCAGCAGAGGTGTTTTGTTTCTTGAGGGAGATTCAAGGGGAGGAGGTGGAAGAAGAGGAGGAGGGAAGGAGGGACGGATCCCCGTGCAAGGATCACCACAGCAGCCGCGCTCAAACCCTGGACTGGCCACAGGAGCGCCTGCAACGTCAACAGTGAAGCCAGCCCGGCTTCCAATTCTGTGCCTCTCTCCAGGCGTCACTGGCCAGGAGTCACCTCCTTCTCTCCGCCTCTGTCTCCTCCCTCTTTCCTTCGGCCCCCAATGCGCCTTCCCTTCCCCTCCTTCCCAGTCCGTTCTCCTCTCCACCTCTGTCTGGGCTCGCTCGCCCGCAGCAGCCTGGGCGGTGAGTTGTCTACCTTTAAGCGGCAGCAGAGCGACGAGCAGGGAGGATGCTGCCGAGAAAAACACTGCTGCGAGTCTCTGCGTCCTCCGCCTCTCCCATCTTTCCTCGCCTCTTCTTCAAGACCTCTCGGCTCCGCCCTCCCTCCCAAGCACTTTTCTGTAGTGTTTCTTGCATCAGGTAGCCAGGATGGAGAGTGTTTCGAAAGGACTACCGGGCGGAGTGTTGTGTACTAGGTTGGGTTGAGTGTTGTTCTCTAGGGGAGGAATTACTGGCAACTATTGGTAGGCAGAACAGGTATAGCCGCTGGCCTTAGAAGCTGCTTTTCCGCTGTCCTCACAAAGCTTAAGGACATTCAGATTGAATCTGTAGAATCAAGGGATGTTTTGTAACTACATTGTCTCTTTTTCCTTTCAGACAGGAATACTTCTAAATTTTTCCAAAGAGGACCATGGGAATATAGGGGACCTTAGATTATCCACTCTGGCACTCTCATTTTACAGATGAAGAAACTGAGGCCCAGGAAAGTTGAGACCTGGATGGCAGCAATAACAACATCTACCAGATTACACAAGGAAGAGTGAAGACTGACAAAATAATCACTGAAGTCCTCGTACTATTTAGATGTTCTGAAATTGCTGTTTTTGTTTTTGTTTTCAGTTTTCCATTTCATCCATAGAGTTCAAACTCCAGTTGTTACTTCTTAGCTGTGTGAAGTTAGTCAATCATTTAACTTCTCTGCACCTCAGTTTCCTCTGTAAAAATAAAAAAAGATGGGGGAGAGGGTTGACTTAATTCAATAAATCAATAAGCATTTATTAAGCACCAGGCATTGTGCTAGGCACCAAAGATACAAATACAAAAGTGAAAATAGAGCCAGTCACTATAAGGAGTTTACATTCTACCTGGGGGAGACAACATGTTCACAGAAAAGTAAATTTAGGATATACAGTATACAAATACAATGTGTTGTGGGAAAGAGTTCCTAACATATAAATAATAAGGTAAGGTCTCCTGGAGTAGGTAGCACTTAGCTGAACCTTCATGGGAATAAGGGGTTCTAAGGAGAGTATTCAAGGTCCCAAACTTAGGCTAGGCAAAAAGCACATGGATGGGAAAAGGAATGTTGTATATAGGAAATAGCAAGTAAGTCAGTTTGTATGGTGGTTACAGTAAGCACATTAATGGCAAGTGTGCTGGTAAATGTTTAATAACTGGTTCTCCCTCAAAAAATATACTGCAGGACACTCTTTTAGAAGTTTAATCTGCATTACTCACATTTTCTCCATCACTTTCTTAAGTTTAGACAATCAACAACAAAACAATAAACCAAACCCTGATCTGTAGTGTTTATCAGCTTTTGAGGCAACAACAAAAAAATTCACACTGAAAATTTAACAATGGGTTCTTGCTGTTTAGAACTGACTCCAACACAGACCTGAAAAGGGAATAATCTATAATCAACCTGGAAAAATAGACTGGAGCCAAATTGTAAAGAAATATAAATGCCAAACAGAGAAGTTTGTATTTTATTTTAGAAACAATAGAGAGCCATTGAAGCTTTTTGAATAGGGAAGTGATTCATTCAGACCTATACTTAGGGAATATCAAAATGGCAGCTGTATGGAAGGAAACTAGATTAAAGAGAGGAGAGCCTGGAGGCCAGAGATTAGTTATGAGGCTATTGCAATAGGCCACGTCACAGGTAATGAGAACTGAGTGAGTGTGAGTGGAGAGAGGAGAGTGGACAGGAAAGAAGACAGACTTCATAACTAATTGAAGTAAGTGTAAGAGTAAAGACTTATGAATGACTTCAAGGTTATAAATCTGGATGACTGGAAAATTGGTGGTGCCCTCAACAAAAATAGAGAAGTTAGAAGGAAGTGGACAGGGGTTGGGGAAAATAAAAATGAGTTTATTTGGGGGTATTATTGAATTTGAAATACATAAGATCCACGTCAAGATGTCCAGCAAGCCTGTAAAAATGCAAGACTACATAGAGTTCAGGAGAGAAATAAGCTGGATATGTAGATTTGGTAGTAATCTACATAAAATTGAATCCTGATGAGATCACCAACAGATGCATCAAGGTGACCTTCAAGGATCCTTTTAGTCCTAAAAACTCTACCAGTTATCTATGAACTACATGGAAAAAAAGTTTATTCTCTCCTATTCAATGGCCCTTCAAATGCTCAGAGAACTATCATATCCTCTTATAATCTTCCCTTCTTTCAGTTAACATCATTACTTCCTTCAACTGTTGCTCATATGGTATAGTTTCTAGACCATTCACAATCTAGATTGCTTACCTCTGCATGTCCTCTAATTTATGAATGTCCCTCTTAAAGTCTGGGCCTAAAAAGTGTACTAGATGTGTTATGAACATAGAAACTTGAAATGAATATCATATTTTTATGGATACAACCTAAAGTTACATATATTAGGTGTTTTGATGGTCATTTCAAAGGACAAAGCACACAACACATACACACACACACACACACACACACACACACCATACTGTTGTCTAATCTTGAACTTACAGTCAATATCCTTATTAAATGTTGTATCCAGCAGGTATAGTCCTTGCTACTAGGTGGGCTGAGGCTGGTGAATCACTTGAATTTGGGAGTTCTGAGTTTCAGTAGGGCTAAAAGCAATTGGATGTCCACATTAAGGCTGGTACCATTATAGTAAATTCCCGTATAAGACCACAAGGCTGCCTAAGGAGGAGCAAACCAATGCAGGTTGAAAAACAGAGCAGGTGTTAACAGAATTTTACTGTACCATTCTCTAACCTGGGAATACTGAGAGCTGCACAAAACAGGCCTAGAGACAGGAATGCCAGTAATCAAGTAATGGTGTAATTAATCAGTTTCAGAGTGAGGAATGCTCCCTATGCTGGAGTAAAAACAGAGCTTATATACATAAATCACAGGTGGGGAAGGAAAGGTGGATTACAAACAATTATTTCCAGGGCCTGAGTGGTTTCCCACAACAAGCCCACAAGTTTCCAATACAGGTATACTAGAATCCTGTGGGAACAGTATTGTTTCTAGTCTTTGGGCATTGTTACTTAGTGGAGTACAGGATCACAGTTTTGTGATAGGAATAGATTCTACAATCTTTGATTCCCTTCACTTAATGTATATAGGCACAGGAATGTAGTGATTGGGAGATCATTGTCAAGGGTTTGACTGATCATTTCAAGCTGCATTGTAAGTCTCTGACTCCCAAGCCAGTCTCCTGAGAAATCTAAATTATTAATATCTTCATTATACATATCATATCAATATAAAAATCATAATTCCCTTCACACAGGATAAAGCTTCCCTACTGATCCATATTGTGATAAAATTGTGAGTGGTTGATGTACTTCCAAACTTGGGAGAGATAGGGAGACCAAGTCTAAAAAAAATTTTTAATATAATTTAATTTTAATTTTAAATGGTATACAGAATTGGGGTATAGGTAGGTGGTGAAGTGGGTAGAGTGCTGAACCTGGAGTCAGGAAGATGAGTTCAAATGCAGCCTCAGACATTTGCTAACTGTGTGACCCTGGGTAAATCATTTAACCCTGCTTGCCTTAGTTTCTTTGTCTGTAAAGTGAGCTGGAGAAGGAAATGTTGAACCGTCCCAATATCTTTCCCAAGAAAACCCTAAATGGGATCACAAAGAGTCAGACAACTGAAATGAGTGAACAACAACAAAATATAAAATTGAAGTTAATACCATATAGACCACAGACAGATAGGTCATTTATACTGGTAGTATCAAAAGGAATTCTACAAGACATACATATCAATTGAAGATGCATTGTTAATTTTGCTGATGGAGGGAATTTACACTGCAGGATTTCATAAATCTGTGAGAAAAAAGGTTCAGACCTCTTTGCTTTTACTTTACAGATAATTTTAAAAACCTTGATATGACCTTCCAACTCAAGAAAACAGCAAATTAGAAAAGATCAAAAGAATGCTAGAGATAATCACACACATCATAACAAGAAGCAATATTTGATGTCCTGGTGAACAATAAGTGGGGAGACAAAAGACTATGAAATGCAGAGATCCTGGTTAAAAAAAATGACAGTTTGGGATTATTTCTCTTACAGAACAAATAGCTCTATAAACTTCAGTAGGCCTCAGAGCTAGCCATGTGTTACAACTGTGGTACAATAATTTATATTCTTTTTTTAAATTTTTTTGCTTTTTGGAGGGGGGAGGGCAGGGCAATTGGGGTTAAGTGATTTGCCCAAGGTCACACAGCTAGTAAGTGTTAAGTGTCTGAGGCCGGATTTGAAAAATTTATATTCTTAATGATGATTCTGATTCACTGAGAAAAGGTTAAGTTCTATTCTGGATGTTCTGCTTTAAAAAAGTGAAGCATATAAATTGTTTTAGATTGTGAACTCCTTGAGGGCCAGTGTAAATGACCTGCCTGTGGTCATACAGCTAATATATGTCAAAGGCAACACTTGAAACCAAATCTTTCTGACACCAAAGTTGGCTCTCTATTCATTATGACAAGCTGCCTCTCCAGATAGTAATCTCTGATTCACATTGCGTTGCCATTTATGTTTTATAAAGATATTTCCTAACAACAATCTTTTGAACAGGTAGGGCAAGTCACCTAGGCTGTAATTTCTTCATTTAGTCATTGAGTCCAGTGGTGGATGCAAAGGTCAAATCCAAATCTAATATCGTACCATTCTAGATTGGTGCTATCATTGTAGTTGAGACTTTACTACTTTTTTTAATCAAAGCATCACACCTTAAGAACTATTGAACATATACTACTCTACTTTGTCAAAAAAAAATTTCTTGTCCTCCTAAGTTTCTGCCTCCCCCTCCTTTTTAAAACTCTCATCTCTTCCTCCTAATTGCTTTTTCCCGCTTTCCAGTTATCTCCATGTTATCTCCCCCAATAGAATGTAAGTTAAATTAAAACTGATCCCTCTAAAGTTATTAATATCAAACATAATGGCCTTTTCTCAGGTCTTATCTTTCTTGACTTCTCTGCAGCCTTTGACACTATTGATAAATCTCTTCACCTTGATACTCTGTTCTCTCTAGGGTTTCATGACAATGAAATGCTAGTTTTCTTCCTGTCTTAACCACTACTTCTCAGTCTCTCATGCTGGATCTTTATCCAGGTCAAACTTACTAATGCTCATGTCCCCTAAGGCTCTGTCCAGAGTCCTCTTCTCTTCTCTTTCAATCCTACTTCATTTGATGATATCATTAGCTCCCACAGATTCAATTAGTAGCAATACAGAATGTTCTCACATCTGTTTATCTGCTTTCATTCTTCTCCTGACCTCCAGTCTTGCATTTCCAGCTGCCTATTGGAGGGAATTTATACAAGGCCTACCATGTTCCAGAAACCCTGCTAAACTTTTTACAAGTATTATTTCATTTGATAATCATAACAACTCTTTGAGGTAGGTACTATTATTGTCCCCATTTTACAATTGAGGAAACTGAAGAAAACAAAGGTTAAGTGACTTGCCCAGCATTAGAAAGCTAGTATGTATCTGAGGCTGGATTTGAACTTGAGACTTCCTGACTCCAGGTCTAATATTCCTTCCACTGTGCCACTAGATGCCTCCATCATTTTAAACTCAATATGTACAAAACCAAACTCTTATCTTTGCTCCCAAACCCTCATTTCTTTCTAATTTTCCTAGTGCTGTCCTGAGCACTGCCTTCCTTCTGAGATTATCTCCAATTTATCCTGTTTATATCTTGTTTGTAAATAATTGTATGTTGCTTTTCTCAATGGACTGTGAGCTTCTTGAAAACAGGGAATATTTTTTGCCTTTCCTTCTCAGGTGTGTGTCAGGCACTTAATAAATGCTTAATGATTTGATTTTGAGGTCAGGTAGTGTTTCATTTTTTTTTCCTAATACAGGATCTGGCTCATAAATAAATAACAAAACAAACAAATAAATGTTTAATCAATTCTAGACTGATTTTCTTTAAAATCTCCATTTGATATTTATGTTATATCTTAGACTGCAGGGTCATATTCCTTCATCTTTTATAATGCCTGAGGGCATCACTGAGCTCATAAAGCAGGTTCCCCAGAGACAGTTACCCCAGATTCAAAGTTATGTCTATATCTCAAAAACTATAGTTCATGAGCCCCCACCAATGTGTTCAACTTTAGTAAGTCAAAGGATATAATTAGCTCAAAGAAAAGGTATTTAATAAAATAGCATAATAAAAAAATTGTCCATAAAGCATTTCCTCACAAAACTTGGAGAACTCTCCTCAAAATACATACTCCATTTGCAACAACCACCTAGAGGAGGCCAAAGTTGCTAAAGACCCTGTGAGTTTTATTTCTTCCAAGTAAGGAAGAATTCTTATGTATGGATGATGACTAAAGGGCAGAACTTCCTGTACAGTTTGACTTTTGAAAAAGCTCCCCAAAGAGGGACAAGAAGAGAGTTTGTAGCCATGGCAGTGGTGGTAGAGGTAGTAGCAGCAGCAGATTGGTGGAAAATTCTTCCCAGAAGATGCAAAAGTCTCTTTGGAGCCTGGAGCCTTTTCCTTTCCCTGACTCACAGCTCCAGTTATTAAACGAATACAACAGATTTGGGCTGAACTCTGGTTTACTTGAGAAATTACCTCAGTTATATCTCCCTTTTGTATTCTTGCTCCAAACAACTGGCAACAAGGTTAATTACTAAGAGTGGCCTTTTTTTTTTCAACTCAGAGATGAAGGAAGGTTGTGATTCATAGTAGCCTGAGCTAGAATTCATTGATCAAAGAAGATTTAGACAATATTGGGAGATGAAAACTAACTAAACGATCTCCTAGATCAATTCCATGCAATAGAGCTGGTGCCCTGGGAAACTAAAGTTCAAACAGATTTATAGTCTAGGATCAGATCCTTCAGAGAGTTATGATGCAAACCCCACTTTGGCCTAGCAAGTGGACAAGTCCTAAGACTGATATTCCAGGAACAGGAGTGCAATGGTGGTCACAGTGAGTCAATCTGTCAAGACAGTTAACAAGTATTTATTAAACCCTTACTATGTGCCAGGCATTGTGTTAAGCACTGGGGACACAAAGAAAGACAAAAGACAATCCCTGCTTTCAAGGAGCTTACATTCTAATGGGAGAGACAACATGCAAGTAACTGTATATACAAGATATATGGAGTGCAATCTCAGAGGGAAGGCACTAAGGGTTTTGGGTCCAGAGCCAGGAAACGCCTCCAATAGAAGATGAGACTCAAGATGAGTCTTGAAGGTAGCCAAGGAAGCCAGATGTTGGAGGGGAGAAGGAAGAGCACTCCATGCATGGGGGACAGACCAAGGAGTTGGGAAATAGAGTGTCATCAATGAGGACTAGAAAGAAGGCATTATTGCTGGATGGTACAGTATAAAGAATGCTCCACTCTTCAAAGAAGCACATGGGGAAACAGAACAAAACTGTCACAATAACTGAGGCAAAAGTTCACCAATCAGAGGTTCCTCTTGTAGGGATACCTGGAAGGTGTGGTGCTGGCAAATAAGATGCAAGTGCCTCTCACAGAGGCACCTGGGAAGTGTCGTCCAAGGGAAAGAGGGCATGGTGATAAGAGGAGAGAGGTAGGAAAGACTGAATAAAAAATGGCAATATGTCATCTGGAACAAGGACAATCAAGAATGACTTCAACAAGGTAAGAAGAAAGCAGGTGGAGAGCTGAGTTAAAAATCAGAAGAAATGGCCAGCACGTCTTTGATGGATGGTTTATTCTGTTCATTTAGGTCCATGAGTTTTATTTTTATCTTTTTTGGGTCAGCTGGTCCTGTCCTCTTTTGTTTAGGTATAAGCTCAGTATACCACTGCATGACCACACCTATACAAAGTAGAGTTGGTTAACTACATGGTATGGGTTGAGGGATATTTGATAGGCTGTTTATCTAAAAACATCTCCCCTACCAGCTGATTGCACTGCCAAAAAAATTCTACCATTAATCATTCATTAATTCAGATTAAAATATTGCTCTAGGTTTCTGCTTAAAAAACACAACTACATTGGGAATTGGCACAATATAAATGCTATCCCTAATTATTCATACCTTAGTGTGAATTTGCTTACCAGATACTTTCCTCTGTGAAAGCTAGAGAGCTGAGATGAAGGTATTGAGAAGCTAGACATCTTGAGGGGAAGGATAAGTGGTTTTGAAGTAAGGAGCAGTACTGAGGAAGGCTAACCAGGATAGGCTGAGACAGAGGAAATGTGCCACCTGGTATTGTAGGGTTCTAGGGGTGGAAATGGGCACTGGCATTTAATTAGTATAGGGAATTCCCAAGGGAAAGTCTCTCTGCCAGTGCAGGTAAGTACCTTCTCTGCAAGTCATAGCCTTAGAAAGTTGTCTGGAGTACAGAGGATTTGACTTGCACAAGGTCACACAGTCAGGGTTTGTCAGAAGCTGCATTTGAACACAGGTCTTCCTGGCTCCATAGCCAACTCTCTAGCCATTACCTAACCTGCTTAAGTGTGAGGAAGGGTGCTCAAAGGGATATTAGGAGGTTGCCAAAGACAAATTGTGCCTACTTTGTAACTTTGCCTAGGACTGACACTACATACATATACATATTTCTCACTTCTCTTCTGAATTTCCCTTTTTGGTCGATCTTTATACTATGATGCATTCTTAGATATTTCCCCTGGTCTGATATGGAGCAAATTAGACAAGGGACTTCCACTCTCCCCTCAAGAGGTGAGTCAAAAAGTCCATTAGACTTTGCTGCTGAGATTTCTACAGTGGTATCGTTTCTTCACAGAATTTTATATCTGTAATAGGGGACTGGAGCATGCAGGAAGGCATCAATGTGCTAGGCTTGTGCAAATTCCCCATGTGGGAGAAGTTAGAGAGCCTGCTTTCCAGGAGAATCATGATGGTGTTTAAAAGATGTACCTTGGAGAGACCATGGAGCATGCTTAGACATTCTGTAACTGGTTTTATGTTAATTATGGTAAACAGGCATTCAAAAAGGCCTAAATCAGGCATAGCCACCTGTGGCCTTGAGGCCACATGTGACCCTCTGGGTGCTCAAGTTCAGCCCTTTGATTGAGTTCAAGTTTTACAGAATAAATTCTTTTATTAAGGGGATTTGTTCTGTGAAGTTTGGATTCAGTCAAAGGGCTGCACTTGAGGACTTAGAGCCTCAAGACTGCAGGTTCCTCACCCCTAAATCATTTCAGGCTCATATTTTCCCTTCATTTTCTTCAGCTGCACTGTGGTAGTTTGATGCTGTTGATGATGAGACAATATTGTGGGAGGAAAGACCTTGAGACTTTCTCCTCATAGAGAGCATGCAGCCTTTGTCCTTGACCTCTATAGTTGTACTTTTCCATTTTAGGTGAAGGGATTAGAATCTCTAATATTGTGACTCAGGGGGGAAAAAGGCAGGAAAGTAAGGGTCTGGGCTTTCCATAACCCAGGTTTTATAGTACCCAGGCCTAGAGTCAGAAAGACTCATGTTCTCGAGTTCAAGTTTGCCTTACTTACTAGTAAGCTCTGTGACCCTGGACAAGTCACTTAACCCTGTTGGCCTCAGTTCTTCATCTGTAAAATGAACTGGAGAAAGAAATGGCAAACCATTCTAGTATCTTTGCCAAGAAAACCCCAAATGTGGACACAAAGACTCTGAAACAGCATCAGAGTTCAGAAAAACCAAAAAAACTCTCAGGGCACCCTAGGACCCTGAAGGGCAGAGATATAACTGGCTTGGATAAGAGCAAACACATTTTCTACAGATTTTTCTGTGTTGTGTAAAAATTCATTCAGTAAACATGTATGTATTTACTACACACAAGGCTCAGTGTTATGGGAGAAACAAAAATGTGGGTGCCCCTTGGGTTAGAAAAAATACTTCACAAGTGAATGTTCATGCTATTAAGGCTTTATATGTGTAAAGTTGTTCCTTTCAAAGTTTTAAGGGCTATACCCACATAACCAAGCAGCCAACAAAACCAGTGGAGCAAATAGAGAAGCAGAGGTAGCCCACTGAGGCAGAACCATCCCACATTGTCAATGCTGTCACGCTCCCAGGTGGAGTTAGCTCTAGAATGATTTCTTAACCTCAGCCTGAAATTAGGTGATAAGGCAGGTGGACTGATTACTTTAGATAAGTGCTCATGGGAGGGGCAAGCCCCAAAGGAAACAGCCCCAAAGAATGCTGGACAAATCTAGAGAGAAGACTGAAGTACAGAAAGAAGTGAAGTTGCTAGAAGATGAAATGGATTAGGGGAGCAAGTATGGGCAAAAGAGCCACAGAACTACAGACTTCAGGTGCAACAATTCCATGGGCTCACCTTCAGTTCATTGGCAATGTCTCTTTGCCATACCCCACACCTAGCCTTCCTTGCCTAACTAGTGCACTACAGCTGTACTCATAACCCAGCCAAAAAAAAAAAAGCAGAGACTAAAGACACAAAAAATATGCAATCTTTGCTGGTGATGAGGCCACCCATCTCGTGTCAGAATGGCCTTTGGCAGAGATTGCTTTGCGCATGTAACTAACATTATGTTCCAATCCAAGTCTAGGATTTGATAAACTTCTGATTCACATGTACTCTGGGCTGCTTTCCTACTTTCTCCTCTATGCAAAATTCCTAAGGTCTTGGCCACTTATCTTCATTCCAGGACAGTTTGTCCAGACTATGCATGTTCTTGGGAAGGAGGGACCTTGAGGAAATTCTCTGTTCATCTTCTAGGGGAAAAAAGAATAGATTAGAATGGTCTGGAATGGGAACAATTTATTGTGAATGTCAGCATCCTCTGACCTCTGACTCTACAGGTCCTAAGGGAAAAGGAGCGACTCTAAAGGTATGTTGTTGAGATTGAGATGCTTCAAAGTTAGGAGGTGGATAAAACATACAGGTTCTATGGTCCACAGTATGGGAAAATTCTCTTCATCTCTCTCACTGCTGAAGGGACACCTGGAGAGGAGACAAGTGATTAGAACGCTGAGACATAAATGAAGGTGTGAGGTGTTGGTATGTGGCTAGTGGTGATGGAGACTGGCCATAGTGAGCAGGAAGCAGACACTAGTGGTGAAGTATGGGTCAATGGGTCAATCAGGAGACATGTGATGGGCATAATCATGTGAAAAAGCCAATATTGAGAAGGAGCAAGGGAAACTGAGAGGTCCAGGAGTCACCATATCTCACCTGGGGGCTCCCCACTTTGTGTATGATGATTGTGACTTTAGTGCCTATATGTTTCATGCTCCTCCCAGTTCTCCACCATTCTTCCCAGCTCTTCTCTTTTGTGTATGTGGGGACATGTAGATATGGATGCATGGATGTGTTTCCCTGAACCCAGGTCACCTCAAAACATCCTAAGAAATGGATATTTCTCACTCTTGGATATTTCCAAACCTTACAAGTTTTAGAGTTCATGAGTTGGTACTGGCTACCCAGTAAGAGGTATTTCCTACTACTATACCACTTCTTAAAGGAGACGTCTACTAATAGTATCAGCCTGAGTCTGAAGAGCTATGCCTAACTTACCAGATGATCTGGACTTTGCTTGGTAATACAAATCCAAGATCAATCTGAAATATTCTACAAGACCCCAAAGTATAGATGTGAAGATGTCCATTTTCCTTCCATTTCAGGAAAAGAGATTAGGCTGGGGGGAAGACATACAGATGCTGCCATTCATAGCTCAGAAAGTTCCTTTCACTAATGGAAGCAACCTGAGAAGTGACAGATAAATAATAATTCCACAAGGGTATTTAGGGTGCTGAGAAATAAGCAGGTTGTTGGTACCTGGCAGTTGGTGGTGAAGGAGATGAACTTTGGCATGGAGAAGGCTGAGTAGTTACATGTGAATCAGTTATTTACAACTGATGAATGGTAGAAAGAGCAATGTAGGGGCAGCTAGGTGGCACAGTGAATAGAGCACTGGCCCTGAAATCAGGAGGACCTGAGTTCAAATCCAGGCTCAGAAACTTGACACAATTACTAGCTGTGTGACTTTGGGCAAGCCACTTAACCCCAATTGGCCTCCAAAAAGCAAACAAACCAACAAACAAACAAAAGAGCAATGTATCACTGGACATGAGATGATCAAGTGAGTTGCAGGGAAAGAACGGCAGGGATTGAGAGGTGTAGTTATACCAAAGATGATTGAGAGGTGTAGTTATACCAAAGATGACTTGGTCTTGGGACTCTTTGTCCCAAATGGTGATTGTGGGATGTTCGTGAAAAAGGCATGACCCAGATTTGCACCAACACCATGATCATATAATATCTAACAGTGCAGAGTGATTGATGATGATGTATTAATATTAGATCTGAGCTAGTACTCTTTATTAAATCACATTAGCTGAGCTTCTCATTTTTACTTCCAGAGCAGGTGTCACCACACTGGCAATCTAACACTCTCAAGCCCTCGCTGAACTTGTATTTCATTACAGCTAAGTTCTTTTAGTGGGTTCCATGCCCAAACCAAAGCCCAAGTTGAATAGTAGCAATACCTGGCACACAGATCCCTTGCCCCCAGAGAAGCACTCCTAGTACCATCTAAACCCTACTCCCTCCGCAAGACACAAAGGGAAAGAGACCTAGGACATCCAGCCTTGAAGCCATCCCACTCTAGCATGATGAAGTCCCACCTGTCACTTTTTCCCTTCCTCCTCCAAGTACTATTGTATCATTTAAACCAGACTTACAAACACTAGCAATGAAAGATCCATTTCTCTCTGCTTTTATTTGTGGACAACCTCCAAATGGGAGAGAAACTGAGGAAGAAAATTTAGTTGATATGATTTAGTTGACTCAGTTGGATTGGATCTGATATTACTACATGATTGCTTGTTCCCAGCACTTAAGGGGTTTGATAGGTTGGCACTCAGTGGTATTGCTGCCTTTCCTGACAGTGCAGTTTAGCTGTACTACCTTCCTTTCTTAATGGCCTCATTGCTTGCCCTGTGACTTTCTCTGTCAATGCTAAGGAAGTTCTGAGCTGAAATGCTGTTGCTATGGAAGGCATTTAAAATGTACGATTTCTCACAACAAGTCAATCATGTGGGGAGGGGGGGGGTTGGGGGAGGTCATTTTACCCATTTTGTAGTTGAGATAAATGAGGCACCAGTATGTTGTCACGGAACGAGTCAGCAATAGAGCTCATATGATAGCCCAGATTCCTGACTCCCAGTACCATGCTCTTCCCTCTGTAGCCTATTTTATCCTTAACTAAAATAAAATATATTTTTAAAACACCTTTTTCGTGACTCACCAAGGAATGACCCCATTCTGATCACTCCAGTTTCCTTCATACTCAAGGATCTCTACATGTAGTCTGCTGCTAGGGGTCTCATGCCTTGTACTCCAAGCTAATTGAGGCTTTCTTTAGCAGTTTGCACACAGGAAATCATCCCTGTTTGTTTATTTCTCTCCCTTCAAGCATTATTTATAAACGAAACAATAAAAAAGTTAAGAAATATAATTCAAACAAACATGTCTTTCATCTGGAAAAGATCTGTCCTCATTAACCTAAATAAGAGATTTTCTTTTGTGTTTATTACCTATCTATGAAAGGAAGGAAGGAAGGAAATAAGGGAAGGAAGAAGGAAGGAAGCAAAGAAGGAAGAGAGAAAGGGAGGGAGAATGGAGGGAAGGAGGGAGGGAGGAAAGAAGGGAGGGAAGGACAGAAAGAAGGAAGGGAAAGAGGAAGGGAAGAAGGAAAAGAGGAGAATTTACTAAGTTATTCTACTTACTATGTGCTAGACACTTTGTTAAATGCCTTACAAATATATTATTTTGTTTGATTTACAAATTGTGTTAAAAAACTTTCTGATCTGCCTGGCCACCCCTTACCCTATCTGATAATCAATATAGTAAGATTATAAGTAGCCAGTATAAAGTAATAGCAGGAAATAAGGTTGCAAAGGGGAATCTAGAAGTCATGTATAAACCATCCTTGGGATCCAAATTGCATGATTTGCAAACTATCATATATTTACCAAAATTCACTTCCTAAGAATGTATACTACATCAGGGGAAGTCATCCAGGCCTTGCTGTCGGAGACATATGGTTCTATGCTTTGTTAATCTCAGATAAATTCCAGACATCCACAATAAGACTGGCAAACCACCAAATGATGCTGACAACTTTGAGATGACATGGATATGTTAATGAACAAACCCCATAGATAAGATATAGATAAGATAGGTAAGAGTTTGTCCCCCACAAAAAAAAAACTATAAAAATTATACCTGAAACTCCTAACCTATCCCCAGCAGTCTTCCATCTCCATTTGGGTCCATGCTCCCAAGTGCTCCCAATTCTAATCCATAGTTATGTGAATTGTTTTTTGTAATTTTTCTCCTCCCCATTCTCTTCCAGATGCTGCCTACCTCTATCTACCACCCCATCCCATACCTACACCATCTTCTTCTGTTCCACTTATCTCTATACTTTCTATGACATTTGCCCCTGCCTATTCTATACCTTATTAAAATATAATTGAAGCATTAATCCCTGCTGCCATCTTGGTCTTTCCTGGACAGTACCTAAAGAACCAGATGTTCCTGCCCCCATTTCATAAATTCCATAAATTAATTGTTATTCCTTAAATTTCATAAATTAATTGTTGCTGTTCAGTTGTTTCAGCCATGTGTTACTGTTCGTGACCCCATTTGGGGTTTTCTTGGAAAAGATAGTGGAGTGGTTTCCTATTTCTTTCTCCAGCTCATTTTACAGATAAGAAAACTGAGGCAAACAGGGTTAAGTGACTTTCCCAGGATCACATAGCTAGGAAATGTCTGAGGCCAGATTTGAACTTACTAAGCTGAGTCTTCTTGACTCCAGGACCAGCAAGCACTCTATACACTTTGCCACCCAACTGTCCCCCATAAATTAATTAGTAACTATCTAATTTGAAAGGGCATAAAACAGGTAACCAAATGCTTGCTCAAGAAGTTTTTCATGTCATGCAAGCTGTCCAGTGAAGAATCCAAATGGAAGAGAGATTCCAGATAGATGGAGAGTTTCTCTAGGTGCTACTATATGTAGATAACATTGTGCTGGCTTCATTAAGTCCTGGACCACTGCATAGCCTCCTAAAAGAGATGGACTCATGGGTCACACAGTAGAATAGGATATTGGTTGATTGAGAGATTAGGGAAAGACAAAAACACAGAGAAAACTGCCCAGGTAACTTGTACTTGTCCCTTCCTCTTCTTCCTTCCAAATTCTCAATCCAGCCACAATATTATAATGGATCCACCTAACACCAGCTTTTATATTCTGCCTATAGGCAGCATCACAGTGAGAGAAAAGCTGTTCGACTTGGTACCAATTGCTACCTTCCTTTGTCAAAGATGGACTTCCCTGTATATCTGATGGTGGTTATTACAAATTGGATGATATTTTGATGAATTGCTCCTCATCATTCTAAGGACATGTTTAGATTCTATAGTACTCTGGACTCCCTTAGACGATGGTTTCCCAACCTGGGGAATGAATGCCCCTTGGTAGTATGAGAAGCTTATCTAGTAGGGAGGGGTGTGAATTTAAGCTAAGTATTAGAATGTAATCTCCTTGAGAGTATGAATGATAATTGTTTTCTTGGTTTTGTATCCCCAGAGTTTAGGACCATGTTTCATTGATATTCTTTTCTTTTTCTCTTTGCTTCCTTATCACCCTGATCAAATAAAAATTCTCCTGTTTAAAAATAAATATAATCATGTCCATGACAAAATAACTGCCGAATAAATACAGGTAATACTTCATAAATAATTATATTATCTTACTGATGCCCAAGTAGCAGTGTTATTGAAAAAAAAATTGTGGTTTGAAGGGAGAGCAATGAGGAATCGGGAACATTACAGTGCATCTGAAATTTTTGAAAGAGAACTGAAGGAATAGTTCCTACTGACCAAAATGAAATTAATGAGGTTTGAACACAAAATCCTTTTTATATTGAGCTAGAAAAAAAATCAGAAACAATGAACCAAAGAAAGGTGAGCTAATTGATCTCTGCAAAAACTAGAAATTCCAAATTAATTTCCAAACAATGAAGATGCGATATTTTCGGTATGCCTTTGGAGCATCTCCCATCCTTACTAAATATGCTCACAAGTCTCTAATTACATTTATAACAATTTATCAGAGTGAATCACAAGTCCCAGTCCTATTTTCAGTCAAATCCAAAACAGTAAATTAACTGAATATAATGTGTGTCTCTTTTAAAAATGATACCAAGAATAAAACTATTGGTTAACAAGAAACAAAATTATAGGTCTTATCTTTTTTTTTTTCTTTTTGGAGGGAGGAGGGCAGGGCAGTTGGGGTTAAGTGACTTGCCCAAGGTCACAGAGCTCTAGTAAGTGTTAAGTGTCTGAGGCTAGATTTGAATTAGGGTCCTCCTGACTCCAGGGCCAGTGCCCTATTTCACTGCACCACCTAGTCACCCCCTACAGTTCTTATTAATGCATTTGACTATTTTGATAACCATTAAACAACTTTGTGATACTCCAAAAAATCAGGTACTAAATAAAGTTTTCTTTATGAAAACATAATTAATCTCTTATTTCTGTTGTGCATATTCAAAGTAAATCCTAGAATTTATTTCCTTTCATGTTGAATGGGAATTTGTGGGAAGGTTTCATAGGGTCATTGATTTACAGCTGGAAAAGATCTTTTGAGGTCTTTTAGTCCATTCCTCTCATACTGAAGATCAGGAGACTGAGTCACAGTTTTTTTGACTTGCACAAGGTGACTCAGCTAGTAAGTGTCCAAAGCAGGATTTGAACCCAGGCTTCTTGACTCCAGGTCTGTGCTCTCTGTTCTACACCATATTACAGAAAGCCAAAGAAGCAAAGGACCAAAAAAGGTTGAGAACTATAGTCTTAGACTGTGTTGGAGACAGTGACAAATTACTTTCTATCCAGTTTCCTTTTTTCAATGCAGTATTCCTTATCAGTCTCAAAATTACGACATTCCTCATGTCAAAATTTCTAAAATTGTAATTTATTTTATATTAGTTACATTTTAAATTGGTGGTTTTGTTTTGTTTTGTTTTGGTTTTTTGCTTTTTTTTTTTGGAGGGCAATTGGGGTTAAGTGACTTGCCCAAGTCTTGCCTAAATAAGAGATTCTATTTTGTATTTATTACCAATTTATGAAAAAAGGAAGGAAATAAGGGAGGAAGGAAGGAAGGAAGGAAGGAAGAAGGAAGGAAGGAAGGAAGGAAGGAAGGAAGCGAGGAAGGAAGGAAACAAGGAAGCAAGGAAGGAAGGAAAACGGCTAACTTTTGTGTTAAGTGTCTGAGGCCAGATTTGAACTCAGCTCCTCCTGACTCCAGGGCCAGTGCTCTATTCACTGCACCACCTAGCTGCCCCAATTGGTGGCTTTTGAATGAAATTTTAGAAAACACCCCAGTCTCTAGGCACACATGTAAAATCATCTGCTTATGGATAGGAGAGAGGAAGGGGGAATACATTGCTTCTGGGAAGATTTCTATACATGGCTAATCTAATCTTATTCCCAAATACTGAAGGCATACCCTATTTGAAGTTTATCTCTGACTGGAAAGAGTCAACCAGATAATCATACCATTTCCATAGCCACGCCCCCTGCTACCCACCTCCATCTGGTTCAATCTGTCCTTAGAACATATTGAAGACAGTCATTTATCAAAAATTTCTTATCAATAGCAATCTGCCTCAAATCTACATTAGCCTGGAGGATGACTTACCATGATCATGAAACAGTATTATGAACTCTGCTCACACATGGCTTATTGGGCCTTTCAAAAATAAATTGCTAAATATCATTTCTTATCCAATGAACTCCTTGGGAATTTATGCCCTACCTGGCAATAGTTGCTATGTGTGTGGGGTAGTGATGGCGATGGGAGGGATGCCTTTATTGAAATAGCATTAGTAATTCCACTAAAGAACATTTAAACATCCTGATGTGCAGTCTTTAATATAGTTTTGCCCTGTACAATTTAAAAAACAACAACCCATTTTTCTGAAGTAAGAGGACCAAGTGGTTAATTTATTTTGTTGTTGTATAGTCATTTTCAGGGGTTTTCTCAGCAAAGATACTGGAGTGGTTTGCCATTGCCTTCTCAAGCTCATTTTACAGATAAGGAAACTGAGACAAAGTCAAATGACTTACCCAAGGTCACATAGCTAGTAAGTCTCTGAGGCTAGATCTAAACTCAGGTCTTTCTGACTCCAGGCCGAGAGTTCTAGACACTGCACCACCTATCTGCTATTAACTCAAGTGGTGGCAGCTTATTGTCTGGAGCTCCAAGTTTGTAGTAGTCCAATAGGGAATTATGGAGTTATTGAACTCACAGCATTAGTCAAAGTAAACTAGAAACAGAGCCTGAATGACACTGAGGAGGGAAGTTTTTCTTAGGCAAATCCTCCCAGTTTACTGATCTCGCAAATAATGGGTGATGCTAGGTGCATGAGACAGCTATGGCACTAAAAAATTCTGTGTGCTATGAATGTTGACACATATCTAAGAATAACTAAACATTTTTAAAAATGCTAACCATTGTTAACAGTCAGAACTTTAATGGCTCCTTTTTTTGTAAAGAAAAAGAAAAAAAGGGAAAGAATTTAATCACTTTTCTAAATGCCATAATAGACTCATTTTGCTAAACTTTCTGAGACTATGACAACCACAAAAACAAGAAAAATAAAAATTAAGATGCACATCTTAAAAACAAATCCTCTAAAATCCCATTCAACTTTAAAAATCAATGACAGAACAATCTAAAGGCAGCCCTGTGCCTAAAGAAATTTAAAGGGAACCTTGTAAAAATTCTGACCCTGTCCAGTCTCTAGCAGACTCTAGAAATGACCATTCTTGGGCAGCTAGGTGGTACAATGAATAGAGCACTGGCCCTGGAGTCAGGAGGACCTGAGTTCAAATCTAGCCTCAGACACTTGACACAAAAAACTAGCCGTGTGACCTTGGGCAAGTCAATTAACCCCAATTGCCCTACCATCCCCACCTCCAAAAACACAAAAAGAAATGACCATTCTTCCACTCACATCTTTATGAAATGCCATGAATGTCATCCACCATAATTGTTTTGGAGCTTCTATCACTGAACAGATTGTTGCCTTCCCATGACAGGGGAGGTTAACCAGAGTCTGTAGGGATGTCAACTTCACCAGAACTTTACTCAGAGCTGTGAGAAAAGAAAAGAAAATTCTATATTTTCATTCTACCCTTCCTCCCAAGAAAATACAAATCAAATTTTTTCTTTTTTCTTCCTCAACTTCCATAAACCATGAGACTAGTCTAGCTTGATTCATAGATGGAGTATCCCTTAGTCACCTATTACAAACATTTTGTTTGGATTTTGGCTAATTGGATTTGGCTAATTGGACTAATACATTTTGGATTCTTGGATAATTATGAACTCACCTAATTCAGCAGATCAGTCCATAATGAATTATTGGGGGAAGGAAAAGGAGAGGGAGTAGGGTTAGTTTCCTGAGTGATCTTTGTCTTCTGTAAAATGGGGAAAATAATAACAGCTGCCTCCCAGGGTTTTTGTGAAGATTAAATGAGATAATAATTGTACTTGGCACAATGCCTGGTATAGAGTAAGTGCTATATAAATGTTAGTAGTAGTAGTCATAGTTGTTGTTGTAGTAGTAATTGTAGTAGTAGCTTACATTTATATAATTGAGCTTTTTCACTATTAAAAGTTTTTTATTATGAATCTTTGAATTGTCAATAGAAATAAACATTTCCATATACAAAGAAGCCCTGAAAAAGAAGATTGTGCAAGAAAGCATGAATCTATTCCTTTCCAAAATGGCATATTCATCAGTTTTACACATCTACCAACAATGAATTAGTTTTTCTGGATTTCCACATGATGTACAATAATTGCCTTTTCATTTTTTTTTGTCATCTTTGCCAATCTGAGTGTAAGGGGCCACATCAGTATTGTTTTCATTGGGTGGCCAGGTGGCTCAGCAAGTAAGAGCACCAGCTCCAGTGTCCGGATGACCTGGGGATCAAATCTGGGCTCAGATACTTAGCACCACACCCAGAAATAACTGGCTGCATAACCTTGAGGAAGTTACTTAACCCTGATTGCTTAAAAAAAAAAAAGAATTGTTTTCATTGTTTTTTCTTAGTGTAGTGATTTGGAATGGTGCTTCTTAAACTGGGGGTCATGACCTTGGCAACAGTAAAAAGTTTCTGAATATGCTATGACAAAAAATTAATTAAAAATCAAACATATAATGATTCTGGGGTGTTTCTGGCAGCGCTTGCTGGTGCTGCATCTCTCAACTTCACTGCAGCCTTGGTTCTCAACACAAAGCATGCACACTTTGCATTGCACATGCCTCATGTCACACAACCCCAGTAAACGCTACCAAAACATGAAAAGGGGTCTCAAATGGGAAAAGTTTAAGCTCCTGATTTGGAGCATTTTTCCATGTACCGTTCTTCCTTTTTAAAATCTTTTGTTGTTATTTTTTATGTATCCTTTCTACTATCTCCTCCCACCATCTGAGCAATTTAAAAAATTGTGAGTAGAAAGAAGGGTAATATTCAAGAGAGTAGAAATGGTGTCATTTGCCTGGACATGTGAGGAGAGAGACAATGAGGAATCCAAAGGAAGTTTCCTTACTGGGAGTTTCTTGCACCAATGAAACCACAAGTTTGGTACCCTGAAAAATGTTTAAACCACTGTGCTAACTAAGCTCTAGGGCTCCAAAAGCAAAACTGAAAAGAGTCCAACATTAGCCAACATTCGTAAAGTACCTGCTAGAGTTAGGTACGGGAGACACAAGTATAATAAATGAAATAATCCTTATATTCTAGCAGTGAAGGAACAAGTACATAAGTACATAAGTACAACAAGCACAAGTACATAAAAGTATACAAGGTAATTTGGGAAGGAAAGCACTAGCAGCTGAAGAGATTAAGAAAGGCTTTAAGTAGAAGCTGGTGCTTGAGTTATGGGTACAAAGGAAGAAAGAGAATCTTTCAGGAGACAGTGTATTTCAGGTGTGAGGAACAGTCAGTATAAGGGCATGAGAAGGAAGATGGCATGTTGTTTGTGAGGAACAAAGAAATAACTAGTTTGGCTGAATCACAGGGTATGGGAAGAGAAATAATATCCAATGAGGTTGGAAAGGTAGCCTGGGGCCAAGTTGGATAGGGCTTTGAAAACTAAACAGAGTTTATATTTTATCCTAAGGGCAGTAGGGAGCCACTGGGATTGATTGAATAGGGGAATGAAATGGTCAGATCCAAACTTAAGGAAAATCACTTTGGTAGCTATGTTACTGGACTTGAGGTAGGGAGACCAATTCAGAGGGTATTGCAATAATCTAGGTGAGAAGTAAGAAGGACCTGAACCAAGCTGGTAACTGTGAGATGAAAGAAAGGGCAAGAACTTAGGGATGTTGTAAAGGTAGAAATGATGACCTTCAACTAGATGTGTGAGGAATCAAGAACAATGCTAATGTTATAAACCTCAGAGATGGGAGGGATAGAATGCCTTCAACAGATACAGGAAAGTTTAAAAGAGAGAAGGGAAAGATAACAAGGGCAATTTGGACATATTGAATTTGAGATGTCTACAGGGCATCCATTTTGAAGTGTCCAATAGGAAATCGGTGATGTGGGAACTGGAGAGACTCGAACTAGATAAATTCATGTGAGTGATAAGCATAAAAATGATAATTAAAACCATGGTTATGTTGTGCAGGGGTTACAGTACTGGGCTTAGAGTCAGGAAAACCTGAGTTTTATCTTGCCTATTCCACATGGGGAATTGCATCAATGGCAATCTTCATGCTCATAAGGAATGGCCTCAGTGGCCAATCTTCCATTATCCATAAGATATAAGACCCATAAATATTCATTAACAAAACTTTTAAATGTAATCTGGTAGGTGGCACAGTTGACAGAGTGAGAGGCCTGAGCTCAAATGTGGCCTCAGATACTTGCTAGCTGTATGACCCTGGGCAAGTCATTTAACCCTGTTTGCCTGAGTTTCCTCATCTATAAAATAAGCTGGAGAAGGAAACGATCAACTACTCTAGTATCTTTGCCAAGAAAATCCCAAATGGAGTCCTGAAGAGTCAGACACAACTAACTGAAAGACGACTCAACAGCAAAAGCCAGTTATACCTATTATTCTCTCTGAGGAGATAAAGACAATTCTATAGGAACTTCAGGACAGATATTTCACTTTCACTTTTGACCTGTGTCATCTAAATAATTTACGAGTCCAGATCTTTTGGCAAATCAGAGTATGGCTTGGACTTTCATAATCTTTGGCTGAATCAATCTCTTGGCAGTAGTTTTTCCCTCCAGGAAAAGTAGAAGTTGATACTTGAGTTCTGAGTCTCTCAAATTTATGAGGTCAATGACCAGCCAAGCAATATCCATTTCTCAGGATTGCTTTTGGGGTGACCTGGGTTTAGGAAAAGAAACAAATTGAAGAGGCACCCTGAGATTAAGGTCTGACCCAAGTCACCTGCCAATCAACAAGCCTTTATTGAGGACTTACTTTATGTTTTGTATTGTACTAGATGAGGGGTGGGGGAACCTCCCGCCTTGAGGTCACATGTGGCCCTCTAGGTTCTCAAGTTTGAATTCAGTCAAAGGGCTGAATTCGAGGACCTAAAGGGCCTCACATGACCTCAAAGCAGAAGGTTCCCACCCCTGTGCTAGGCATTGAGAGATACAAACGGAAAAAAAAAAAATGAAAGTTCTTGCCCTCAAGGAGCTTAACTTTTATCAGGGAGAAAACCTCTCTGTCTCTCTGTGTCTCTCTCTCTCTCTCTCTGTGTCTCTCTCTATCTCTCTCTCTCCAAGCATCAATTACATGCAAAGCATATACAAAATAGTCAATAGGCATTCCCTGCCCTCAGGGAGCTTACAGTCTACTGTATTGTAACAACTCTAGCAACTCTAGTAACTCTAGTACTGTTATTATTATATTATTATTATTTTCAAGAAATATAATGGAAAACTACACAGAAGTGACTTTATCCATCCCAGAACTTTGGGCCAAAAGCTCAAAGGTATTGGAAAAGGGGGCCCAGCAAAAAATCTAGCACTAGCACAGACAACTTCAGGACCTCCCAATTTGATCAGAGACACATGTAGCCTGCCAGGCTTTTTATCCTGAGTCTGTCAGCCCAGATGCTTCCCTAAGAAAGCCTCTATATATCAGAAACTGGGAGCAGTTAGGTGGCCCAGTGAATAGAACACCAGCCCTGGAGTCAGGAGGACCTGAGTTCAAATCCGGCCTCAGATACTTAACACAAAAACTAGCCATGTGACCTTGGGCAAGTGACTTAACCCCAATTGCCCTCCAAAAAAAAAAAAAAGGAAAATATATAGATATCAGAAACTGGGTGGAGGGGGAGAGGAGAGAGGTAAGGTGTCAGAAACGCACAGTGCAGACCTTAGAAAACATCAAGAGCTACAGCAAACATTGAAAGCACAGCAGAACTCACACCAGGGCACCACAGGCCTAAGGGTTCTGGGACTCCTAACACTGTCCTGAAATGCTAACAAGAACCATGAAGATGCCTTGCTGTAAACCTCAGTGACCCAGTGCGACCTAACCTTGGGAGATGAAGGTCAGCACAGGTGACCCAAGTCCAGACCAAATATGGCTGGTCACCTTACCCAAAAGTTCAGTGTGGGGCAGAGATACAAAAAACCGATACAAAGTCCAAATCCAGGAAATAAGACTGAGAGCTGAGAAAACCAAAGAAGTTACAGACATTTATGAAGAATTCTAATAGTTACAGAGAAACCCCAAAATCCAACCTAGAATGAAAAAATGATTCCATAACAACGGCAAGTCAAAACCTGGCACAGAAACCAGTTATGGAAATAAATGAGAACCAAACAGGAACCATTGGTCACAAATATTCTCCAGCAAGAGACCAGAGCATGTTTTCCTCCCCATGGAGCCAAAGCATGTATGCCCATCTAGGTGATAAGTTCCTAGTTCAGTATGGGCTTCCCTAACTATCCTTTTTCATCCATATTCCACAAGAATTTCCTCCCCAAATCCACAAGATATTCCACCCCAAACTGAGGAAGATAGCCAAGAGCTGCTAAGTTTTTGTCTTGTGGCCATGAAGAGGTTAAGTCTACAGTAAGTTTATTTTGCATATACATCTTACAACTGATTTTCCCTGAGATATGGTTTCCATGAGAACTAAAAGTAAGATGTGTTAGTATTATCACATTATCTCAAAGGAATAGAATTGGAGCTCATCATTATTGCTATGTGTAATGATATATCTAGTTTATTTTTGTCTAAGTTAACCAGGTTAGCTGCTTGACGCCTTTTTCTTTAGTTTCTCTTCACAGCACACCAATCCCTCAAGTCCATTCTAACCTGGTAGGTTCATTTACAATAAACTCTAAAGCAAAACAAAATTTAAAACCAAGTCTGAACTCGTCTCCCACTTCCAGCACAAAAAGAAAAATCTGTGTTGTTGAAATAAAAGTTCATTCTCACAACACAAGAATTGGGTGTTAAGCATGCAGCTAGTGATAAGAATTAAAATGTAAAAAAAAAAAAAAGAGAATCTTTAATCCTAATTTCAAAGGAATACTGGTAAAGCATGTATCCCTCTTGACGGAGATAGATTGTAGATACAGAATACAGCACGCTTTTCCAAAATGACCAATGTGTTATTTTGTTCCCCTTGACTGTATTTTGAGAAGTGTGTGATTCTTTTTTGATCAAGAAAACACTTAAAAAGATGGTGGGGAGTGAGTATTAGAAATAATAAACTAAAAACTAGGGTGGGGAAGGGTTTGAAATCAATAGTTCCAAGAAGAAATGAGGCAAATTTTACTTTTCCTTTATAACTGTTTAGAAAAGAAGCTTGATTTGAAAGACTGAGAATACAATTACAAGGTTGGAACTTCACTCCCTTTTTGCTAAATATGGCACCTTTTCCAGAATTATTGGGAAGTTCTATTCTTCTTTAGTGGAAATTAGAGCTGATAATGGTTTCTGAAGAGGATGGTGCCACTATCATTGCTATTTTAACAGTAACTTTGATCTGCATGGAATGATCTCCATATAGGCTAATGTGTGTGTATACACATACATATAATCACACATATGCATATATATTCATATAATACATGTGTATAGCATAGTGTTGAGGGCCAACTCCAGTTAGGCAGGTAGAAGCAGCCAGCTTCTTGAAGCTGCTCCCAGGCCAACTAGATGCTGGCTCACCACTCTTCGTGAAGTGCAGGGAATAGAGCACCCTGAATTCTTACTCACCCTGATAGTAGTGATGAAAAGGGAACTAAGTACAATGGAGTGTACAGCCCATCTGGTGTGAAACGGGAGCACTAGATAGAGTGGACATGATAGCCTTCAAGATTTGCTTGACATCATCTGCCTGATATCACAGAACTAAACAAAACAGTAATGGAAAACATAGTGACCGATAGTTACCTTCTTTGTTTCATTGCTCTATAAAAACCTTGCTCATTGTATCAATAAACGGAGTTTGGAGTTCTATCCTGAACTGTCCACCTGGCCTGGCTTATCTCACATCTCTGCTCACACCTGATGCTGGCTTCAGGTGGCCCCCGGCAGTATACATACATACATATATAGTGTATACGTCTTTCTGTATATGTACATGTATAAATTATCTTTCAAATGTTTTCTATCAGAATCAAAAAACACTTGCAATTAACATCTTAACACCGGTATTTATTTATGGAGTATAAATCTTTAATTAAAGGAGTAATGCCTAATCCAATGTACTTTAAAAAAACACTGTCTCCCCAAATTCCTCTCTCATTTTTTTCCATTCCCTTTAGAAGGGATTACATTACATTACTAATATATTCTGTATTTGTCTTCCCAAAGTTACTTAGTAAACTTTTAATATATTGACAGTAGAGTTCCTTAGAACATCATCCTTGAAGTTTCCTCAGGGAAGCATTTTACAATAAATCATTTATTATGTGTGGAAGGTTTGTTTTTTGCTGATGACAGACATCACAAGAGCACTGATTGAACAGTGCTAATCAGAGGCTCTAGTGCCATTTCTTCCTTTATTCTTTTCTAGTCTTTTCTTTCTTTACTGGGTCTGCAAAGCAGAAGTAACTATAAAAATTGTGGGGATAAAGTCAATATTTAAGACATATTTGGCTTTGACTCAAGACATATGCCTTCTTTAATGGTTTCTTAAGCTATGATTCTTCCAGAAAGTTGAAACAGACATTTTTATGATACTCCATTTGTGATCAGCAGCCATACCTGAAAGCCATGTTAGAAATATTGTCTTTAAAGTGGCCCTCAGAGACTTTATTTTTCAACTCTCAGATGCAGATTTTTTTGGCTAGCTCCAGCCTACCTTTTCAGATGTAAGTAACACTATCTCTCCTTGATGTATCCTAAGATCTACCCAGACTGCATTATTCATATTATTCATTCATTCATTTACTTTTACATAACTAGGTACTCTGTCCTTTTCGTCTTCCCTGATTGGATCTCTAGCATAGTCTGCACAACAGCCATTTCACACCTTTCCTCTTGAACTATGATAGTGGCTGTGTGAGTAGAGATGCATGTGCTCTCTACAATCTCTCTGTTACATTAACTTCTCCCCCCCTCACTCTTAACAGAGGATCTTCCAGATTTGCCAAGAAAACAAAAAATATCTGTGAATGTCTCCATTCAATACCTCAAAATACTTCTTCTATTTCTTTGATCTATTTAGTCTCTGATAGTCTTCTTGCCAAATCTAACCCCTCCTCTCTACCATCCTTTGATGAGGTGTCTCAGGACACTTTGGAGGATCCTTGTTTATCAGAGACATACAAAAATTACTAAAGAGTACAGTACTGGCCCTGGAGTCAGGAAGACCTGAGTTCAAATCCGGCCTTAGACACTTAACAAGTACTAGCTGTGAGACCTTGGGCAAGTCACTTAACCCCAATTGTCCTGCCTTCCTCCCTCCAAAAAGTAAAAAAAAAAAATTAAATTAAAAAAAATAAAGTATGATTTCTATGCATAGAAGTTTGGTTGTGTTTTTTTTAATTCATTCTGCAATCCTGAATCCCCACAAATAATGACTACTCAAAGTCACCAAGGCCAATTTGAAGCACATTTCGTGAGTACCCAAAGTGGTCTGCAATCAGTGGCCTTATTCTCATTGCATCAGAAGACCTTCCCCAAATCTGGTGAAATTACTCATATTTGATGGCCTACTGATTAGAGTCACCCTTACTCCCCCTGTTCACTCCATGTTCTTTCTACTGGTCTTTGTTATGGGGTCTAATTTTGTCTTCAATCAACACCTTTCCCTAACATTGATATTTGAAGATGGACAGGAGATTGTTAATGATATCCTTGTTTATGGAGGAAATAGGGCCCCTTCCAGTACTTATTGCATAGCTCCTAGCATCATAGGTATAGAAGGATATTAGAGGTTATCTAATCCAAACCCTGCACTTTATGGATTAACAAACTGAGGGACTGAGATGTTAAGTGACTTCTTAAACATCACATAGATAATATGTGGCAAAGCCACAATTACCTCCAAACCTAGCATTCTTCCCATTATATCACACTGTCTCTCAATTGCATATATCTAAGAAGGCACTGGCTTGTGAAAAATACTAAAACTGAAAAACTAGAAAGGAGTCATTCAAAAATTGAGCTGGCTAACATTTCACACCATATACTACAATAAGCTTCAAAGTACTACCTAAAAATGAAAGGTTATAAGAAAATTAGAGGAAATGAAAAAATTAATTTTCACAATAATGGATGAGGAGAGAGTAGCAATGATAATAAAAGATAAAATAGACAATTTAGATTATATGAAACTGAAAAGGTTTTGCATCAGTGTAACTAGAATGAAAGGGAAAACAATTAATGAAAAAAATTTATAGAAAATTTCTCTGAAAAAAAGACCTCAATCAAAATATATAAGGCAAATTATCTATAATCGTATGAAAAATGCTATGAAATACTAATAAGAGAAATAGAGATTTTAAAACTTTGAGGTTAGATCTCATACCCATCAAATTAAGAAAAATAACAAAAAAGAAATTGATTGTTATAGAAACTATGGGAGTAGAGAAACATTATTAAACTGTTGGTGGACCTGTGAACAGTTGGTCCAACCAGTCCAGATAAAAATTATTTGGAAGTATGCTCCAATAGTTAATTAAACTGTGCATAACCAGGGAGTGAAGCCAAGAAGGCAGTGTAGAAGCAGAAAAACTCCATATGCCTCCTCCATGACCACCTCAAATACCTATAAAAATGACTCTAAACAAACTTTAGGGCTATAAAACCCATAAAGTGACACAGAGAAACAAACCTCCCACTGAAGATAGCCCGGAAGGCCAGCAGGAAGGGTCCATCACAGCCTGCTGAGAGCAGAGCCCAGCCCTGCGTGAGCCCTTGGTTTAAGCCTCAGGGCAGCCACAACCAGCCTGGGCTAGAGGGACTTGAGGAGAATGGATCACCAGCAGCTGTGGTGGCTTCCAGAATTATCAATCCATAAATGCCAAAGACAAAGTGAGAAGTTAGAGGACTTTGTGAGAACAGGGGGTCCAGGAGTGTGGTCCAGCCTCTGCCCCAGGAGAGAGAATCAGCTGAGGTGTGGTGGCTACCATGTGGCTGCTTTAGGACTCCTTGCCTGCAGATTGTAGGGGGACCAAGCAACCAGTCTGAAGGGTAATCACTCTTGCTTTAACCTGCTTGGATCTTGTACTGTAATGCCAAGGAAAGGCAACTTCCCAAGGTTCAAAATACCAGCATAGGTGCTCTCCATTTTATTCAGTGACCAACCAAGAACAGAGAAAATCAAAATATGACATCATTCAAAATACAGCATTTACTAAGGGTGATTAAATAATCTCCAAGGACTACCCCACCCCAGGACCTTCCATTCATTCAATCAATTACAAAGTCCCTGTTCTAAATACTACTCTACCCCTAGGCTGTACCTTCATTTAGTCCACCACAAAGCCCCTCTTCTCAAATGGAGATTAGTTTCCAAACATAAGTAAAGTACCTTCATTTGTTCAATCACAGAGCACAGAAAGGTCAAAAGTTCCCCACCCCTGGATCACAATTGAATCTACCCCAGAGTTACATCAAGTTTAAGCACAGCACTTAATACCCAAATGGAGGTCTTTTCTTCATCTTGACAGGAGGCAAGTTCCCAGCAATCTTAGTTCCTGGGGAGACAAGGCTTAGCAAGGCCACAAGATACATTGCCAGTCTCTTCATTAATTCATCCTCTGTCTGTAGAACAGTCCTAGAACCCCTGAAAACATTAGCAAAACCCTCTCCCAGGATTTCTGTAAACATACAACAAGAAAATCCTTCTTCAGGGCTTCTGAACCAACAGAAAGGTTCCCAGACCCCTGCAACAACAGCACTGCCCTTCACCAGTGGCCAGCATTCACTCTCTGTCTGCAGGACAGTCTCTATGAACCAACAGAAAGGTTCCCAGACCCCTGCAACAACAGCACTGTCCTTCACCAGTGGACAGTATTCACTCTCTGTCTGCAGGACAGTCTTAGGGCTTCTTAGCCAACAGCCAGGTTCCAGGACTTCTTCAACAGGACTGTCTTTCACCAGTGGACAAATCTGGCAAAAGAACATCAAAACAGACAGACAAAGTACCAGCAAAGCAGCCATGTCTCCTCAGTCCTTGGCAGCTCTGGGGGCAGGTCTCAAAAGTCCAGGGCGATTCAAAGTGGCCCCAAAAATTCTCTCAGTTTCTCTCTACCTCCACGAGGTGCTGCTTCCAAAAAGTTCTTCTGCCTCTCCCTTGTCTCTCCAAATCTACATCACCAGCTCCTCCCAGTTCAGGACTTTCTTTTCACATCAACAAGTCCATCCCCCAGGTGGGATTAACAAGCTCTGGGTTTTAACACAATCAATTTGAAAACCAAGCCAATACAGGGGAATCTTTAAATGCCATTACTATCGCAGATCTGGATCACTGTCTAGGGTGCATGACCAATGTGCCAGAGCCAGTGGAGGCTTCTAAGATGGCACCCAACTAACAGCTCTGGCAGCTGCAAAAACCCCAGTGATTTGGGACAAAGCTCTCCTCTCTGGAAGCAGAGTTCTACTGTGGCAAAAAGCTCAAAAATCAAATAATTGAGTGGCAACATGAGCAAGCAAAGGAAGCAAAGCAAGCACAGCAATCTGACTCTGGATTCCTTTTTGGGGGACAAAAAAGGATCAAAGCATGGAACAGGAGGAAGACAATGAAGTTAGAACTCCTTCATCAAAAGCTTCCAAGAAAAATATGAATTGGTTACAGGTCATAGAAGAGCTTAAGAAGGATTTTGAAAACCAAATAAGAGAAGTGGAGGAAAAATTGGGAAGAAAAATGAGAATGATGCAAGAAAATCATGAAAAAAGAGTCAACAACCTGACTGAAGAAAATAACACTTTAAAAACCAGACTAACTCAACTGGCAAAAGAGGCTCAAAAAGGCAATGAGGAGAAGAATGCCTTAAAAAGCTGAGTTTGCCAGATGGAAAAAGAATCTCAAGAGCTCACCGAAGAGAATAATTCCTTCAGAACTAGATTGGAACAAATAGAATCTAGTGGCTTTATGAGAAATCAAGATACTATTAAACAGATCCAAAAGTATGAAAAAATAGAAGGCAATGTGAAATATCTCATGGGAAAAACCACTGAACTGGAAAATAGATCCAGGGGAGATAATTTAAAAATTATTGGACTACCTGAAAGCTACGATAAAAAAGAACCTAAAAGTCATCCTTCAAGAAATTCTCAAGGAAAATTGCCCTGATGTTTTAGAACCAGAGGGCAAAAGAGAGGTTGAAAGAATCTACCAATCACCTCCTGAAAAAGATAACTCCTAGGAATATTATAGCCAGGTTCCAGAATTCCCAGAGCAAGGAGAAAATATTACAAGCAGCCAAGAAGAAACAATTTTAATATTATGGAAACACAATCAGGATAACACAGGATCTGGCATCTTCTACATTGAGGGATCAAAGGGCTTGGAATATGATATTCCAGAGGTCAAAGGAGCTGGGATTAAAACCAGGGATCAATTACCCAGCAAAACTGAGTATCATGTTTCAGGGGAAAATATGGTCATTCAATGAAATAGAGAACTTTCAAGCATTCTTGATGAAAAAACCTGAGTTGAATAGAAAATTTGACATTCAGATACAAGAAGCAAGAGAAGCATGAGAGGGTAAACAGGGAAAAGAAATCATGAGGAACTTATCAAAGTCAAATTATTTCCATTCCTACATGGAAAAACAATAATTGTAATTTATGAAACTTTTCTCAGTATGAGAAAAGTTGAAGGGAATATAAATATATATGTATGTCTATATAGGAGGGTATATCGGTATATGAATAAATATGTGAGTGTGTGTATATATGTGTACAAGTATACATAGACAGAGGGCACAGGATCAATTGAATTGGAAGGGATTATACTTAAAAGGTGAAATTGAGAGGTGAGAGAAGAATATAATGAGAGGAGATGGGGAGAGACAGAATGGGGTAAATTATCTCATATAAAAGAGGCAAGGGAAAACTGTTACAATGGAGGGAAAGAAGAGGAAGGCAAAAGGGAATGAGTCGACCTTACTCTCATTGAATTTGGCTTAGGGAGGGAATGACATACACAATAAATAAAGTATTCACCCTACAGGAAAGTAGGAGGGAAGGGATGAGAGGGGGGATGATGGAAGGGAGGGCAGGTTGGGGAGGGAGAGAGAAGTTGGAAGCACGTATTTTTGAAAAAGGACAGGGTCAAAGTAGAGAATAGAACAAGTGGGGGTCGGGATAGGATGGAGGGAAATATAGTCAGTCTTTCACAATATATCCACTATGGAAATGTTTTGCATAGCTACACATGTACAACCTATATTGAATTGCTTATCTTCCCAGTAAGGGTGGATGATGAGGGAGGAAGGGTAAGAATCTGGAATTCAAAGTTTTAAAATCAAATGTTTAAAAAATATATTATTATTATTATTATTATTTTTACATGCAACTTGGAAATAAGATATACAGGCACTGGGGTATAGAGATCTCCCATCTTGTCCTACTGGAAAGTCAGAGGAGGCATGGGGGAGGATATAGGAGACAGCAGATTTGGGGAGGGGGTATACAGCGGGATCACTGTTTTGGGGTGGTAGGTAGGGGAAGGACGGGGAGAAAATTTGTAACTCAAAATCCTGTGGAAATGAATGATGTAAACAAAAAATAAACATAAAATTTAATTTAAAAAAAAGAAAGAAAATAAACTGCACATAACTTTTGACCCCAAAATTGCCACTACTAACATACTCCAATGATATTAGAGAGGAAAAGAATGTATGTGTGTATATACATATATATATATATATGTATATATATATATATATATGTATATATATATAAAACTTTTTGTTTTAGCATAAAATTAGAAACAAAGTGGGCATCTGTTAGTTGGGAATGGCTGAACAGATAATGGTATATGAATATAACATGCTGTAAGAAATAACAAAATTGATAGATTCAATGAAACCTGGAAAATTTTGCATGAACTGATGAAAAGTGAAGTGAGACAAACCAGGTGAACATTTATATTATAACATCAATATTATAAAAAGTAACAACTCTGAAAGCCTTAAGAATTCTGCTTAGCAGAACGACCATCCACAATTCCAGAAGATCCATAATACAACATAGTACCAATCTCCTGAAAGAGAAGTAATGGACTCAGCGTAATTTGTATTGTATATATATTGGTGTGTGACCATTGAGAGAATTAATTTGGCTTGACTACGTATATTTTTTGCAAGTGCTTTGTAGAAGATAAAAGTGAGGAGAATGGTTTTTAATTAACTGAAAATTTTAAATTTAAAAAGTCCAGTTATAGGTGGTATATACAGTATCAAGAACCACATACAAAGAAAGCACTTAAATACGATATAAAGCATAGGTAGGAATGAAACATTGTTAAACTTCATATAATCAGATGTAGAAATTCTGAAAACTAACTTTTATCTTGGGTCACAATAAAAAGTTTAGGAATATAGAACAATCAAAAAGTTTTATTGATTGATGGTTGGCTTCTGTTCTTGGGTTATTGTTTCTTTATTAAAAGAATGTTCATCTACAAGTGACTAAGTTGCTACTATAGCAATTGCCAATATTCAGTCTTTTCATAATCAAATAAATCTTGTTTAGAATACCTAACACAGCTAGCAAAGAAGGCAACAGGCAAAGATTGCTGGTATAATTGGCATATAATAATATAATTCCCTTTGATTAATCACTTTCAATGAGCAGTCATGCAGCAGAGCATTAATTGAATTCCTTCCTCATACATAGATTTCAGAGCAAGTCTATTATTAAACAGAGCAGGACTCTTTTCAAATACTATTTCTAGCCTGAGCTGGAAATAAATAATATATACATTTTTTATACTTCCCACACATTTTTTTTTCCATGTTCAGACAAAGAAATTCAATTGGTGGAGTCAAGTTAATCAGGTACCCAAAAAGTAACATTTCTTGGGATGCTTTGTTATCTCACATTGCAATTCTCACAAGAAGCAAAAGCAAACAAATGGCCATGACAATCACTGCAACTGTAAAATCAGAATAACAATAACCCCTACCTCTCAAGGTTGTTGTTAGTCTCAAATAAGATACTATTTACAGTTCCCAGTAGGTGGTTGGTACTTAATAAATGCTTCTTACCTTTCCTTTCCTTTACTATCACATAATTGACTGAAAGGTATAAAAAATTCATGATTTTCTTTTGTTTTGTCTTGGGGGGCTTTTGGTCAACTCTAAACCAGTGTTTGATTCAGTAGAATAAAATGCTACCTTAAATTTAGGCTCTCCTCCCTACACTTCACTCTGTTGCAAAATGACATAAGCAGAACCATTTATAAATGGAACAGAACAATCTGTAAATAGCAATATTGTAAAGACAAAAAACTTTTAAATACTTCAGAATGCTTATCAATGCAAAGAACAACCATGATTCCAAAGAACACTTGAGAAAACAGGCTACCTCCTGACTGCAAGGCAATTTACTGATTGGTGCAAATTGATATATAGACAAATATAGCTTTACAGATAAATATTATGCATATATCTATATATTGTATAATATACACACACATACATGTGTATGTATAAATCTATAGATGTACAAATTATATCTATATTTACATATATTGGTTTAGAAGCCTATATGTATATAACTATAGCATAAATTAACTATATATATATATATATACAGATATAACTGCAGATATTTTGGTTGTTCAGTCATTTCAGTCATATACAAATATAGATATAGAAACAGATATAGACATAGACATGGACATGAACACAGACATGCCACAATGATACTTAGTGTTTACATATGTGTAGCAGAATTTGTAAGCCATAATTTCTTCAAGACTCATTCTCTTTTTTAAAATTAATTTTACTTGTATTCCAAACTTAACAAACACCAAATAAAATAGGCATTCCCATATACATAGCAGAACAGAAAAAAAAAGATTGTACATGAAAGCTCAATCTCTATTACTTACACCTGACTTTTCTTTTTAAGTATATGTAAGATTAGCATGTGGCTTTTTTTTAGCCTTTTTAAGTAGGTAAAAGATTAGCCTATAGCTTTCAAAGCTATTCTGATTATCTTTCCTCCTTTCTGACCTTTTTTCTATTCTTTCCCAAGAGTTATTCTTCAGAAAATAGGTGGCCAAAGGATATGAAATAGCCATTTTTCCAAGAAATGAAAACTGTTAATAGTCATTTAAAAGAAACAAATAGAATCAAAGAAATGCAAATCTAAACATTTCTAAAGCTATAAGCTTTACAACTTCCTTAATTCTTCCAGCAAGACTCCTAACAGTATTTTTTTTGGGGGGGGGGCTTTTTTTCCTGGAGGAGGGAAGGCCCAGGGCAATTGGGGTTAAGTGACTCGCCCAAGGTCACATGGCTAGTAAGTGTTAAGTGTCTGAGACAAGATTTGAACTCAGGTCCTTTTTGTTTACATAGCCTATTAGAAAAGAAAATTTTTTAAAACGTGATCATGCATCTCCAATATGTGTATATTTATTTATTTATAAATTATATGCATTAATGATTATGCCTATAGTATTGAAAAAATGAGATGATGAATGTTGGAAGGTATATGTGAAGACCAACATCTAAATGCACTATTGGTAAAACTATGGATTTCTCTAAATGACTTGGAAAACTATTTAGAATAATACTATAAAAATCATTAATCTTCATATACTCTTTGACTACCACTACTTAGCATATATCATAAGAAGAACAAAGACAAAAATAAAGAGAAAAATATTTAAAATCCAAAAATATTTAAAACTCTTCTGGAAACATCAAGAAACTGGAAACAAAATACATGCCCATCAATTGGGAAATAGACTGAACAAATTATGGTGTATTCATATCACAGAATAATACTGTGCGACAAGAAATTTCAAATATGAGGAATTCAGAGAAACTTGGAAAGAGCTATAAGAAGTGATATAGAGAAATATAAAGAGAATCAAAAGAATTATTTACACAATGGCCATAATACTCAAAATATTCAAATAGATTTGTAAGCTCATTAATGTGTATATACTTCCTAACAACATATTCCAACTCACTCATGCCTTACTTATCCATATTCTCCTGTAAGTTTAAGCCATCCTTACTCTCTCTTGCAATGATACCAATGCAAAACATTGGTTTTTTACATCAGTTCTCCATCCTCCCCACGCTACCAGGTCATCTTCATTATAATGTTGATGCATTTCTTTGATTACATCTTTTACTCTGCTACTTCTTTATTGTTCTTTATTTGTTATATGTTATGGTCTGCTCATGTCTACAATGCACCTTTCTATCATCCTCAGAGAAATACTCATTTTCATTCCTTTGGAGAGTATAGTGTAGAATAGTGTTCCATGACTCACAACCACACAGCAATCCCAGTGGATATCAAATTATGAGCTTTTTGGGGAAGAGAGAAGTTTGGGGTTTTGAAAGGAGTCTTTCAATTTCCCTCAGGCAATTCAGACACTTTCTTCCTTTTCTTTAATTCTACAACCAACATGATTTATATGTCACAATAATATAAAGAAAATTAAGAGTATACGACAGCAGAAAATAATAGCTATAATTTATACAGCATTTTAAGGTTTGTGAAGCACTTTACAAATATTATCTCATTTTGTCCTTACAACAACCCTGCAAGGTAAATGCCATTATTAGCCCCATTTTACGGGGAAACCAAGATAGATAGAAGCTAAATTATTGGCTCAGTGTTACACAGCTAGTTAGTGTTTGTGGCTGGAGCTGAATTCATTTTCTTAACTCCATGTCCAGTGGTCTATCCAGAGTGCCATGTAGCTACCTGGAAAAGAACTCTGCATATTGCAATAACCAATGTTTATCATAGGTAGTAAAATATTTCCCCCTTCTCAGCAGAGAGACTGTGGGGTTGTAGGAGCAAAATGATTCACCTATTGTCATACAAGGCAAATATGTTGGTTTATTTTGTTGAACCAATCTTCTTTATTAAAAGAGAAGGTTCTGTGGGGAAGGGGGAAAGACAGTCAGTGAGAAGTGACAGTAATAAAAAAAAATCATCAATAAACATTCACTGACTGTATACGTTGTATCTCATTCATTGAAACAAAAAAAAAGTTTTTGTATTGAATCTCAAAGTCCAATATGCTAGATGACACAGTGGATAGAGTGCAGGGCCTGAAGTCAGGAAGACTCATCTTTATGAGTTCAAATCTGGCCTCAGACACTTACTAGCTATGTGACCCCGGGCAAGTCACTTAACCCTGTCTGCTGCAGTTCCTCATCTGTAAAATGAGCTGAAGATGAAATGGAAAACTATTCTAGTATTTCTGCCAAGAAAACCCCAAATGAAGTTATAAAGAGTTGGACATGACTGAAATGACTCAGCAACAAGAAGTAAAAGTAAATTACCCTAAAAAGCATAGGAATGGAAGCATGCTATCTTAACATGTCCAAAAACACACATTTAAAAACCAAAAGGCAACATTGTTTGCAATGTAGAGACAGTAGAGGCTTTCCCAGAAAAGAGAGGTAAAACAGAAATGCTTCCTCTTCCTACTATTATTTGACAAAATTGTAGATATGCTAAAAATAGCAATAAGACAAAAAAGTAAAATATCAGCAAAGACTAGACAAAAGTGTGGCAAAACAGTGCACCTAGAAAACCCCAACAAATCAGCAAAATAACTTAGATGATTACTAACTACAGCAAGGTAGAAGGATACAAAATAAACCCACAAAAATTATCAGTATTTCCATATGGTACCAACAGAAAAAGGATCATAGGATCATAGATTTAGAACCAAAAGGGACCCTAAAGGCCTCATTTTACAGATGAGGAAACTGAAGCCCCCAAAAGTAAAGTGATTTGCTCAGGGTCATACCTCTACTAAGTGACAGAATTAGGATTCAAATCCAGATTCTTTGCGTTCAGATAGAGCTGACTTCCCACTATACCATGATTTCTCTTATAATCCAATAAATTTAATTCAATTTAACTACAAAATGCACAAAATAACTTGGAGTTAACCTACCAAGACATAAAGAAGATCTATAGAATTAAAAACTTCAAAACACAGCAAAAACAATGGTGCAAATTGTCAAAGATGAGAAAAGACTGGAACACCAAATAGTGGAGAGTCTTTGGGAAAACTGATACTGTAGCTATGAAATAGTCTAATTCTGAATTTTAATTTGGAATTCAGCAAGAAAAGCAAATAATTGTACATAGCGTTTAACTCATTAGTCTCACTGTGGGCATATACACCAAGGAAGTCAGATATAAGGGTCCAATATGTAACCAAAATATTCATTTCAATATCCCTCACGGTAGCAAAGGGAACTAGAAGAAAAAAAAGTTGGTGCCCATTTATTGGTGAACATCTGATAAATGTATTAGGATAATGAGATGCTATTGGGCAGTACAAAATTATAGATAATGTGAATTCAGTGAAGTGAAATTTGTCGATCAATATGCTTATGAAATTTGAATTATGAGGAGAATTGAAGGAATTAATAAACAACAAAGTGAGCAGAACCAATAAAATAATACAAGACTAATAGAAGACTACAACAACATAAATGAGTAGATAAGTAAAAAGAAATTAAACTTTGAGTAATGGAAGAACTAATTCAGGTCCCAAAAAAGAAAAAAAAAATGAACCATGCCTCCTTCCTCTAAACAGAGAGATGAGAGACTAGTAGAACAAGCTATCATATAATTTTGTCATATATGATCTCTGTATTACATTTTGTGCTTCTTTTTCTTTGTCAAAAAGAAGCATTCAATCTAGAGATTGCTAATGCTTTTCCCCTAAGATTATCTCCAATTTCTCCTATATATATCTTATTTATATATAACTGCCTACATGTTGTCTTCCCACTGGACTGTGAGCTACTTGAGAGCAGTGTCTGTTTTTGCCTTTCGTGTATCCACAGCACTAAAAGAAGTTCCTTGCACTTCATAAATGCCTATTAATTTGATTTGACTTGGAGACAATAGATAAGAAAAATGCAATAATGTAAAGACAAAAGGTATCAATAAAACATATTTTTAAAGGTACTAATAAAACATTTTTAATGAAAAGGTAATTTTGAAGTGCTCTATGAAAAACATTCTGTTATTAAAAATACTAAGAAGATGTTTAGTAAGCAAATTTTATTAATTATGTCTGTCAGTTGTCATAAAGAAAAAAAGACAAGCAATTATACTTATGTTAGGATGAGAAATGTTTAAGACTTCTAAGATTAAACTCATCACTGTTAATTTAATCCAGCATAGGAGAAATAGTTGGTAAAATACACACACACACACACACACACACACACACAGAGCCTATTCATGCTATGCCTTAATAATAATTCTTTCCTTGGTTAGAGGGGAGTTCCAATTTGACTACTTTTCAATAACACAAGTACTGCATGACTACCATGAAGCAGGAATGATATCTACACAAGATGTGTAGCCCAGGATACCAGAAGAATTTATAGATAGGATTACTGAACAATTATCTAAGAGCTTTGAAAAATAGTGGAGAATAGAAGGGCCACAGGGCTAGAGATGGGCAAATATCTTCCTGATTTTAACAAAAGTAGAGAAAGAATGTTATTCAGACTATTCAGCTGACCACATGTAAGTTTTTAATGGAGTATCAAAAGACTTGGCCTTTTGCTTTGTTTTGTTCAACATTTTTATTGGCTACTTGGAAGAAGGCATAAACAATATGCTTGTGAAATTTGCAAATGACTAGATATATTACAATTATGGAACATTATAATAATACAAACTATGAAGAATAAAATGAAATATATCCAAATTTATATTAACTTAAGTAAAATAATAGAGCAGAGCCAGAACCACATGTGCATTCATGACGATTAGCTTTATAAAAATATACAGAGACCTATAAAGGAACACTGTGGGACTGCCATTGAGTGTAGGCCAGTATTCTATTGATTCTTCAATATAAACTCCTTATTTTTAAAAAATTTTCTCCTCTGAAATATGGTTTTTATTTCAATTCCTGAGTTCATTTACTTACCTGGAATCATACCAACTTCATAGTTTTCCATTAATGATTCTTGGACTGACCTATTGGCTTTGTTTCTGATAACTCCCTGGAGAAGTGGTTTTCACTCAGACTTGTCTTGTTGATACCACCTTATAAATAACCAAGATCCTTTCACTGTAATTATGAATCAATTCTTTTGATTCATCAACTGCTGTAGTCTCTGACAGGTACTATGTACCAAACTGATTTTTTTTTTTGACTAAGTAAAAGAGGCCATTCTCTGCCTCATTTCTTACCTAACCTTAATCACCAAATGGGTGTTGCCTCAGTCAAACTGAGGTCTGTTAAAGACCCTAGATTAAAGAGGCCAAGCCCTCCCACTGCATCCAAGGGCCATCTCCATTCGTCCTGATCTATATCTGACCAATGAATCCAGACGGCTTTGGAGGAGAAAGTGAGGCTGATGACTTTGTACAGCCCTGCCTCACTTAAATCCAATTCATTTGCATGTCATGGCATCATCTCCCTGATGTCATGGTCCTCTTCCAGAACAAAGGGCAAACAACAACATGTAGGGATGGGAAATGGAAGAGAACCCAACAAATGATATAAAGGAATGGTAAAGAGGTAGAAGAAAAACCAGTAGCAATGTCATGGAAACTATAGGGAGGAACTCCAGAAGGGGGTGGGAGAAGGAGTGTGAAAGGTTAACTAAGGAAATCAAGGAGGAAAAGTACTTAGGCAAGGCAATTGATTTCCTGGTTTCAAGATTAATGTATGCCTTTGAGAAAGTCAATGCAGTAGGGTCATGGGGGTACAGATTTCTTAGAGTTGAGGAAGAAATGATCACGAGGCTGTGGAAGTATCAAGAATAAAGCATTTAGGGGCAGCTAAGTGGCACAGTGAATAGAACACCAGTCCTGGAATCAGAAGGACCTGAGTTCAAATCCAGCCTCAGACACTTAACACAAAAACTAGCAGTGTGACCTTAGGCAAGTCACTTAACTCCAACTGCCCTCCAAAAAGCAAAAAAAAAGAAAAAGAATAAAGCATTTATTCAAATAGTTTAATGGTGTAAAGATAGAGATCAATAGTTCAAGGAGAAATCAGGGTTAAGTGAAAGGTTTTTTTTCTTGTCTACATAGTTTATTTTTACAAGGGGGAGGGGGGTTGTGAGGGATAAGAGGTTCTCAAAGGTTCTCTTCTATTGTAATGTGGTCAGAGCCCTCAAGACACTTAATTCTGTTTCCTGAACATTTATCATCCTTTATGGCCAGTCCCAAGCAGTACAGCCCTGATCTGACCCCATGCCATTGTCCATAAAAAATGATGGGGGTTTTTTTGGAGGGGGGAAGGCGGGGCAATTGGGGTTAAATGACTTGCCCAAGGTCATACAGCTAGGAAGTGTTAAGTGTCTGAGGTCGGATTTGAACTCAGGTCCTCATTACTCCAGGGCCTGTGCTCTATTCCCTGCGCCACCTAGCCACCCCCTATTTACAAAACTAATAATTATTAGGGTTAGTGCAGCCAAGAAGCCCTGACTCCCTCCCTGCTCTAGCTCCTGACGCTTGCCTTGTCCCATTACACATTCATTCACACTCTCTACTTTCCACTTCTATTTCTCTATCCTCTGAACATCTCCATTGAACTTTTAGGGTTTTTGCAGAACCTGAATACCCAATAAACTTCCTAAACACACATATTACACTCACATCCTCATTAGTGGAGTAAGGATTAATCAGAATCAGAATTAGTAACTCCATTCTCAAGGAGTCCTTGAGATGCCTTTATTATATATAGTTTATTATTTTTATTTATATTACATTTTAGTTTATTATAGTTCATCCTGAGATAGAAAAGAAGAATCTGTGTTGGGATGTAGTAACCCTCTTCCTTCACCTGAAGGTTCCTGGAACAAGGAGTAAGTCTTCCTCCAAAATGAGGAGACAAACCAGGAATGAGAAATCAGGAATCTGGGTCCCTAAGAGACATTAGGATCTCTCTCCAATGGTTTGGGGGAGGGAGAGTATAACACATTAGAGGTCAAGGTTAGGGTAGAAATCAAAAGGTCATGGTCATCTGAGTAATCTGTCACATCTCTCTCAGCTTGTGAAACAGCATATTGAGACAGTATAGACTCTAGCTCCAATTACAATTCCAACTATGGTAGAGACATTTTAAGTACTACAGGATACAAGGAATCAGTTCTATAAACTGGTCCAGAGATGGATTCTGGTATCCCAAAGGGAACACTGGTATCCCTTCCTCCATGCCAGAGGAGTTCATATGAACCCAAACAAAGTTCTGGACAATATCCAACATGTCCCTGAATTGAAACAGTGACTGGAAGCAAGTCTTATAATTTAGTAGGTGAAGATCACTGGCTGCTTGGGTTTGGGGGTGTTATAGACAGTGAAAGTGATGGATCTAGAGTGAATAAGTCTATTCTTGGCCCAAGAGAATTCAAGTAGCAAACTCTGAGTCCTTGGCAGCCTCAGGAGTCTGTCCCAGTAACAGTGGTTTCTCCTCAGTGATCTGCACCTCCCATAACTTTACCATGGGGGCTGAAATCTTATTGGTTGAATGCAGAAAGGTTAAGGGTAAGGATTCTTACTCCTTATAGTGTAGAAGTATCTATTCTCTGCATCCAGTGGCTGCCTACTCTGCTCCCAAGCAAATAGCAGAAAGCAAGATCAGGAGAATTGCTTTGTTTTGTTACATTTCAAGAAAATATGTATATACACACACAGAGGGTAAGGAATTAGTGGAGAAGAGGCTGAAGATACTGAATAAAAAGTCAATAACTGCTTATGAAAGAAGTAAAGGATAGAGTTACTATTTCAAGTAGGTTCTCAAAGAGGGGTTAGCATTAGAGGGGAGAAAGGGACACCTATTCCTTTGAGACAAGAGAAAAAAAAGAGAGGTCAAGTGAGATTTAGAGCTATATTGAGGTAGCGAGGAAAAAATGAGGGAGATTATATCTGATCAACTCATTAAGAAGAGTAGTCATCTTTACATAATGAAAGAGTTAAGAAAAGTGGAGAAATTTTAGAATAGTGGATGTGATGAATGTTGGGGAATTGACAAAGGATTAATAATAGAATAGTTAAGTAGTTGAAGTTATACACTGCAGATTTATAATGGACCAGGTTAGTAACAATCTATAATTTTCTCCAGCAATGCTCTGTGGTCTAGAAGCAAAAACAGAAAAAGCATTGGGGTGGGCATGAATCTAAGGTTGGGCACAGGGGTGAGAATGGCAGAAGATTAAAGGGAAAAGGGAGTACAGAGTGATAATGAGGGCAGCATTAAAGTAGGCTGACCATGGTATCTAGGTTGGCTGTTTCTGTTGTTTGGGACAAGACCATCCTTCCAGCCTCCCAGGTTCCCAACCACAAAGTTCTATCTTACTCTTCACTCTCCTTCCCCCACTTCCAATCATTTGCCAAATCCTGTCAATTCTATCTCCAAGACATCTCTTGCATCTTCCTCCTATTCTCTACTCACATGGATACTTACCTGAGTTCATTTTCTCATTACCTCTTGCCTGGATTACTGTAATAACCTTCTTATCTATGTCCCTGCCTCAATAGTTCCACCTCCTCAATGCAAGAAATAAGTCATATTTGATAAATTAATCAGTTATCACGAGGTTACCTAGTAATATTGACTTGTATTTATTTTAAAAATTATGTATTTAAAAGCATTTTATATGCATTTTTTAGTGCAATCCTCGCACTAACCCTATTGGACAAGTAGTAGAAGTATTATTCTATTTTCACAGATTAGGAAATTTGTGAAGTGATGAGAGGAAGAACAGTGTAATGAAAAGAGTATTGGGTCTATACCTGAGCATCAGAGTTGAGGCTCTGAATCTTCCACTTAGTGTCTATGTGACCATAAATAAGTCACTTAACTTTTCTGAACTTCAACTGAGATTATAATATAAACATAATACTTGTGTTATCTCTTTTACATTTGGTTCTTTTTTGCAGGGTGGGAAGGATGGGGAGCTGTTTCACAAGGATGGTACTTTGTAGCTTTAAAGCTCACTATATAAAATCCTCTGTAAGACTCTTGTTATAATGCCTTTTTTGCAGTAGAGAAGTGAGCCTGGGTTCTCTAAGGCTGGGCCAGTGGAGCACAGGCTCTGAGAGATTCTATTATGCTGGAAAGGTTTCAGGTACTTTCCCAGCAGCAGACTGTCTGCCTTCTGACGGCCAGTTCCAAGAGGTTCATCACCATAGACTCCCTGGGTTGTAACGAGTTGCTTAGTCATGACAACCCATGAATAATAAATGCTTGTTGAATTGAATAAAATTGAACGGGCAAGAGAAATTATAATGGTGATTGTTATTCCTATTAATTAATCTTATTGGTTTTCCCAAGAGCAAAGAAGCTATTAAATTTCAGAGCCAACATTTGAACTCAGGTCCCCTGACTCCAGATTCAAATCTCTTTCTATTATTTACCTTCCCGCTCTACTAGAGGTATTCTTAGTGCCCTGTGGCTACAAGTGTCAAAGGAAATATTACTACACATGTCTGCTTTGAGGGTTAAGCAGGAGGCTGTGTGCCCCTGGCCATATGTTTCCTTGGTTATCACCTAAAAAGTGGAACAACTTTATTATACATTCTGCCTTTAAATTCTTTGCTTAAGCCAATACCTCCTACATGCACTGCTGTTGTTCAAATTTATAATATGCAAACCATCCCACACTGGAAATGGACAACCTCAGAAAAAAGGAGTGGAGAAACGTGGGCAGACTCAAACATTTCTATAAACTGCCAATCCTACTCTAGAAAAACAATGCTACTATAGTACAAGTAGAAAGGGTTGGGAAAAATAATTTAAGGATACAAGAAATCAGAATCTTATTAAACTGAAATACACATTGCCTTGCACATAAAGTGAATCAGAGCCAATGCCTGGGTTACTTTCACTTTAGATGCTAAGAAGGTTTAGAATATCCTTGATCAAATGTCTATATGTTCTTTCTTCCACAAAATGGTCTATTGAGTCAAAGTTCTAGAGGTAACAACAGTGCATGAAACAGAAGTTTCATGTGAAGAATAGTAATTCAATGGAGCAGGGTCTCAAGTCTGGAATCTTAATGATAGTAGCTATGGTATTCAGTTTTTGTGGGTACTGAGAATGAGGTCTGAGAAATGTGACATCAGCTGGCATGAGAGGGCATGGAATGGTGAAAGAGAGCAAAAGAAAGGAGAAAGAGAAAGATTTCTGTACTTTTTAAAAATCCAGGGAATAATAATTATATAAATAATTTCCTACATGAACCAAAGACTTCTTTTAAGAAGAAATCTTCCTTGCTGGAATAAAAGAAAATAAATGTAAACTTTTTTTTTTCTTTGACTCATGGAGCAAAAGTTTCACTAACCTAAGAAGGAGTTTACTGTATACAAGAAGGCAAAGACTGGACACATATTGTACCCTAGTAGAACTCTGTCTAAAGAGAGTGTTTTCCATGAACAGTTATTTTGAGAAGCCAGGAAGCTTTCCAAGAAGAAAGTGCATGGGGGTAGAAAATTAAAACCAGGTGGAATCTCAAAGGTTTGGAGAGACACTTTAGACTCAGGGGCTATACATAACCTCCATTTTCTGTTGTCAATATGTCTAACTAAAATTGCTACTCTGAAAGCTCTTCTATTCTGCATTATAAGAGGTACAAAGGAGAAACCACCATGAGTATAGATTTTCTGTTTCGTGTGGAAAATAACCTACTTCCTCTTTGCAAGTTAGATCCATCAATCCATTAAAAGACGTCATTTAAAGTTCATTTTGGATGTCAAACAAGCTGCCCTTTTGCCAAAAGACTATTGTCTCACTTTCATTCATTAAAAAGAAGCTCCATTGGAATACTGGTATTAAAAGTGTATATTCTATAGATAGTACTTGTTACTCTATGGGTCATATATTCTAAAGGTCTATGAACATTACCTTGGTAGGAAATAAATATAAGATTCTCCAATTCGTCCATGCTGGGCAGAAGTGTTTTGTAAACTTCATTCCACATAAAATCTCTGAGGTTTTCCATTCCTGCCTAGGTCTAGTAATCAATTCACCTTATACTTGATTACACATATTGAGATGTACTTAAGAAAGATATACAAAGGTACACAGAATAAATAGGAACCAGAAAATAGAATGTGTGACTTATTCATTTAAATTGCAGTATCAAGTGGGTGAAATGTTAGTTTGATCTCTCATTCTCACTCCCCTAAAAATGTTTTGCCTTTGGGATGATAAGCATTTGTGTCTTGGTATTGATCTGTCATTTATCTCAGGGCATTATGTCTTCAGCAGATGAATGAATGAATTCTTTGAGCATTGCAGCCAAGAGTAGTTTTATTCATTTCAGGGAATATCTATCCTACAAGGGAAAGAAAAAGACATTCATTAAGCATGCACCTATCAAAACAGTTCTTTATGTATTTTTTAGCAAGTTTTGTTTTCAAGAGATGTTATTTCTTCCATGACCACAGGGAAAAAAAATGTTTAAAGCTTCACTTTATGTCATAAGCCAATATTTCACTCACTAACTACTCCATCCTTCAACAGAGGATTTTTTTGGGGGTGTAGGAAGCTATGATGGAGCACCTACTATCTGAATCATTAAGAAATACAACACTAATAATATCACCACATAGTCCTTGTAGTTCTTATTCATCCTTCAAATAATACTTTACAAACTTTTACTAAATACCAAGCTCTGCCCCAGCTGATACCATTTAACTTCAATCGGCCGGCATGCTAGAGACAATACCCAGTAATGGATAATTTCAAAAGGAAATAACAACGGTATAAGACACATCCTAGGCTTCCAGAATTCTTCATTCAATTCAATGCAACACAATTTGGTAAGCATCTATCACTTGCAAGAAGTTTAGAATATAAATCTAATGGAGGATTTGCTCTTAAGGATCTTACAATGAGGAGAAGAGGGTGTTTGGGAAGGAGAGGATAGATAATGGGAAGAGAGGACAAGGATGCAAGTAACTCATATGAGGAAGCAGAAAATAAGTGCAAAGGCAGGGTCTAGGCTCCAGGGATGGGGAACCCGTGGCCTTGCATGTGGCCCTCTAGGTCCTTGGGTGCAGTTGACTGAGTCCAAAGTTTTACAGAACAAATCCTTTTATTAAGGGCATTTGTTCTATAAAGTTCGATTCAGTCAAAGAGCTGTAGTTGAGGATCTAGAGGGCTACATGTGACCTCGAGGCCACAGATTCCCTTTGTGCCCTGCATTATAAGAAATCAGAGGACAGAGAAATAATTTGGGGGCTTGTGGGGGGTTGTTCAACAAAGGGGCAATGCTTATATTATCTTGTCACCAATGCCAGCTTCTGGAGATACACACACAAAACACATATACACACGTACACACACACACACACACATATATATAAACTCATCTTCCTGAGTTTGTCTGGCCTCAGACACTAGTTGTGTGACCCTGGGCAAGTCACTTAACTTTGCCTCAGTTCTTCATCTGTAAAATGAGCTGGAGAAGGAAATGGCAAACCACTCCAGTATCTTTACCAAGAAAACCCCAAATAGGGTTGTGAGAAATCAAATACAACTGAACAAATAAATGTTTGTTGAATGGAAGAATGTTGAAGGAGAAACAATTTCAGCTGATGAATCTAAAAGACACAAACCTGAAAGCATTACATGGCAGATGAGATGACCCTTGGTACTTTGCTCTTCTCATATCTTTGCAGAAAGAGTCCTCCTAAGAAGTTTTTGACTTTTAAGAAAAGAATCTGAAGAAATAGTTTGCATTTCCTTAGATGGAAATAACAACCGATCACATTCAGGAAATTTTTAATTCTGATTTTTCCTTAAGCTAACAAAGAAACCCGGATAAGCAGAACAACTTCAAAAGCTACAGGTTGAACTTACATACTTAAAGAGAAAAGCAAGTTGTTCATACAAGAGACAGGCGATTTCATCTTATTCTTTTCTAAAATGTAGATGAAAATAAATGCCAACTTTATTGGATGATTATTAAGAATAAAATTTAAAAAGTCAAAAGCAAAATAGACTGTCTCTGAAATTTTTCCAGCTATAGATTAAAAAAAAAAAAGAAAGAAACCACAGGCAGTAATTTTTCTCCAGAGTAAGCTCTGGAGTCTGAGAGAAGCAATTAAAAAAAAACAAAACAACAATACTTGCACCAAAATGAATGAATGAATACAATTTTAGAAATTTGGATGTTTCCTTGCCACTCAATGAGGTAAAGACTTGACATATCTTGGAGTTAAAGTTTTGTGTAAGTCACACATTTACTATGAGGAAAATGGGGGAAAATATTGAAAATAATTTTGTAATATTCAAATTAAGCAAATTGCAAATCTTAAATCATTATTGGTATCTCTCAGTATCTCAGAGAGAAAAATATAGTTTTCCTTCTCCTAAGATTACATGATAATTGCGAATTCAAGAGGAAAGAAATAAAAGAAGGGATGAAATTAAATTTTATTATCTTTCTTGTTCATCTTGATGGGAAATAAAAGCAAGATTCTCTAATTTGACTTTGTTCCACACATTATCACTTCAGTCATTGCTTGCAGAGCTGGTTTTCAAATCGTCTTCCAAACAGAATCTCTAGGGGTTTCCATGAAAAGGGTAAACATTTTTAATTGGTGTCTGTTAGCCACCTTCAGGGCCCCCAACTCCACCCCATATTATGAAAGCCAATTTAAAAGAGTTCCATAGCTTCAAAAAGTTCATAAATGATTGGTCTATCAGTCATCAATTGGGTTAACAAAAAAAAAAAAAGAAAGGGAAATTTTCTTTTGGGGAAATTTGGGGCTATTTAAGATGTTAAAATGGAATTATTTAGTCAGTTCTTAGCTATTCAGGGGCTGATTATCCAGGTTACAAATTAATTTATCTCCACCTCAGCTTCTTTTTCTCCTTACCATTTCCTGCCTTCCAGTCATTTTAATTAGGTCATATTACTTACTTGGATAAGAAAGAAGGAAAAAAGAAATCTTAAAATTAGTCAACCAGGCTTCTTGTTAGCATTTCTAGTAAAAAAAAAAAAAAGCTCTTTAGGGAGAAAGGAGACACAATTGTTGAACTGTGGTAGGAAGATTATCTGTGAGCTATTATTTGTGTTAACTTTCTCCCCTATGATTACGGATAATTGAAAATCAGTTGCAGGAAAATATCTGTATAATGAAGTATAATTAGCTCCCTCTATTGACTGAAATGCTTTTCAGCTCTCATCTTAATTTTATTAGGCCCCTTCTGCTGAAAAGCCTGAGGTTTCCTGAATGATTTATAGGACTTTTATTTTTTTTTCTTTTAATACCACACTAACAGGATTGATAAAGGTAGTTTACAACTATGATTTTGATGTACGCTCTCTCTTTGTAGTAGAAGTGCTGTGAGAAGGGAAATAATGAGGAAGGTATGCATAGTTAGGTCAATTCAATCAAGTCCTGGGTTGCTAAGTAAGTGATGACTCATTTTAGATCTGCCTGCATTCATTACTGTAGAGAGGTGTTTCTCTGCTGAGACTCAAGGGAGAAGATGGAATTACATTAATTGCACTGGGAGTGGTAATATGTTTCTTCCATGATCACACACACACACACACACACACACAAAACATATTATGCTTTAACTGCAAAGGGTTTTTGTTTTTTTTTAAGAGTGATGAGTGTTGGGGCAGCTAGGTTGCCTAGTGTGTCCAGCCTCAGACACTTGACACTAGCTGTGTGACCCTGGGCAAGTCACTTAACCTCAATTGCCTTACCAAAAGACAAAAACAAAAAAACAAACAAAAAAAAAGTGTTATGGGTGTCCCCCAGGATGTCCCCAAATAATTGTAGCTTTGCTGGATATCTCACAATTTCAATTTCTTTATAACTATACAGCTAAGTATAGCGTAGGCTTAAAAAAAGCTACATACCTGTTCCCACAAGGCAAGCAACAATTTATACTGTGACAGTGCATGAATGAGGCTGGCTAAGTGGTACAGTGGATAGAATGCTGGGCCTGGAATCAGGAAGACACATCGTTCTGAGTTCAAATCTGGCTTCAGACACTTACTAGCTGTGTGACCTCCTCCCCCCCTGCAAGTCACTTAACCCTGTTTGTTTGTTTCCTTATCTGTAAAATGATCTGGAGAAAGAAATGGCAAATCACCCTAGTATCTATGCCAAGAAAATCCCAAATGAGATCACAAAGAGCTGGACACAACTGAACAACAAGAATGAAGGTTTCTTTGATTTTAGTATCAATCTATTCCTTAGGGGAAAATGAGTGGTTTTGTTTTGTGTTATGTTAATGTGTGTTTAAGAAAAAAAATAATGGGTTCATCAAAAAAAGTAGGGGATGGGTTTTGAGGGGTTGTTTTGGCATGGTAATTATCAACACACCAAGTTTCCTATAATTACATTAGGAGCAGAATCCCTTGAAGCATGTGTGGAGAGAGGTCTGCCTCCTGGTCCCCTTCTGGTGGATCACAATGCTCTGGCCTCTTGCTTAAAGGTGGTTGGAAGCTTTGTATTGTTCCCAGCTACTGGTGGACTCAAACCTTAAGGACTTAAGCATTGGGGTAATACAACAATCTGTTTATAAAGTGGAAGGGAATAAGCATTTATTAAGAGCCTACTGTGTACCAGGTATAGTGCTCATTGCTATTACTCCTCTTACTTCATTAGTTTCCTATGTAAGTCTCCATGACTGAGGCATGAAGTAAAAAAGAACTGTACACTGAGACAGCAAGAGTTACTTTAAAAAAGAAGACAAAGCTTCTGTCTCTCTCTTCCCTTCTGTGCGTATTATTTGGACTTGTGAGAGGGAAGGGAGATAAATACCCTTTCCAGCAGGATGCATCCTCCATGAGATGCTCTACCAGATAAGCCTCCCTCCTACTACTAGAAATATTTCTTCAGATTTTTTGCATCAGCAGGTTCTGTATTTAACACTATATAATTAGCACATTTATATAAATGCTATATATGCATATGATAAAGACATGCAACTTTAAAACACAACTAGTACCTCGAATCAGAGAACATTAGAACTGGCCTAAGAGGCCACTTAATTTAACTCTTCTTTTTACAGAAGCTGGGGGACCATCTCCAGTTGTCTTGATCTATATCTTGCCACTGGACCCAGATGGCTCCTGAGGAGAAGGTGAGGCTGGTGACCTCAAACAGCCCTCCCTCACTTAAATCCAGTTCATTTGAGAGTCATGGCATCGCCTTCTTGATGTCACGGCCCTCTTCAAGAAGGACAAACAATAGCAACTTCGGCTGAGAGGAGAAGTGATCCACCCACCACCCACCGTGATGTGGGGAGTTAAGAGACAGAAAACCAGGACTCCCTCTCCTGGCTTAGACAATAAAGGGAGCATCCTGAAGAGGGGGAAGTAGTAGATGTCGATTCATAGGCCCAAGGTTTGAATCTTGGTTCTGCTATTTATTACTTGTACGACCTCTGGAAAGTCACTTCATCTCTCTGGGCCTGTTTCCTCATCTGTAACATAAGGTCAGTTGGATTTCATTGATGTCTAAGACCCATAGAAGATCTAAATAAGTCAAACAGTCAAGAAGTATTTATTAAAAACCTACCATGTGTGCCAGGCAAGGGGTACAGAGTACAAAAAAATGAAACAGTCTGTACTCCCAGTGAGCTTATGTTCTAATGGGAGAGACAACTAGTACCTATAAAAATTGAGAAAAAATAAATACAAAGTTAATAATAAACATATATATGCCTATTTATATTTTGTGGACATATATGCACCTGCACACAGTAACAAAGAAGTAGGCACTTAATAAATGTATACGTGATTGCTTATATTTCAGACATGTATGCATATATTTAATAAATTCTTGGTGACGAACTAAATCGCCAGAGAAAACGGTGGTTTGACAGGAAGGGCCCTAGCAGCTGGAGGGGAAGGGGAAGGCTTTCGTGCACAAGCTCTAAAGCCCACCACCCCCTGACTACCACCAGTCGTGACCGAGGAACGAGGAAACCCATTCCAAAACTACATATCCCAGGAGGACCGCGAATACACTCTTCTATTCCTCCTTTCCCACTAAACACGTGGGTCAGTCGTGTGCGGAAGAACTACAATTCCCAGGATACTCTAGTCGAGGGGGCGCTCTGCGCATGGGCATTGCCCCTCTGAGGTAGAGCGGTCAGTTTGAAGCTATGCTTGGCGCTCCATGGAAACTCGCTTTCCTGAAGTAGTGTCGCGAACTGAGGGGCTCCGGACAGGCGTTGGGGTGAGGGTCCTGGGGGCTCAGGGGGGCAGGGGATGGAGAGGGTGGCGATGAGCCCGGGCTTCAGACTGGGCCCCGCCGACGCTGAGTCGCTTCACCTCGGGAGGTGCGGACGGAGGGGCAGGGGAGGCTCGCCTGCTCCTATCGGGGCGATCGACAAGGCTAGCCTCTCACTTACAGCTGAAGAAACTGAGGCCCAGAGGGAGAAGGGACCCGTCTGAGATCATAGTTAATCAACGACAGCCCATGAAACCCTAAGCCAGGACTCTTTCCTCTAGATAAACCTCCTTCCTTCCACTTTGGGTGCCTCCCTGTTTCCAGGCCGCTAGGTGGCAGGGTGGATAGAACGCTGGGCCTGGAGTCCGGAAGACCAGAGTTCAAATGTAGCCTGTCACTGCCTGGCGCCATGTAACCCTGGGCAAGTCAAGGGAACTTCGGTTTGCCGTAATCCACTGGAGAAGGAAATGGCAAACAACTCCAGTATCTTTGCCAAAAAAAAAAAAAAAAAAAAAAAACCAACACAAAAAAACCCTACGGTCATTGTCGGTGGCAAGAAGACACGTTGACTACTGAACAACAAATGACCTGTTATGCCCATCCTCAAGGACTTTACCAGCACAGTACAAACTCTAGGCCTGGATCTGGAGCCAGAGGTCCTGAGTTTGAGTCTCTGTTCTGATACTACTTATATATAAAGGTCATTTAAATTCTCTAGGCCTCCTTTGCTTTATCTGCACAATTAGAGGTTTAGACTAGAATGACAATTTTTAGCTTTTTTTGGGTGCCATGTCCCACTTTGGCAATCTGTATCATGGCTACATCACAGCTGCTGAGAAACGACCTTTTTCAAGCCAGGGTAATGTTAAGCTGAAAATAAGAAATTAACAAAAACAATTATCACTGGTCCAATGATATGAATGTTGTCACTTTTTAATTACAGATGGATTTGAATATTGTAACAGCCAGACCAGTCCTCTCCCCAGTGAACATCAATGCTATAACTCCGGAGACATTCACTGCACTTCAAAAGAGGATGAGAATAGCAGAAGAGCAGTCAAATACCTTAATGAATGATCTGATAATGTTAGGTTTGGGTGGACAAAGGTAACATGAGATCAGCTAGATTTGTTTAGTTTGTAGAACTTTATTGGTTACTCATTCCTTATTAATAAAAGCTCCAGTTTAGAAATTTATTTTGGAATTCAATTTAAAAAGTGGAAGTTTTGAGGGACAGAAAAATGCTTGAAGTAGTTGGAAAGCACAGTTTCTTAGAAACTTATTAATAGAATGAATCTATAGCTTCCTCTCCTCTCTCATGACAATAGCAACTGTTGATTTAATAGATGAAATGCTGATCCTGGCAGCAGGAAATCCTCAGTTCAAATCCCACTTCAGAAACTTAATAGCTATGTGACCCTGGGCAAGTCACTGTTATAGGAATGTAAATTTTTAAGATCTTCCCTGCCCCTAGGTTAAGTGCACCTGGAGCCTGTGGTGGGAGGCTTGTTTTTCAGGAATGCTTGGTGCTTTGTGATTGGGCAGTGGGTCTAGAGGATTGTTACATTCTCTGAGCCTGGAGAAGGCCATATAATCCCTGATGAGAGACTTTGTTTTGGGGCTCATTTTGAGAACTGTTGTGTGATTTGACCAGGTGAGACTCTGGGCAGCCGGTTGAGAGGTCCCCCCTCCCCACCTTTGAAAAACCCAGATGTTGATGTTTGGACAGTTTGGAAGCCTGTCTGCTTGAAATGTTTCTGTCTGTATACTCTGAAGTTCCAGGTGCTGACCTTTTTCCTCTGAACTAGGTAAATGATATGTTTGATTGATTAAAGCAAGATTGTTAACCCATTTTGAGTTGCTTTCCTTTAGAAAAGCAGATGTAAGAACCTGTGTTGGCAACCATGCTGGGGTGCTTGCTGCTACAGTCACATAAAATATATATATCTGCCTCAGTTGTAAAATGGGGATAATAATAGCACCTACCTTGCAGGTTATTGTAAGAAACTAATGAGATATTTGTAAAAGTGCCTGGCACACAGAAGGCGCTATGTAAATGCTTATTTCCCCCTTCCCTTTTTCCTCAAATATTATTTTCATTGTAGCCTTCTCCTTTTCAGGAATCTACAGTAGTTCCTTATTGTCCATCTCACTCCTCAACCTAATATTCATTTGACTCCCTTGTACCTTTTTATCCTATCTCATATTCAAACTCAATTTTTCCACACAAAACACATTTGTCGTCTTCTAAATACAAATTGTTTATTTTCAACTCCATGAATTTACTGGAGTCATCACCTTTCCAGTAGAGAATGTTTTCTTTTTACCTCTCCACCAATCTCAGTTTTTTTTTCCTAAAACCTGGCTCAAAACTCCCTTTTCCCCGGAAACCTTCCTCAAATAGCCTAACTAACATCATTTAGCAGTTTGGTATTTAATTTCATTTGTTATTTTGTAGTTGTAGTTGTACCTTGATTGATAACTGTTCTTGGGGGGGGAGGAGAGGGGGGGAAAGGAGGCAGGACCGTTTGTATACTTTTTATAACCAGATTTTAAGCTGCTTGTAAAAAACTTTGCCTCAGTTCTTTGGCAGTTCCTAGGATGGGGAGGGAGGGGGAGTTAGTGAGACAAAGCAATTAAAGCCATTTGATTTAAATTTCTAGACTGGAACATTATATCTAATTAATTTCCTATGAAAAATGCATTCTTCTTGTAAAGATTGTATCAAATAACTGAGGAAGAAGTTTCATTGTTAGAAAACAAACCATACATTTTATAGCAACTATATATTTTCAGATTAATGTTGCAGCTACCTGGACAAACTGAATGATTTTTTGATTATTTTCCACATTGAATATAAAGCTTAGAATACCAAAACTGGTTCTGAAGTCATTGGGAAGTGAATTAGTCATCTCTAGTCCAATAATGATATCTAGCATAAAACACTTCATTACATGTAATAGGCCCTAAATAAATTTTGATTATATTGAACAGTAATCATGGATTTGACATTTTTATGGTAAAAACAATTATCACAAATAAGAACAAACAGATAATTTTATTTTTAAAAATTTTTATTCATTTTAAACTTAAATACAAAGTGAGAAAAGAAAAGAGAACATGAGAGGATTCAATATAAAACAAAAAAAATTTCCATTTCATGAAAACCTATGTAATAAATCCTACCCATTATTTTCAAAGTAATCAAGATTTTCTGTGCTTCCTTCTAGGTTTTCTTTTGTTCTCTGCTGTGCATTTCTTATTTTATTTTTTTCTCCCTCCCTCCCCCCATCCATCCTAAAGAAGGCTACAATTACATATGAATACCTTATATATCTATAAGTATACACACATGTTTACATATACATATATGTAAGACCATACTATGCATATTTTTGTCATTTCTTTCTATGGAGGTGGATAGCCTCTTTCTTCATAAATCTAAGTCTTTCCTTGTTTTCCTAAATCAATAGCTCATCATTTCTTACATCACAGCAGTATTCTATCACAGTCATATTCTATCAGTCTATCACAGGCTTCGTTTAGCTATTGCCCAATTGAAGAGCATGTATCATGTTAGCCTATCTGATAGTTGTAAAATGGTATCTCAAAGTTGTTTTAATTTACATTAATCAATAAGACTTAGGGCATTTTCTCACACGATTGTATATAGTCTTAAATTTCTTCATTGAAATGTTGGATACTATTGAACTTTGAATAAGTACACTAGGTTGAACCATTATGCCATGCTATAAATCTAAGAATTTCCAGGGACTATCATTTTGGCAGCCACTGAATCTCATATGTGGACATGTATAGTGGGTACTATCAGTTTCCTCTGGCAAAGATAATGCTTTTTCCTGTCTGATGGTATTTACCAATTTGAGTATATGCTCCAAGGGATTTCTGGGGCCTCTACCACTTTGTAGTAGCTCATGGAGAAGGCAGTTGTACATTAGCTGCTTAGAGTTGTTGGTTTGTGTGAATGATTTTGTATTTGGGAAAATACTGGAAGAACATATAGATTACTGAAGATGTTTCTGAAGTTTAGTGACTGTTTAGAGTAAACAATCATTGTATTACTTTAAAGCTTCTCAATGATTTTATTAGTCGATATATGGCAGTGAGACCTTTTATTCCATACACAAGTTGGAGTTTTTGGCCTTCAAACAGGATGTCACTGAAAAGTTTTGAACCAATATGGAGTTCTATTTCAGGTATGGACAAACAACAGCCCTTTGACTATAGTCTGATAAGTACTAAGTAAAATGACACCAGCCAGAAATGTTAATGGTTAATGTTAATATACAACTATGAGGTTAGTGTGTATTACTGGTCAGAGAAAACCAACATGGATAGATGCCCTATCTTGTAGTCCCTATGCATCAGAAGCCATGATAATCCCAATGGAGGAGGTGACAGCATCTATAACATGAAGGGAGTAGAACCTTTAATAGAGAAAACTGACTGAAACATAATCTAGGTGAGTGCTATTCTTGAAAGTATATGATACAGCTTTTAGCCAACCCTCTGCCCAGATTGAGCAACCGTGGCAACCAATGGCAAATCCAACTTCAGGATGATAATAGTAATATTGGCCAAGAGGAAGGATGTAACCTTTGAGAAATCAGACTGCATTCACCTTAAAGCATGCCCCTGTCATTAGTAGTGTAAGAAGTTGGAGGAGTGATATGAAGTCCTCTATTGGATAATAACCAGTTCTACATGAGGTAAGAGAAGTCAATGAACACTACACAAAAGCCTTTGTTTATGAAGGCCCTCCATGATATTTTAGAAATCTAGGTCAAGAGAAAACTCTAGATCTAATTCAGTCAATTAAAAAAAAAAAAACATTTACTGAGCACCTATTCTGTGGAATTTCTACAGAGAGAAAATCTAGAGAATTATGACTAGTGTGCCATTCAGCTGGGACACTAGTTGAAAGAGGCCAACTGCCAACTTCAGTCTTGCATTTGAATAGCAGAAAAGAACAAGAAATAATATAATGCTTGAATTTGCTATCAGGAATTTAAACAGAGGTATAATCCTATAACTAAATCATACTGTTGGGAAAATACAAGAGTAGGTCTGTGAAGTGTCCCTTTATACCAAGTCATCAGGAGACTAGATTGTCTAAAAATATATCAAGAGAACAATTGGAGCCCCGTGAATATCATTTATTGCAACCACTTGTAGCCTTCATGAGAGTTAATAAGCTGATGCAGAGGAGGACAAGATACACAAAAACAAAGAAAATGAGTTCACAAAGGACTTACTATCAAATGTACCATTTGATATTTTACACTATATGATGCTCTACATGGGAAGATTTCTGTGAGAATCCAGATGAAGAAGCAGCTGAATTTGGTTATACTCTTTTTTTAAAGTGTTTAATTTTCTCCCAATTACACGTAAAAATAATTTTAATATTCATTATTTTTTTTTAAGTTTTAATTTCTAAATTCTATTCCTCCCTCTTTCCACTCCCCCCTCCCTGAGACAATAAGCAATCAAGTATAGGTTATACAATGTGCAGTCATGTAAAACATTTCCATATTAGTCATTTTGTGGAAGACTCAAACAGAAGGAAAGAGAGAGAGAATAAAAGGAAGGAAGAGAAAGAAGGAAGGAAGGAAAATAATATGTTTGTTCTGTATTCAGGTGCCATCAGTTCTTTCTCTAAAGACAGCATTTTTTTCCTCATGAGCCCTTTGGGATTGTCTTGAATCATCGTATTGCTAAGAATACCTAAGTTGTTTATAGATATTCATTGTACAATATTGCTCGTACTATGTACAATGTTCTCCTGCTTCTGCTCACTTTGTATCAGTTCATGTAAGTCTTTACAGGTTTTTCTGAAATCATGCTGCTCATCAATTCTTATAGCACAATGCTATTCCATTACAATCATATACAACAACTTGTTCAGCCATTCCCCAATTGTTGGGCATCCCCTTAATTTGGACTATACCCTTGAGAGATTGTAAAAGGTAGTAATGTGGCCCTAACCTGAGGGAGAATCCTACCTGCCTTTTCTGCCTACCTATTTTTTAGCTTTGGAGATCCCAAGAGAATTGAGAGGCAAATTGTGTGATGGAAAAAGTGCTGGTTTAGTGGATAGATGATCAAAGGATATGAAAAGGCAGTTTTCAAAGGAAGAAATTTAAGCTATCAATAACCATAGGAAGAAATGTTGTAAATAGCCAGTAATTAGGAAAATGCAAATTCAAGCAAATCTGAGATTCCATATCATACTTATTAGATTGGAAAAGTTGACAAAGATAGAAAATGTTGGAGGGGTTGTGGGGAAAAAAAGACATATTAAGGCACTATAGGTAGAGCTGTGAATTTGTCCAGCCAATTCCGGAACACAGTTTGGAACTGTGCCTCAAACATTAAGGAAATGCATATACTCAAGGAAAAGGAGTGACAAAGTACTAGAAACAAAGAGGGGTTCCCATCAATTGAGGAATGTCTAAACAAATTAAAATTTATGAATGCAATGGGAATTGGTAAAAAGAATACTTTCAGAGAAACATGGGAAAGACTCATATGCAGTATTGCAGAGTGAAATGAGCAGAACCAGGAGAACAGTTTGTACAATAACAGCATTGGAAAGACAGAAAACTATAAAGGTCTTAAGAACCTGATAAATGCAAGGACCAACCATGATTCCAAAGTACTAGTGATGAAGAATGTTATCTACCTCCTTACAGAGAGGTGATGGACTTAATATGCAGAATGAGACACATTTTTGGACATGGACAATATAGGAATGTGTTTTGCTTGACTATACATATTTGTTACAAGGTTATTTTTTCTTATTCAGTAGGAGTAGTGAATTCAAAGAGAGAGAAAATAGTTTTTGTTAATTGGAAAAAAATTAAACTAAATTTTTTCAAAAGAAAGATACCTGGGGCAGCTAAGTGGCTCAGTGAGCAGTGCCGGCCCTGGAGTCAGGAGGACCTGAATTCAGTTCTGGCCTCAGACACTTAGCGCGCACGCGCACACACACACACACACACACACACACGTAACCATGTGACCTTGGGCAAGTCACTTAACCCCAATTGCCCCCAAAAAGCAAAAAAAAAAAAAAAGCTGCTGTAATATGTTTGTACATATAGGAACTTTTTCTCCTTTGTTTTTAGGTCTAGGCAGGAGTACATTTGGTTCACAGAACATGCACTGTTTAGTAACTTTTTGTGTATAATTCCAAATTACTTTCCAAAGTGGTTGTTCCCATTTAAAATAACTACAAAGTATATAAAATACTTGGTAGTCTACCTCCTAAGAAATACACAAGAACTCTATTATTTGTACTTTGTTCTCAAAGAGTACCATGACATCAGGGAGATGATGCCATGACATGCAAGTGATTTGGATGTAAGTGAGGAAGGGCTGTGCAAAGTCATCAGCCTCACTTTCTCCCCTGGACTCATCTGGGTCCAGTGGCAACAAATAGATCAGGATGACTGGAAATGGCCCTGGATGTAGTGAGAGAACTTATCATGTCTTAATTACAAGAACTATATAAATACAATTACAAACCACTATTTACAAAAATACAGTCCAAAATAATGGAATATTAACTTCTTATGAGAATTAGTCAAAATGAGAAAATGACAATACTACCCAAATTAATTGTGAATTCAGTGCCAATCAAACTCCCAGAGGATTGTTTTACAGAACTAGAAAAATAACAATTCATATGGAGGCAAAAAAGTCAAGAATGTGAAAGGAAATAATGAAAAAAAAACAAAACGCATGTGACTTAGTATTACCAGATCTCAAAGTCTACTACAAAACAGTATTCCCCAATAATTTGGTATTGGTTAAAAATAGATCAGTCAGAAGTACAGATTAAGTATGCACTAGGGCAAATCAAAATTTACAGAAGTAAACAAACATAGTATCCCTGTATTCAGTAAATACAAAGAGTAGCTAATGGGATAAGAACTCATTATTTGATAAGAACCTCTGGGAAAATTGGATAGTAGCATGGAAGAAATTAACTTTAGACCAACACCTCATACCCAATACCAAGTAAACGCCAAACAAATATATGACCTAGATATAAAGAAATCATATCATAAATTAGAGAAGCATGGAAAAAATAATCAGATTTGTTGATAAGAGAATAGTTTACAGCAGAACAAGGGATAAGGAAGATCATAGAACATAAAATGAACAATTTTTATCAATAAAATTAAAAACATTTTGCAAAAACAAATCCAATAAAGTTAAGATTAAAAAAGAAACAATCAATTGGGAAAATATTTACAGGAAATTTCTCTGATAAAAATCTTATTTCCAAGATATGTAAGGAACTAATCCAAATTTATAGAAATGAGCCATTTGGAGAAAAGAAATATGATCTCATGGTATGACACCAATTTAATTTAATTTAAAGAGATTCTTGAGAATGAAATTCAACAGTGCAATTTCAAATGTAATGAAAGAAAGGGAAAAATATAGAAATTTATATGACTACAGAGGGAACTTAGATGAGCTCATATTTTAAAAGGTTATGTAATAGCTAATAATAATAGCCAGTATTTATAGTGTTTTAAGGTTTGCAAAGTGCATTTCCAAGTATTATATCATTTTATCTTCATAATTCTGTGAGGTAGGTGCTTTTATTATCCCAATTTTACAGATGAGAAAACTGAGGCAGACATAATTTAAGTGACTTATCAAGATAACACCAACTAGTAAATTGTGTCTGGAGCTGGATCTGAATTCATGTCTTCTTGACTCTAGGCCCAACATTCTATCCAGTGTGCCACCTCACTGCCCATAATGTACAAATGATAGAAGCAAAGGCACAGAAAATTTACACAGGTGATTGGTTTTTGTAGGTATTGTGGAAGAAGCTTTACTGTTAAATTTCTAGTTAGAACTGCCCAAAATTGGAAGGGACTACCTCGAGATAGTAAGTTACCTACCACAAGAGTTCTTTACACTGAAGTTTTATGATCTATTGTTGGGGGAATTCATGCCTCTTGTAGGAGATGGCTAGATGAATTGTAAGGACCCTTCTAACTCTTAAGATTCCTTCAATTTAACTGTCCTTAGGACTGACACATGGAAGAAGGATTAGCCTTTGCTGCTTAGTCTTAGTGGGGAAATCTGAGATCAGTGAGTAGAAGTTACAGGAAGATAGACTTGTTTCACTGAAGGAAGAATTTCCTAATAATTATAACTGCTTAAAAATGGAACTGCTCCACCAGGAGATAGTGCTTTCACCACAACTGAAGGTACTCTGGCAATACTGTAATACAAAATGAATTACTCTGGCAAAAATAAAAAAATTTTAACAATAGTTGGGGATATTATATAGGTGACTCATGCTTCAGGTGGGAGTTGAACTCTAAAAGGAAATTTAATTAGTTTCTCCTGACTCTGAGATTTTATAAGTAACATCAGACTTTATTTTGCTTTATTTTATAAATTTTTCTCAAAATTCACATGAATATGTTGTCTCTGGTACACTGTAAATAGGGATTGCCTTCTGTTTCTTCATTATTTGTTTTTGTTTTAACATGGTTTATAACCTTTACGTAGGACTTTTCCCACATAAATCATTTTAAAGTCTTTTTTAAAAATCACTGATTTTTATTCATTTTGTACTGCCCTTCTCCTTATCACATGATAATAATATTACATTTGTTTAACATTTTAAATTTGCAAAACACTTTGTGAATATCTAATTTGAGCCTCACAAAACCCCTTGAATTAGGTGTTATAGATGTTATCCTCATTTTACAGACAAGAAGACAGCTTCAGAGAGGTTAAGTGATTTGCCAAGGGTTTTGAACCCAAATATTACTGGGTTCTTTATTATCTGCCATACTGTGTTGCTCCTCTGTTCTGCATTACTTTGAACTGTTAAGAATATCACTAATTTATTTAATAATATTTAGTGCAAATGATAACCAGTTTCATAACTCTTATGTGCTGACTTCAAAACAACTGAGACTAGCACAGTAAAGTTTGTAGGAGTTAATTTTGTCACATCCATCTTTTAAATTAGTCCTCAGACTCTTTCTGCAGTACCTTTAGAGGATTCTGAGAACCAGAAGATCATTCATCCTCTCCAGACCAGGGGTCCTTTTGTGGGAGAAAATAATGTTTTGTGGAAGAACTGTGAATCTCTGGTGAATCGTATGTGCCGACTAGAAAGCATCATGCAAAATCTGAAGGCGAAAATCTCACAACTTCAGATTAAAAAAGAGTTCAATCCGCAGAATTCAGGTATAGAGAGAAAACAATGAAAGCACAAGTCTGGTACTTTCCTTAGAACTTAATATGCTTATTTTTTTTTCTTCTTTCTTTTTTTTAAATTAAATTTTATGTGTATTTTTAGTTTCCATCATTCATTTCCACAAGATTTTGAGTTACAGATTTTCTCCCTGTCTTTCCCCTACCCACCACCCCAAAACAGCGATCCCACTGTATACCCCGTCCCCCAATCTGCTCTCTCCTATATCCTTCCCCTTCCTTTTCTCTTCTTTCTGATGCTTGTTTTGGGTATAATGATGCTCCACGGTCTTGTATTGTCATATAGTTTATATGAAAAATCAGCTAACTGCACTACAGGAAGCTCATCCACAAGACCTGAGGGAGATGCATCTGGAAGTCATGAATTTGCATAATCAACTGAAAGATATGAAGGAAGAAGAAAAGGCACAAGATGAAGTTCAGAGGTTGAGTGCTGTGCTGGAGACTGCAGCAACAGCAAAGGTTTGATCCTAGTGTTGTATTCATTTAAGTTCATGCTTAGAGGATGATAGGACCTGAGTCAGTCTTTGAAGACTAACTTTTAAAAGTAGATTATGGCAACTTTCGTATTCTTTTGCTGGTACATAGTAGGTGTTGAATAAATGCTTGTTGACTTGAGACTAAATACCCACACTGAAGCTTTCAAGCTTCTGGGTGGTATCAGCAATCACATATTGGAGTTCCTCCGATTTGCAAGGTACCAGAGGGGAGGAAGTATGATTGTCCCTGAAATGAAAGGCCTAACAACCAAAAAATAAAAAGTTAAATGATAGGAAACTGTAATGGAAGAGATGTTATAGGGAAGTACAAGATTCTTTACCAAATGATAGACAATAAGTGCTATGGATTCAGAAGACATTGATATCCCACTGGTCTGGGAAGGAGATTGGACCTTACCTGTGCCTTGATTGATATTAAAGCTTAAATGCAGATAATAAACACAGGGAGAAGAGAGAGAAGATATTTCAAGCAAAGGTAAAAACCACATGAAGAGTAGCATTAAGGCAAAGAGTGGGTGTTCACTGACAAGTTTAGTTTGATAGAGCATAGAGTTTATATATAGAGGAATACTTGAAGATAAAGTTGGAAATATGAAGGGATTGTAGAGGCCCTGGATACTAGACTGAGGAATGTGAACTTTCTTCTCTAGGCTGCAGGGAGCAATGAAAGGTTTTATATAGGAGAGAAATGTGATAAAAACATTATTTTAGGAAGATTAATCTCATCAGTTTCAGAGGAATAAGAGACTACAATAGTTCAAACAGGCAAAGAGGGCCTGAAACTAGGGTTTTGGTAGTGTAGTGGAGCAGAAGACATTGTGAAGAACGAATTAATTGGACTTTATAACTAATTAATGCTACTTCTTCCTCTATTTCATATTAAAAGACAACTTAGATTCCCAGATGGTTGAGAGAATTGTAAAAGTATGGAAGACAAGAGGTGGGAATAGCTAATGATTTTGTAGGCATAGTATTTGAGGCAAAAATAAGAAATCCAGAAGAAAATGTTCAGTTGATAGTTGGAAATGTGAGGCTGGAGTTGAGGGGAACCGTCCAAGTTAGAGATGGATAGTTAGAAGCCGTCCAAATAGAGAGGACAGTTAAGGCCTTGGAAATGGATGAGAACTACAGTGTAGAAGGTGTAGAAAGAGAAAAGAACATTTTGAAATATACATATTTTAGTGGTAGGTGAAAGAAAAAGATCAAAGAATAAGCAGCCAGGTAGGCGGATAGAGGAGGAGAGTTTCATGAATTAGGCTGTGGTCATTAATGACCATCTTCTCTTCTCTCCTCAGGCTGCCCACACCACCCATTTTCTTACCCTCTCAGCTAAAGACTTTCTTTGCCGTTTCCCCAAGAAAATTAAAGCCATTAGTTGCGATCTCCCTCTCCTTCTCTTTATGTCAAAATCTCTTGACCTCATTCACCATGTTCTCCCTTCTTTCTTCCATGTCATGACCCTTCTCCTTGCTAACACCAACCCTTCTACTGTTTAGATCCCAGCCCCTTCCATTTTCTGTATCAGATTACTCTCTAGACCTCAGTCATCATTTTTCTCTAACAGTCTCTCCCTGTCTCCTACCTTTACACATGCTTGTCTCCTCTATCCTTAAAAACTTTCACTGACTGGTATAATCCCGTCCCTCCTCCCTTTTTCACCTAAACTCATAGAAAAAGCTATCTACAGGGGGAAGACGTGGAAGAGAGAGGGTTAGGGATGGGCTTTCCTCCTTCCTTACTGCCCCCCTCCCTCCCGAATCAGAAGAGAAGGAAGACAAGTGGGACCACTTTGAAAATTGCAGTTTTATGTAGGATCCTCTCATTCCACAGTGTAGATGGACATACTAATTTTGTGTATAGTTTAAGTTCAGAATTTTTTAAAAATGAATTTTCAAAAATGTTTTCTACACTTACTGCCCTTACCACCCCTCCTCCGACTTACTTGCATTCTGGCTTCTAACCTTGTTACTCAACTGTAACTTTTCTCTCCAAAGTTACTGTTGAGCTCTTTAATTGCCAGATTTAATGGTCTCTTCTTGGTCTTCAGTCTTCTTGACCTCCCTCTTCTAGCCTAGATCAGAGATTCTTAACCTTTTTGTGTCATGGACCTCTTTGGAAGTCTATAGACCCCTACTCAAAATAATGGTTTTAAATGTATTAAATACATAGGACTACAAAGGAAACCAAGTTATATCAAATTAAAGATATAATTTTTCCCCTATCCAAAGCAGTAGACTCCCTGGAATATATCCAAGGATTCCTTTGGGATCCATAGATCCCAGGTTAAGAACTCTTATCTCAAATACTCTTTTCCTCATTCTCTTCCTACTTTCCAACCATTTTTTCTTTCTCTCCCTGTTTTACTAATTCATCTTCTCCATCATGCCCCCTAAATATGTATGTTCCTCCAGACTCTGTCCTGGACCCTTCTCTTTTTTCTTTCTAAACCCTCATCTCTTGTTGACATCATTAGCTCCCATAGTTTTAATTATTATCTCTGTAGATGACTAGCAGGTCTGTGTAGCCAGTCAATCCCAGACCACCCACTGCCCATGAATATTTGATAGTAGATGTCCTGGAGACATCTCAAACTCAGCATGTCTAAAGTAGAATTAATTCTATTTCTCCCTAAACCTACCTCTCTTCTAAACTTCCCTATTTTTTATCAAGAACATCACTATCCTTCCAGTCACCTACATTTATGACCTCAGTAACATTATTTACTCCTCCATCTTTCTCACCTGCCTCCATTATATCTCTTACATTCATCTTGGCCCATACAGTCACACCCTTTAGCTATTGTGATGGACTCCTAGTTTTTCCTCCCTGTCTAATGTCTGTCTCCTCTCCATTAGATTCTTCACTTATCGGCCAAAGTTATTTTCCTAAAATGCAGATCTGACCATGTAATTCCACTACTAAATAAATTCTAGTCGTCCTTTATTATTGTAGGATAAAATATAAACACTTCTCTTTGACTTGGAAAATCCTTCATGAATTGGTTCCAACCCATCTTTTACATTTCTTCTCTTCCTACAGTCTATGACCCAGCCAAACTGACCTTTTCTCTGTTACTTATACATAGCACTCTATTTCCTGACTCTGTGCTTTGGCACTAGCCATTCCCAAGGATAGCACTCCTTTTTCACTTCTACTTTGTAGATCCCTCACTTTCTTCAAGACATAGCTCATGTACCATGTTCTAAATGAAGCCTTTACTGATCTTCCCTCCCCAATAACCTCTTTAATTTGTATTTACATTGCTTATATTTATTCTATATATGCTTATATGTGTGTATGTGTTGTCTTTCCTGGAGAGTAAAAAAAAAATGAGTCAATCTTTTTTGTCTTTGAATCCCCAGCACCTAGCATGGAGCCCGGTTCATAGCAGGCTCTTAATAAAAACTTGTCTTTTATTGATAGTGTAAAATGCCATAGAGTGATAAAAGAAAGTGAGAACTGAGTAAAAAGAATCTATTGTATTTCACAAGAAAAAGTACATTGTGCAGTTTTGTAGAGTTGTAGGAATGGAAGACAAATCTTAAGGAATCTCAAGGATGGGGTATATGGTAAAGTGTTAAAACTATCAAAGCCAAGAGGTAGAATAACTTTTTAAATTTTGGTCGTGAAAGGAAGGTAAGAAAAAGATTATAGATAGAGGGGCCAGTAGGATCAAGTGGAGGATTTTTAGGCTTGTGGCACAGAATCTCACAATACACTTGCAAAGCTGGTAAATGGGATCTCCCACTTCCACATGCTTTTAAACAGGTAATTCTATGAGATACTTCACTTTTTTTCCTCATAATTTTTAGTATATCATTAACAGCTGCTTAATAGAACCAGTTTTTCTTGCTTTCTAGCCTTTTTTGGAGTTCTCCGTGTGGTAGTGATCACTCATTTCCTATAATCTAAAAGTTAGATTATTAGTAAAAAATATTCTTGTACTTTAAAATGTTATATTTTCTTCATTCACTCATAATGAGAAAGAAAGATCACATGTTCTAACAGGGCCACTCGAGAAGCCTTGATTTGAAATTTTGTTAAACCTTTACATTTAGAAACTGCCTTTTGCTTAATTTCAGATGGATGCTACAGTTGATACAGAGCAGCTGAAGGCCAAAAAACACAAAATGACCCATATAATTCAGGAGGTAAGGCAGAAGGATGGTGAGAGGATGATGGGAATTGCGGGATGACTAGAAAACACGGGTTCAAGCCATCCCTCCAATATACCAGCGTTGTGATCCTGGGGATGTCATGTAACCTGTTAGTGCTCTTGATATCCCAAACCGTAAACTCCAGAGGAAGGCCTAACCTGCATTGGTAAAGAGAGTTTCTCCACCTGAGAGTTCCCTGTTTTTTCTTTTCTTTTTGCCTTTACCTTATAGTTTTATTAAAAATCAGTTGGTCTAGACTCTAGTCATTATGGAAAACAATTTCATACTATACCAAAAATGTTGCTAAACTGTATATCATTTGACTACTTATTGATTTCATTACTAAACTTATATATACCCCAAAGAGATGAAATAAAGAAGAAAAGGACCCATAGATATTAAAATATTTAGTTAGGTCCTGATTAACAAAAACAACGAATCCCTTGAACTGGCACAAGAATTTGAATTCGTGCCATTCAAAGTTATAATTATGTAAAATATGTTAATTGGTTCCAATAGAAATAAACAGTGCTAAGTTGAATAGTGTAACTACTTTGCTGCATTCATTATTTGTACTTATCAGGACCTGTCTCTCTCTTTTTTTTTAAGTCTTTTTGGAAGGGAGAAGGTAGGGCAATCGGGGTTAAGTGACTTGCCCAAGGTCGCACAGCAAGTAAATGTTAAGTGTCTGAGGCTGAATTTGAACTCTGGTCCTCCTGACTCCAGGGCCGGTGCTCTATTCGCTGTGCCACCTAGCTGCCCCTATAGCAGCTCTTTTTGAAATGTCATAGGGAGGTCATAGATCCTGTCAGTTCTCATCCCTATGAGGTAGTTAAGACTTCAGACATCAGCCATCTGGGACATAGCCTCAAGGTATCACGGTACTATTCTGCAGTCAGTTCTGCTATAATACTTGTCTTAAAAAAATGAAGCAATTTCCAACAAAATTGATATAATAAGGAACAATTCGAGTATAATATAAACTTTATCAGCAAGAAAGAGAAAAATGCACCCAACTGAACCTACCACAAAACACACAGAGGGGTACATCTCAAACATCTACCCACTACCCCAATTCAGTGTGTTATCCAGCAAGATTGTGACAACACTTAACAATAACAATCTGTAACCCTTCTCACACCTGCTTCCACAAACACCATGTATTTTTCACACTTATTGTATGTCTTCTGATGTAGTAGTAGCTGTGGGCAGAAGAGGACTTGTTCAGACCCACAAACTCCTCTACCAACCTAACCCTCTTACTATCTGCCACTGAAATTGCTTCCCACCAAGATCTCCCTGTGGTGTAGCCATCAACTTCCCTAGACTGGGCCAGGCTGAGCAGCAGCCTGCTGCTGCTGACACTATTACTAATTGTAGCATTTATGAATTTCTTATTTAACACATATAAAACTGTACTACTGTTTTCTTTTTTTTATGGATCACTGACAGAGTGTTTGAGTGTTGTGCCATTTTCCCCATAAGCCCTATGATTTTTTTATTACTCAGTTTTTCATAGCATGGTGATTTTTTGGAACATATATGTTGAGTTATAGAAAAACTGACTATATAATGAAATGAGAAGTCAGGAGACCTGATTACTAATTCTCTGCCACTAAACAGACATGTGACTTTGGGCAAGTCACTAGTTTTCTCCAGACCTCAGTTTCCTTATCTATAAAATTAGGGAAATGAGCTAGTCTCTAATATCTCTTTTAGCATTAATATTCTGATACAGTAACATCAGGAATACTCAAAAAAGATATTTGATCTCTAAGGAAAATAGTTGTCACAAAGCCTCTGTAGTTTACTTAGGTTACCACTGTAATAAGCATGTATATCAGGATTCCACTGATAACCTAATTTCCCCCTAGGTCATAGTGGTTTATAGATAATAAAAAGCATTGAGGTGAGGGAGGGACAGCTTTTAGAAGTTGTTCTACTGAGAAGTGACAGTTTATAGCAAGGAAGGCGACCATTAGCAAGAGGCAGTATGGCATAATGGAAGATGATAGCAATTGGAATCAGAAGACCTTTGATTTAAATCCTTGTTTATATCAGCAAACATTTACTAAGCACCTGCACTATGCTGACAAAAAAAATTCCTACCTTTAAAGAGCTTACATTGTATTGGATTCTAATCCTTACTGTATGGCAAATAATCACTCTGAGCTCCACTTTTCTCACATAAAATAGAGATAATAATATTTACACTGCCTACCTCACAAAGTGGTTGTAGGCAAAGTGCTTTGTACTTGAAACTTTGTGGGATTTACACGCTAAAACTTGTCTTGTCAGTAGTGTGGCCTTGGAGAATTTAGCATTGCATTCCTACAATAAAAAAGCATTGCAAGGGCAGCTAGGTGACGCAGTGAATAGAGCACTGGTCCTGAAGTCAGGAGGACCTGAGTTCAAATGCAGCCTCAGACACTTGACACACTTACTACCCGTGTGACTTTGGGCAAGTCACTTAACCCCAACTGCCCTCCAAAAAGCAAATAAATAAATAATTAAAAGCGCTGCAATTGGCTTTAGTGAAGGTAAAATATTATTAAAAGCATAGCAGCCTAATATAATCATACTTAGATTTCTCTAGAGGTTCCTGAACTATAAATGTGATCCAGAATGCAATTTCACATCTCTGTTACCATTATCTAATACCCAGTTTAATGAGTGTAATATGTATCTAAATCAAATGAGTATTAAATTAATTGACTGATCTTAATACCTTGAAAAGAAATAACTCATATCATAATTAACATAAAATTTCCTCTTTGAAAATATTTCCTAGGCATTTTGTTACTAGTCTAAAAGAGACAATAAATGTAATTATTAAACTTAAGTGGAGAAATTCATGTTTTTCAAATACAAATATATGTCTTCATCTTGAGAAAAATGAAAATATGACCCAAAAAGGGCAAGAATATTTGTGAGTTATATTTAACCAGATTAAACCATATTTGACCAGTATTGCCTAAATAAAAGTCTATGGACAGATTGAAAGACTATACCAATCATAATTTATGAACTTGAGTGACAAAGTGTGTATATTGGTAGTTGTAATTATCTTTTGGTAGTGGGATAACAATCAGTTTTCTTTTGCAGTGTCTTAATCAAAATTGCATTTGTAGTTCAAATACAGGTTTTAATACAGATTCTATCAGTGACTCTTGTTTATTTTGATGAATAACAGTTCTGGGCTTGTTAACCATCTCCAGAATAAGGGGCAAGATAAAGGTACCCAGCACACTTGCATAATAACTTCAGGACTAAGTCATATGCTTACATTCTTGATCTTCTGTCTTGATCTTCTAAAGCAGTATTTAGAACTGATACTTTAGATATCTAATCCAACCCCTTCATTTTACACATGAGGAAACTGAGGCTCACAGATTTTAAATTACTTGCTCAAGGTCAAATAGGTAGAAAGTAGCAGACTCAGTTTATTTCATTAGGAAGAAACAAAATTTCTGGATTATAGAGTTTGTTGATATGGGGGCATATTTTGGTGAACACTATGGTGACAGTTATTTTAATTCTTGTTAAGTCAATATAATCTTTGGTTAGTCTTGGTGATTTAATATCTGTGCTCCTTGTAGCTAAGGGAACAGCTGTCTCAGGAGAAGAATCTACGAGAATCTCTTGAGGAATCCCAAGAAGCTATGCTGTGCAGAGTGCAGGATATGGAAACAACAGTTGAGTTGGAGCAAAAACAGGTAGGTGAGAATCAGGATTCTTCTGTCCACTTTCATGATGAAGTGAATCAGGAAGAAAATGTACTCTTTTTGCCTAAATCCCTACAAATGTTCATAATTTTGCCTAGATTTAATAATCGTTCTTTTTTAAAAATAATCCTCTGAAAACAATCTTGATATGATATTTTTTCTGTGATATGGTAAACATAATGGAGAAAACATGGTATAATGGAATAAATACCAAACACTTGAGTCAGAAGACCTGGGTTTAAGTTCTGGATGTTTTATTTACTCTTTCATGAGCCTTTCTTTGGGCAAATCATTTAACCTCTCCTAGGCCTTTAGAAAAATGTCCTTATTTAAACAATCTGTAAAGTTTCTTCTAGTCTTAACATTATGCAAATCTCTAATTATGGGCTTACTGCATAAAGTGAGGAAGGTCAATAAATAAATAATATAAAATTGCATTTATACTGCTGTTTTAAACTTTTAATTAGACAAACGAGGTTTTTGTCTTTCTTAGTTTGAATGTGTACAAGGAAAGTAATGTACCAGTCATATCTTGAGGTATTTTGTGGGGAGGATTCAAGGCTTATTTTATGTGCTGCTATCTATAATCAAAGCATCCTTTTTCTGTTAACAGATGGTTATTCTTCATAGTCATCATGGTCTAGTAGTTAGGGTAGTAGATATGGAATCTGGGACCCTTGGGTTTGAATACCTCCTCAGACCTTTGTTAACTGTGTGACCCTAGGCAAAATGCAGAATCACAGAATTTGAAAGTTGATAAGCAGTCTCAACAGCTAACTAATCCAACTTAGCACCAAAAGGCATGCCTACTATTAAGTACATTACTAGTGATCCTACTTTCTCTGCTTGAAGACTTCCAAAGAAGGAGAATCCATTCCCTCTTGATGCAGGTTATTACATTTTTGGACAGCTATATAATTACTAGGTAGTTTTTCCTGACATCAAGCCTAACTTGCCTCTTTGTAAATTCCACCCATTGCTCCTGGTTTGGCCTCCTGAGGTCAAACAGAACAAAACTAATCCCTACTTGATATATCAGCCTTTCAAATTCTTGAACACAACTATCTTATCTCCCATGGATCTTTTTTTTAACTTCAACCTAAATATCCCAATTTTCTTCAACCAGTTTTCATTAGTTATAGACTCAAAGCCCTTGACAATCTACAGTTATTCGATCAATGTCCTTCTTAGACTGTTGTACCTAGAACAAAACTTAGTACTGGAGAGGAGGTCTGATGAGACAGTGGTACTGTCACCTCATTGTTCCTGGAAATTATACTCCTCTTTCTGCAACCCAAGATTGCGTTAATTTTTTTTTTTTTTGGCTATCTCATTGCCAACTCATATTGTCCTTACAGTTTGCTAAAATCTCCAGATCTTTTTCAGACAAACTGCCATCCTACCATGCCCTTCCTATCTTATACATGTAAAGTTAATTATACTAAGTGTAAGGTTTTATGTCTGTCTCCACTGAGTTTCATCTTACTAGGTTCAGCCTGGTGCTTTAGCTTGTCAGGGGCTCTTTTGGATTCTGATTTGATCGCCCACTGTCAGTCAGTTTACAAACAATTATTAAGCACTTGCACAAGGGATGCAAAGAAAGGCAAAAACACAGCCATTGCTCTCGAGGAGAGGAAGAGCTTTTAGGCACCTGCAAAGGTGAGGATTACACCCTCAGATCATCAGGTAACGGTGTTACACAGCACAAGTGAAGCACAGTGACACTGAACCATAAAAAACTACTCTTTTTGAGTCTGGCAATCTAAATCATTGTGAATCCATCTGATTCTCTTATCATCTAACCCATATCTCTCCATTTTCTTTACCAGAATAGTATGAGATACTTTATCAAAAGCTTTGACAAACGGTAGATATATAATATCTGCAAGCACTCCCTTCTTCTACCAGTTTAGTATGCCTGTCTAAATAGGAAATGAGATTAGTCTGGCATAACCTAGTCTTAATTAAAAAAACCATACTACATCTCTGCGACCACTACTTCATTTTCTAAGCATTCACCAACCTCTCTTTAATGATTTTTTCTAAGAATCAAAATCAAGCTCTCTGGCCTACACTTTGGAAACTGTGTTCTTTTCCCCTTTTTAGAAACTTATAATAATATTTGCCCTTCTTAAGTCTTATGGCACTTCTTGATTTCTGTAATCATTTAAATATCACTGATAAGGCTCTTCAATGGCATCTGCCCTTTATTTCCAAATGTAGTTCATCTGGGTCAGGTGACCTGAATTCATCAAGGACAGCTAGGGTTCTCTTATTGTCCTCCTAACTTATCTCAGGTAGATCATTTATGCTCTGTCCTTTTCAGTGTAAAGGTTGTTCTCCTTTGCAGAGAAAATAGAAAGAAAGTAAGAGTGAAGAAACTCTGCCTTCTTTATGCTGTAAGTTATCAATGTCCTGTCCATCACAAGCACAGATGCTATCCCTAATTTCATCCTCTTTTTTTCTCAGCATAGCCAAATAAACAAACAAAAAAACCAAAGCAAAACCCTTTTGCCTTACCTCCATAGCCTCATCTCATTCTGAGCTTTAGCATTCTTGGCATTACTTTTTACAGAACCATACCATGCTCTTATGTTCATTTACTTTCTGTTACCTGGCCTTGCTCCCCATTTTCTGTATATTATTTTTTAAATATAAATTGTTCAGCGAATTTCCTGTGCATCCATACTACTGTCTTCAGACATATCTCACTTTCCTACCTCATTAGAAGTGATTCTCTTTGTTATTAGATTTTTATTCCTGAACATCTTCACTTCCTGCTGAGCTGACTTCCCCTCTAGCATTTTAGTCCATGTCCACCTACATATCTTTCTTCTGAACCTTTTAAAATCTGTTTCCCAAAACTTTAGAGTATTTGTTATGCTCTAAAGTCCTTTAACCTCTCTGGGCTTCAGCAGCCTCACCTTTAAAATGGGGGAAATAATAGTACTTAACTCACAGCACTGTTGTGAAGATCAAATGGGATAGTGATGCCTACATCAAAATGGGCACAGGCCAAACCAAGAAGTGGGGAATGATGGACACAAGCCAGGCAAGAATCTGTCATAGCAGTTCCGATTTATGGATCAGAGGGCAGGGTTTATATAATGAATGTAAAGAAATTATCTCTTAGGTTCCCATGAGAAAATGTTTAATGTTCTTGTTCATTTATGCAAATCTCTATGTTTTAATGTCCTTGTTCCCTTGCATGTATCTGTGTCTGGGTCGCTGCTTGGTTGTCACGTCCTAAACTCCTGCAAGTCAGGAAGAGATGGTGAGCCAATCTTAAGACATGATATAGCCTTCACAGGGAGCTGGCTTGGGAGAAATCCTGAACCAGAGTCTTACCATGTATGGACCAGGTGACAGACTGGCCCTTGACAAGATAATATATGAAAAGCACTTAAAGCACTGTATAAATGTTAGCTTCTTTTTATTATTATAGTATTAGAAAAAATTTTATTTCAGCAATTTGATCATGCATCCTCAGAGCACAGATTCAGATCAGGAAGGGACCCCCTCATTTTACAGATGAGGAAACTGATCCAAAAGAGTTGTAAAAGACTTGTCCAGGGTCATAAGTATTTGAAGCAAGATTCAAACTTGGGTTTCCCCTGACTCCAATTCCAGGACTAGCAATCCACTGTTACCTACCTAACAGTGACCTCATAGGTCTTCACTTTTGTGGACCTTGGATTCTGTTTAAGTCTTTAGTTATTACATATCTACACATTGCTTTTATTTTATTTCACAGACTTTAGAAGTTGGGCATGACTTAATAGATCATCTTGTGTATCGCTTTCATTTTACAAACGAAGACAAAAAGGTTTACAGAGGTCAAAATGACTAGCTCCAGGTCTTCTTGCTAGTTATGGAGAAAATTATGACTATAGAATGTTTGTAAAAGATGTTAGAGTTGAAATTTGCCTACAACAGTTTAAATTTTTTTTTACTTAATAAAAATGAGATTTTCCTATCTCAGGTAAAAGCCCTACAACAGGACTGCTTAACCCTGAGAAAAAATACAGAGACTACTCAAGAACAGCTGCATCAGGAACAGCAACGAACAGCACAGCTGGAATCTGACTGTGCAAAGCTGAGGACTGAGCTAAGTATGGAAAGAAACTTTAGAGATCCAGCTGTCTTTTTAGTTCTCCAAGATGTTGTGGCTAAAGCTTGAATTGCTAAGATCTTTCAAAATAAGGTCTTTGTGTTGAAGTAGTTAAATTGCTAATGGCTTTTATGTTTATAAAGGATCCTAAATTCTTGGAGAGGTCACTATTACCAGATTTTTTTGTGGACCTAAAGTCTGTTGTCTCAAGGCTCATTTTTCTTCATCTTTCACTGTCATCTACATTCTATGTTAGTCATGCTATAAAATATAGCCATATCCTAATACAATATCCTAGTATATTATCCTAGTATAATATCCATTATAAAGCACTGCTTCATCTTTAAGATCACTCTGCAATCAATTAACAAGTGCTTACTGATTGCCAATTGTATATTTAGTACCGTAGTGCCTAGTGTTGTGGTTGACTCTAAGATAAGACATAACTTAATTGTTGGTAGAACCAGGATATGAATCTATGGCTTTTTAAAACAAATATGCTACTCTCTCTTTAGACAGAACTATTTTTATTTTCTTTATTTCATTGATAAATTGTATGACCATGAAGATTTTATTCCTTTTGAGCTTCAGTTTATCTATACAATAAAAAGTTGAACTAAATGATTGTTAATGTGCTTTGCAATTCTGCAAATCCTGTGATTCCATGTGTATGTAGTAATTGCTAATTAAGCTAACAAAGGATTGCATTGTTCTAATGAGCAAATAAAAATTTTCCTAAATTACTTAAAGTAAGCTAAACATTCCCTTTCAAACTTATTTATACTATTTATTTACTAAACAACCTAATTATATACTATAAAGGTAAACTTTGACCCCACACCTGTCAGAATCCTCATATACTCTAAATTTATTTATTCAGGATTAGGACCTAGTATTATTGGCAATGGTATCATTTTAAGTCTTGAACCTAATTGTTTTAACATGTGTTAAGTAAAATCTGTTCTAGTTTTTTCAGGGTATTTCCTTTAGAATCAGTGAAATAGATTTAATGAGTGCCAATTTTTAGAATATCATCTTATTGGAACAAAACTAAAAGTTGGAACAAAAATAAAAGTATTGATGGATTTGTTTTCCCTCAAAAATAGTCACACCTTTCAGGAAAATAGTCACACCTTTCCTGGCATTCAGGAGAGACAGCATGATGTAATGAATAGAAAGCTAGTCTCAGGAAATAAGATAAGGTTTTAAATCATCTTATGTTATTTGGTACCATTACCAGTAGGCATCAAAACTAATATAACAAGATTTTACTTCCACGGTTTAGCCAAATTGTTGTTTAAAATGAAGGGTTTGTACCTTTAGAATGTTTTGCAAAATTGTTCTAGTGAATAGACCATTTGATTGATAATTTAAAACCGTGACTTATAGAGCAAGCTCCCTTCTGCATAGGTTGTATACCAACTGGCAACTTTCTGTTTCATTTCTAACCAATAAAAACGTGACTACAAATATCTGCCAAATCCTTACTTAAAAAGAATTTTAGAAAGTAATTTTCAGAGGAAAAATACTGTGTTATTCAAAGATACTATTGAAAATTACATGAATTTTTTTGTTTTAGAATCCAAAGATGACATCATTTCCCAGCTACTTGAAGATGGAAAGGCAAGTTGCAAGTAATTAGAAAACAAAGGATATTTTTTCCCTTCACTAAGGAATTTTGATTTCCCTTAAGTCTTTACTTTCAGTTCTGCTGAGTCTCTCAACTAATACTTCAGAAAATAACCTAAGTGTTAATAAGTGATTGAAGTGCATTCAGGACTGTGGTCCAGTTTAACAATATATGCACAAGAGTAATAGTTATACTGATTTCAAAAAGATAGGTGTATTTCCATTGTCTACTATTCCATAAATGAGAACTTCATAATGAAATACAATAAATACCACAACCTTTATGTCTCCCCATATATTAAGAAATAAGGCTAGTGATGTACAATTTTTACCTAGCCTAAATGTCCTCTGTGAGACAATTCTCTCCTAGGCTAATAGAGAGGTAATTATCCATCTAGAGGATTGACTCACTTGTTTCTATCTTCTTTTTAGGGATTTGAGAGTTTGGGTTTGGGGGGGACTTTTTTCCCAACTATCACATATTAAAAAGAACCAGAGATTATTTATTATAAGGTCAGATTATTTTACCTTTCCTCACGCAGTTGTTTTTCTTAAGTGAACAGTTTTGGCTTTTCCATTCTGCATAATGACTTAAATGCTATATTTACTTATAAGTTTATTGAAAAGAGACCTTAGTTTCATTGGAATTTGGAATTTATAAGGTGAGGGGTTCTGAAGGTAATTTTTTTTTTTTTGCTTTTTGGTGGGAAGGCAGGGCAGTTGGGGTTAAGTGACTTGCCCAAGGTCACACAGCTAGTTTTCTGTGTTAAGTGTCTGAGGCCAAATTTGAACTCAGGTCCTCCTGACTCCAGGGTTGATGCTCTATTCACTGGCCACCTGGCCTCCCCTAAAGGTACATATTAATAAATGTACAAGTTACATAAAAGTATGGAGCCTTATTTTTAGAGTTTAAAAATTATGGAGGATAAGAATTGGGTATTCAGTTAAATCACATGTAAAGTTAAATTCCCTCCAGTAGGGATTCTAAAATCTTTGCATAACTGAGTGAATTATTTTGATAAATAATTTAGGAATGAAGAGAGAATTGGCTTGTGGCTATCCATATTCTTCATAAAACTTTTAAAAACAGTAACCTAAGAAATCTTTTTTTTAAAGTTTCTGAGCTTGGGGTGACTAGGTGGCACAGTGAATAGAGCACTGGCCCTGGAGTAAGGAGGACTGTTCAAATCAGATTTGAATCCTTTCAAATCTGACCTCAGACACAACACAGAAACTAGCCGTGTGACCTTGGCGAGTCACTTAACCCCAATTGCCCTGCCCTCCCCGCTGCAAAAAAAAAAAAAGTTTCTGAGTTAGTATAGAGTAAGATTTAACCAGTCCTGAAATGGTGGTAATAGACTATATCTTATAATAATGGGAGCAACACCTAAAACATGAGTTGTGAAGATGAGCAGGTAAACTTTAACAGACTCTTTACAAGTCAAGAAAAATTGTATTTGCTTTTTCTCTTCTAGACTTTGTACTTGTCTTTTAGCCAAGAGCATAAAGAGGCTACACATTTAAAGTCTGAGATGGCATCCCTTCAGCAAACAGCAAAAAAAGTACAGGTAATTAGAATGGCTTTTCCTGAAACACTCTTCCTCATTTTTCTCTTTCATAGGATCATAGTGTCACAGATTTAGAGTGGGAAGAGTCCCTAGCAGTCATCTAGTCAAGTCCCCTCATTTTATAGGAAAAAAAAGGCTAAAGACTAAGTACTTGCTCAAGGTCACACAAGTAGAAGTGGTAGAGCTTTCCTTAATTGTTGATTAGTTTTATTAAGTTGGAGAGCCCTAAAATTAGAATTCATTTAACCCTGGTTAGTTAAATTCCATTCATGCTGATTATCCAGATTTAGTACTTCCCCAAACTCTAATTCTATAAGGACTTCTCAGAATTTACACAGCTCCCAGTTACTTTCTTTTTTTAAATTAATTTTATTTATTTATTTTTGTTACTTTTGAGTTTTGAACTGTCTCCCTCCTTCCCTTCCTGTCCTGTACTAGAGAAGGCCACCATTTGACACAGATTTATAAATATATACTATATGTACTTCTATTTATCAGTTCTTTCTGTGGAGGTAGATGGCATCTTCCTTCATGAGTCTTTTATAGTTTATTTGATTACTTATGGTACTCAGAATAACTTGATTTTTCACAATTATTTTTCAAAGAATATTGTTGATACTATATGCAACTTTCTCTTGGTCCTGCTCATTTTACTTTTTATCATTTCATGCAACTCTTTTCATGTTTTTCTAAAATCAACCAGTTCATAATTTTTTTTATTTTTTTGCTTTTTGGAGGGGAGAAAGACAGGGCAGTTGAGATTAAGTGACTTACCCAAGGTCACATGGCTAGTAAGTGTTAAGTGTGTGAGGCCAGATTTGAACTCAGGTCCTCCTGACTCCAGAGCTGATGCTCTATTCATTGTGCCCCCTAACTGCCCTCAGCTCATAATTTCTTATAGCATAGTAGGCTTCCATCACAATCATGTAACACAACTTGTTGACCATTCCCCAATTGATGGGCATCCCCTCAGTTCTTTGCCATCACAAAGAGAACTGCTGTAAATATTTTGGAACCATCTGGGTTCTTTTCCTTTTTCCCTTATCACCTTGGGAAACAGACCTAATAGTAGTATTGCTGGGTTAAAGGGTAAAGACAGTTTTATAACTTTGGGGACATAATTCCGGATTGTTCTTCAAAATGGTTGGATCAATTCACAGTTCTACCAACAATGTATTTATGTCCCAATTTTTCTACTTCCCCTCCGACATTTATCATTTTTCCTTTCTATCATTTTAGCCAATCTGATAGGTATAAGATAATATCTCAAAGTTGTTTTAATTTTCATTTCTTTAATCAATAATGATTTAGAGTATTGTATATGACTATATATAGTTTTTATTTCTTCATTAATAAACTGCCTGTTAATCCCAGTTACTTTCCACCTATTCTGAATTCCTGTAGGATTTAAGTTTCATATACATATATCTTGTTTATCCAACTAGATTGTAAACAAGAGCTGTTTATTCTTTTTCTTTTGTATCCCACACAGCAACCTGCACACATACTTTTTTTTTTTTCACAATGATAAATTTTTATTTTTCAACCTTTAAAAATTCTTATTTTAGACAGATTCTTGAACTGGTGGTTCATAGCCATCAGCCCTCTCTACTTTCGTGCCTGTTTTATCTCCTGAAGGTTTTCCAGAGCCACCACCTTCACCATGCAGCTCCATTAGCTTTCCCAATTCAAATTTGGGCTTCTTGAGCATCTTGACTTTTCGGACAAATACATCATGGAGAGGGTAAATGGACTGGCAAGCCTTTTCTATGTCTTTTCCAATGCTGTCTGGAATCAGTTTATTGACAACTTCTTTCAAGTCATTTGTCTGCACCTCTCGGGCCATGATTTCCATCATTTTCTTACGAATTTGACGGACCTTGGTGCTGGGCATAAGAGGTCTTATGGATCTGGTTGTTGCGCTTTTTGTTAAAACCAACACAAAAGAGGCGGAGCAAGTACATCAGTAGTTTTGACATCAACATGGGCTTCAATCATGGTCTGCCACTTTTTCACCATGGAGCACATCTTGTCCCGGGTAAGGTCCATTCCATGGAAATTAGTCAAACAATTTTTACCCTGAACATCTTCAGTAATTAACTTGAACTTACGAAAAGCAACCTCATCATTCTGCAGATCAGCAAAAACTCGACCCTTGAGACCATCAGAGGCAATTTTTGTTCCTTGAGTCCTTGTAACCAGTGTCTTGCCAATATTTCGAATGTTGAACATAGCTGGTGCTTTTACATCATACCAATCCTTCTTCGAAAATGGATCAACCACTTTCTTCTTGGCTCCTTTTTTACCGCCTTTGGTGAGGCGCTTATTCTTCTCCACCGCCATGATCCCGCTCTGAAAGCCAAAGGGCCGAAAAAGCAGCTCGCGCGAGACTTTAGGAAGCTGGGGCGGGGCTCGTCTGTGCACACGTACTTTTTCTATTTATTTGAGTAGTATACAGGATTCCAAACAATTACATATAAATGGGACAACCTCTAAAATCATAATTCATAGAATCTTTCCATTGGCAAGACTTGATTTAATGACCTCAAAGTAAAAATTTTACTCTTTCAGGCCTATAGATATTCTTTTTTTTAGTAAAGAAAATGCAAAATAGATGCCTACTTTTAATTTTATTCTACTGTGTTTTAAAAATTATGAGTATTATAAAATTAAAACATTCATACCCAGAAGTCATTCTAGAGGTGACGATTTTGAGAGTAATGAAACATCCATTTTCAAAGTATCTGAAGAAGACAGAGATGCCAAAATCATAGAATAATGTCAGACTCTATTACTATTTTTAAAGCTATTTTTAACTTATATGCCTATTTTCTCATCTATATAATTTTTTAAAATAATCTTGCACATACATAGATAGCATCATTGATAGGGGTACACAAAAGAAACAAGCAGTTTTCAGAAGCCTCCCTGATATCCCATAGAAGATAACTTATTTACTATCATGAAGTTGACTGAAAGATACAGAGGATATGTACGATCACAATGATATCCTTGGGACATTAAGGAGACTTGAAGAAAGCCCTTACCTCCTCAATGAATCCTCTGTGACAAACTTATGAGAGAACATGAAAATGAATCATTCAGGGTGGGCAGGCAAGGGCAATTGTAGTCTGCGTTATTGGAATATCCACGCTAATAAGATCATTGATCCCTTTGAGTATTTAGATTGAGTAACATTTTATATGAAAGTAATTACAGCTAAGGTACCAATATTGGTTGCTGAAGATGAAGTGGTAGAGAAATTCTACAAAGAATATTCTGATACTTCTTGACTCCATTGAGAGGTGGGAAAGGTGAAGAGGAGGAGAAATATATGGGAAAGTGTGGTTTAGTAAGAAGGAATGGAAGAGGGTAAAGGCTTATATAGTCATACAGAAACCTTATCCCTCTATATCGTGAAGACTTTTCTTTGAAAAAAAATGAGTAGACACTAGCCAAAATGATTTGGCAAGCACCAAGTAATACCATGAAGAATGCAGTGGTTTATAGTTTAATAAATAGGAAGAGATTTGTTATTGTTTTGGAAGTTATTTCTGAGTTAGCTGTATACAGTTAGCTCATCGACATATCAGAAATGAGATAAGAATTTTTAAAAGAACAATAATAATGAGAAAAAAGAGAAGTATACAATTGAAATTACTAATCCCTAAAAACAATTTAAAACAAAAAGCGGGAAATGGACAATTAAAATGATTTAAAACTGACTCTAATAATGTCATCCAGAAGTTTAAAAGGTATATATTCAATATCACAAGATCAAAAAAGACCAGAAAAGACCTTAATCATCAAGCAGGTGATTGATTTAGTTCTTGAAGACAGATGGCTACCAAAGGCAACACGAGGTTGAATACAAACTCATTTCTAATACAATGATGATGGATGATTACGAACCAAATTATTTCATGAAGAAGAGAAAGGCAATGAAGGGCAAAATCAGCTTAAAGAAAGCTTGGTAAGATATCCAACTAAATGAAGTTATCCCAAGAGATATAAATGGAAGACCTACAAACAGAAGGAAAAAGATTTGCCAAAAAAAAAAATTTGGTGAACTTTTCTCTACCAAGAATAATTGATCCACTAAATTTGTACCCTAATATGACATTCCCAGACATGTTTATAAAAAAAGAAACAACACTAAAGATAACAAAAACAGTAAAAGCAGTCAGACTGAATTAAGTATACATACATATATACATATATCCATACATATATATGTGTGTATGTTTGTGTATATATATGTAGATGTACACACACATATGACATCTATGTTGGAGGTAAAACAATTCTGAGGACTCTGAGGGACCAATATATAAAGTATCTGGAGGATGAGAAAAATGGCAAAGGTTGGGGGGGGAGAATCTTATACTTTGTTAATATTGAAAAAGATGAGCAAGAGAAGGTTAAGGACCACTCTATATGCCTACTCTTACATCTGTACAAAATTTTTAGAAGAGGAATACATACAAAAATTAAGGCCATCATTGATGAGGCTATTATTAGTGATAAGTAGGCTTTTACACGTGACACTTCTGCAGTGGACCAAATCTTTACTATGTCACAATTAACTGAGAGATGTAGAGAATATAAGATCCCATTGTCCTTATTTGATGAGTATGAAAAACTGTTTGTTTTGGCAGAACAAAGGACCACCTTAAAGGTTTTTCTTTTATAACAAAATGTCCCCATCTATACATCAAGATCATTTAGAATTCCTTGGAAGATGTAATAGTATAAATAAATAGTATAAATAACCCTATAAATATATGTAGCATAATATATAAAAATATATATAGTATAACATATATATTTATATATAAATAGTACAAGTATTATAAAGTAAAAATAAGATATAAAATAAGGAGATATATGCTTTGTGAAAAGTATTCGTTACTTTTATTGAAGAAAAGCACTGCAGAATTGAGTTTGAAGAGGGATTTCCTATAGATGGTGAAGGCCTCCAAATGTTCCTGTTTGCATTTGGTATTTTGCTAATGCTAACAAGCCCCAGGACATTGCAAAGCTTGCTGGAAGTGATCGCCAGTCATTCTAAGGAATCTGGCCAGTTTATCTATAAAGGAAAGACCAAATGGATAAATGTCTATTAAACATATTTTAACATGCATTTGGATGGACACCCTGTAAACTGGTCTAGCAATACATATACATGATTCAAACAGTATAGATGAGGACAGTGAGGTGAGTTCAGAATTGAACAGGAGCAGGAGAGAGGTTTGGATAGCTTTAGGGAAATTTCAAAGCTCTTTAACTAACCCCAAGCCCATCTTTCCAAAGATCCCATATTACTGGTGTTTCTGTAAGGCAGTGAAACCTGAAATATCACTGCCTCTAAAAAAACTGACCATGTATATCACATGGATGATTATGGAGATGTATATGGTAGATGTGCACAGGCTGTATCATAATATCTAGGAATTCAGAAGAAGCAAAAAAGATCATCATCAAGAAACTATATGATAAGAAAATGGGTTGTTCACTTGGCAAGAGCTGGCAATAAGTTGACAGAGTATTCCCCTGGTGCCCAGGTGATATCGGGAAAAAGTGAGGAGGCCTTCCAGAATGTTGTATGGATTGATCACCTGTACTGAATGTTGGGAAAGGAATGGGCAAAAGTCACATAGAATTGCAAATGTGGATTCAATCTGCATTATTGAAGAGAACTTCTGAATCATTAAGATCAAACTCCATTTGAGTGTTTTAAGTAATTTTTTGATGATATGTTTTACTTTTTTTCTCTGAATTGTCTATTTAAAATTATTGATTTATTCTTGTATCAGATTTGGTCATTTCTATATTTGTGGCTAGTCATCTGTTTCCTTTAAATTTTCTAATTTGTTAGAACAAGCTGTATTGAATTTCCTAAGTTATGTCGTTATTTTTTTTCATTTATAACGGTTTTCATTCTCTCCTTTTTTAATTACTAAATTTGCCAATAGTCTGTCTTTATGTTTATTTCATTAGTCTTAAAAACTAACTTTTGATTTTGTCAAATTATCCTTTCATTTTCTGCTCTATTTATATCTGTACTTGGGTTTACATGCTTTTTGTTTTGTTTTGTTTTTAAACTTTCCTTAGGATAATTTATTGCTTTATTATTTTTCTAGTACTGTTAGGTGCAAGCCTATTATATTATTTTCTCCTTTTGTTAATATAAGCACTTAGTAATATAAATTCACCCCCAAGGAATATTTTTGGCTGTATCCCATACATTTTGATGTGATATTATTGTTGTCTTTTAAGGATTCTGTTGTTTTTCTGATTTCTTTTAATCTAATCATGTTAATAAAATTTTTTGTTTTCCATGTAGGTTTGTGAACTTTATTCATTATTTTTATTGCCATTGTTTTTCCCTGTGAATTTTTATGACTTGATTTTATGAAATAGCTGATTATTATTTTGACAGGAATTTCATTAAATATATAAAACAATTTGGAATTTTCAATATTTTTCTGTATTTGTACAACATAACCATGAACCAATAAGTTTCCATTTATTTGTTTAGCTCTATCTTAATTATCTTATGTTATTATAATGTTTATTTTGTATAGCTCTTATATGTCCTGAGAAGCAAATACCCCTACATTTGATTATGTTTTGCCATATTATGTTATATTTCTTTTTCTATAAGTTTTTCCTTATTTCTGGTATTGATATGTCTAAGATGATATATCTAAATATAGGACATTTTGTAGGTTTATTGTATGCCTGGCTGCTTTGTCAAATTCATAAATATATATATATATATGTGCATATATATATGAAATTCTTGGATCTTCTAAATATACAACCATATTAATCTGTAAATAGAGATGTTTTAATTTATTCATTGTCAGTGATTCTTCCTTCATTTACTTTTTTCATGCCTTGTTATTTCTAACATATTAAATATGAGTGATAAAATTAGAATATTACATGTTTTCAATAGGAATACTTATATGTATTTTCCAATGAATGTACTAGCCTATGGTTTCCAATATATGTGCTTTTATAAGATAGTTCTTATTTTCTTAGCTTATTTTTCATTTCATCCTCATTGTCTGCAGTTTTGTTTTCACCTATAATGTTTAATGTTGACGGGGCTTATCTTTTCAGGTTTTCTGTTCTGTATATTGTCATTTTGTTTATTATTTCCTATCAATCTTCTGTTAGTATCTTTCATTTTCAGTTCCATTTCCCCCAGTCTTTTAAGATGACAAAGGAAAAATTAGTTTTTAAAAATTGATTTGTTTCATTCTTTTGCTTGTTACTATATTGTCTGCTATTTTTTTCATTCTCTTCTCATATAACTTTCTTCTATGCTCAAACCAATTAGTGATATAGTCATTTTCCAATCTTTGCTAGCAATAAATGCTTGAAGACTGCTTAGTATCAAAAGCAAATTGTTTTAAAAGGTGATTATAAAAGAAAATTCCCCATCTTTTTCTCAGAATAAAATTTTAAAGTATCCAAAAATAAAAGTATCACAGGCTGCATGTAGATCATTCTATATTGCCAGTGTATTCTTTTTTCTTAAACACAGTAATGTTGTGGAATACAATTACATTTTGCTTTTTTTAATACAGATAAAAAAAATTTACAGTGGTAAAGGATGTGAAAAATTCAGTACTGTGAAACAAATAATTCTGGGTGCTCCTGTGGGAGATTTCAGTGAAAGGTCCAAGGGCCTATATTAAAAATTAGTGCAGTTATTATCAGCAAAATTCATTTATTTCATCTCAAAATTTTGTTGCAGAAGCCTTCCTGGTATGAACTGACAGATGTTTAGAACAGTGAAGAATAGAATATTAATTAATTGCTGAAAGCATCAAATTAATCCTGTGAATAATGGGTGTGGATCTTATTTAAATGTGAATCCACTCTGGTATTTCAGTGAACATTTTAACATATCTTGTAAAACTTTAGAACAAACTACCAAACAAAAAAATTAAACCCTTGAGTTATCTGAGGAGAATGAAATATTAGGTGTTAAACGGACCTATTACATGCTAAATATGTATCTTTTTGCTTAGATATTAAATGATCAATTGAACAAACAGTGTTCAGACCTGAATAACAAGCTTCAAACTGTAACTATGGAGAATGTCAGACTCATTGCAGATCATCAAGCTATTCTAAAGGTATTCAATTAACACTAAACTGCTTATCTAATACAGTTAACATGAAACTACAGTAATTCAAGGACTGGGTGGGATATTTGAACAGGTAGAATGTATACTAAAGCAAAGACTATAAAAACGAATTTCAAAAAATTAATTGTAACATCTCATTTTCTGAACAGTGATTTAATTTTCTTTTACACCAAAACTTATATTTCTGATGCTTAATAAAATTGTATTACCTTAGAAGAATAATTATTCTTCTACTTATGATTGCTCAGAAATATACTTCATGATTACATAAATCCTTTTAGTATACTTTGTCCTTTCTCATCTATACATCTTTGCTTCTGTCCTTCCCTCTGCATGAAATATCTCTTTCCAGAAAATTCCATCAATAAGAATTATAACAAAGTGCAATGGAATGTCTTGGAAGGAAGTGGTTTCCTTTTCATTGGAGGTCTCTGAACAGAATCTGGATGATCACTTATCAGAAATGTTAAACTGGAGATTCCTTTCTAGATATGAGATCAACAATATGACCAGTGGAGTCCTTTCCAACCCTAAAAATCTCTGATTCTGTCAATACAATGAACCTCTTTTATACACTGTAGCAATAGGTTTTTTACCATTTTTAAGTTTCTAAATTAATGTGGTGGATCATTTCTTCAATGTTTTATTCATGTATGCTATCATATTCAGTATTTATATGATCTACTTTAGTACTTCTCTATGTCTGTGATCTTTCTAATGGGAACTCTCTCCGCTAGCACAGATCACACCATTACTTTCCAAGGCATTCCATTCAATTCTGTTATAGTTCTAATTGCTTAGAAAGTTTCTGCTGACATTAAGGATAGTTTGCCCCTGCAGCTTCTAAACATCTCTCCTAGTTCTGCCTTCTGGGATCAAACAGAATAAATCTAATCCAGGAAGTGGGGAGCCTGCAGCCTCAAGGCCACATGTGGCCCTCTAGGTCCTTTCAGTCCAAGGGCTGTACTTGAGCACCCAAAGAATCACATGTGGCCTTGAGGAGGCAAGTTCCCCACCCTTGGAATCACTTTTCCATATTACAACCCTTCAGATACTTGAAGACAGTTGTTATTTGCTCATTGAATCTTCTTTAGGCTAGGCATCTTCAGTTCTCCAAAATGATCCTTGTATGATATAGACTCAAGGCCCTTCACAATCCTGGTTGCTCCTCTGGGAATAGTATCAATCCCATCAATATCCTATATAAACTGTCTTCTTTATAAACAATACTCCAGGTGATCTAACCAGGGGCAGAGTAAAGTGAGACTATCAGCTCCTTATTTTTTTGGTTGCAATCTAAGATCTTACTAAATTTTTTGACTGCCTCCTTGTGTTGCTGATCTTTTTCAGATAAAGTGTTCTAACCATGCTCCCTCTCATGTTGTACCTGTGAGGTTGATATTTTAAACATATATCAAATTTTACATTTATTTCTATGGAAGTTCATCTCATCAGCTTCAGCCTAATGCTCTAGCATTTTTAAGATCTTTTGGGATCTTAAGTCTTTCCTTTCATATGTTGTCTAATCCTTCTGCTCAGTATCATATGAACATTTGATAAGCATACCATTTATGCCTTAATGTAAAACACTGGCAAAAATGTTCAACGACATAGAGTAGATTTAAAAGTATAAATCCCTGGTGTACGTACTCCTGGAGGCCTCCTGCAAAATTGTAATTCAACTATTCACAAGATTCTTTGACTTGAGTCATTCAACCTGTTACAAATTCATCTAGTTGTATTATCTTATCCATCTCTATCTTTTCCGTAAGAGTGTGAGCCACTTTATCAAGTGCTTTAATAAATTCAAAGTAAGCCCTATGCACAGCATTTCTCTGATCTGCCAGTTCCATTCTAGGATTTTCTAAGCAATATAAGTCAAATTCACTGGCTTATACTTTTTAGTTTATCTATTTCCTTGTTTTGAAAATCAGGGCATCTCTTTTGGGAACAATATTGTTTGTTTATTTTTAAATGTATTTATATAAAACAAGGATAGAGAATAGAGACTGGTCCTATTATTTTATTGGTATAAGAAACCCCCAAGCAAGTGAACTTCCATCAAAGTAGGTTTCCTACAATTTAGAGTCTTAGAGACTTTGAGCAGTGGTGTCAAAGTCAAATAGAAAAAGGTCCAAAAAACATGTAAAAGGACCTAAAGGTTATATATTGACTCAGAAAATAACATATTAACATCTATATTTTGTAAATATTTACCAATTACATTTTATTCTGTAATAATTTCTGGAGAATGTTATGGGCCTGCTGGCTGTTTGACACTTCTACAGCACTAAGAGCTCAGTTACTTGCCCACTCAGCTAGTATGTGTCAGAAGTATGACTAAACCTAGATTTTCCTGGTCTCAAAGCTGGTTCTCTATCTGCTTTATTGTGTTGTCTCTCAGTACATAAAGCAAATACTTTTGAATTTATGAACAATAACAATTTGAAATTTGGGGCTGTTTCATATGAGTGAGTTCTGAGGTAGTGTAAATGCTGCTGCCCTTTTGTTGTAACTATCTATGACCATCATACGAAATGTTATTAATTGAAGTAATATGCTTTTCAAAATGTGATATTGGTAATGGATTTAGAATTTGAGCCATGATGGCAGGAAGGAGACATTATGTAAAGAAGAATTCTAGCTGCACACTAGTGAGGATATAAAACTCTGGGTGGGAAATAAGTTATTAACTTAAAATGGTATTCTATAAAACAAGATTGTACTTATATTCATTTTTCTACCAGCTCATTTCTAAAAGTTCAGGGGCTTTGAATTATTTTAATTGACTTCCTATAAAGTAATCTTTTTATTATCTAAATTAATTGCCATGTTTAACTTTCTTCCCAGGCAGAGCAAGAAAAAGTGACTCAAAAGTTGCAGGAACAAGATTTAATGTTGAATGCTACCAGGACCAGTATTGCAAAAGAACTACAAAATGTTCAGAATGAAAGATCCCAACTTCAAAAATGCCTGTGAGTTAGTTTCAACCCTTTTTTGCTTTCTTCTTTTCTTGAAGAACATTGCTCTGTTCAGCCATACTACTTTCTAACAAACAAGGAAAAGATCCCAAATAATGTCATTGTAACATTTTTGTTACTGACCTCAAGAAATGAACGTGTTCTAAAATGCCTTGTATTTAACATTTTTGTTAAAACAGAAATCTCACCAGCTTATTCCATGTTGACTTGTTATACCCCTGTAGTGATGCCTTACACCTTGAACACAGCAAATGTAGACAAAAAGCAAAGGAAATGGAGGAGAGAACAGCAACACAGAAAGAGCTGCAAGAGTGTACTATTGTTAGATTGCGAGGCGAACTGGAAGTGGCACTAAAAGAAAGAAAATCTCTATTGAAGGGAAGAGAGAGTCTACACAAGGAGGTAGGAGCAGATATATCTTCTAGTGGTGATATCTTTGTTTTAAAATTACATTAAAAAAGTAAGTTATTAATACAGTTCAACTGACTAGTTTATTGTACTAATTTCAGTTTTTAGTAAAATAAATGTGAAGAAATTTGAATTTGAGAAATATACACAGATATCCATGTATGTTTCATTTATTTGTGTCTCCAGCACCTAGAAAATGCCTAGGCATATGAATGTTGATTGATCAATTTGTTGAATACATATGCAAAAATGGTCAATGTTAACAATGGTTCATACACCCTATACTGTATATTAGTTAAAACAAATGGTTTAAAAAAATGATTACCCCTAAAATGAGTGGGGCAGTGGAGATTAAGGGAGATTCTATAATAATTAATAGTAATAATAATATCTTCCAAGTTAGTCAAGTCAATAGTATAGAAACATTTATTAAGCAACTATTATGTATCAGACACTGCAAAACGCTGGGTATACAAATGAAAAAAAGAAATATAGACAGTGCCCTTAAGGAGTTTATAATCGAGTGGGGGAAGATAACACAGAAAAGACTGAAAAACCAGGAAAGGTGAGGTACAGAAGGAAGGTACTTTGTGGAGCGGATCAAAGTGCAGAGGTCTCAGAGCAGTGTAGCCAGTTTAGAAATGAGAAGGTATCTTAACCTGAACTCTCTCCTTAAAGGAAGGTTTTGAAGCACATTGTTCCACTCTCCAATCAGAGGGATAAAAGGTAGGGATAAGTTATTGTATCAAAGCTAATGAGATCTTGCAAGATTTTTCCAAAAATGATCTTCCTGAGGCATGGTGTGGAAGTCAGAGAAGTTAGGAAGAAACCTGTGTAAACACAGATATGTGTTTCTAATTTCAGGGCTGGTTTCAGAAATTCCCTTCTTGGCCTCTTTCTGAGAGGATGTGCTATTTCTGTAGTGTAGAAATAACTTAATGTATAGGTTGCTTCTAGTAGTATGTCAGTATCTTTAAAAATGATCAATTTCTTCTATTTTGGACAGTTAAAGAAAACAGAGAGTGACATAACACAAGAGAAAAGAAAACTAGAAATGGAATTAAAGAAAAACAAGGTATTACTGACCCTTATTATTCATCAATGATTGTTATTTTCCTTACATGTTGGTGTCCACTGAATACTCTTATCTTTGAAGAGATATGATCATAAGATTATAGGTTTAAAGCTGGAGGCAACCATATAGGATCACAGGTAGAGCATAAAAGAACCTCAGAAACCAAATATTCCAACTCCCTCATTTTACAGAGGGGGAAATTGAGGTTCAGAGAAGTGGAATTATTTGCCCTATGACATGGAGAAAAATGGAAATATGAGATTGACCAAATCTCAGACACTAAAGGTATATGTTATTAACGCACAAGGTCACATCATTGTTTCTGAACCAAGTATGGAGAATTTAACAACAATTGTATCCCTTCTGGCCCTTGCAGGACCTGTAAAAGCCAGAACCAGTAGCACCCAATTCTTTTTTTGGGAGAAACAGTATTAGTTTGCCATCGGAACATTTTTGTACCTGTCATTTATTTATTTTATTTTATTTATGAGTCTTATATTAGGCAACTTAGGCAAACTTCTGACTAGAAACACACACACACACACACGTACACATTTAAAATGTAACTGGCTTCCAAATTTATGAATGGAGATAAGATCAACTATCTCCATCTTCCTATCTGGCTTCTACCATAAAAGGCTGTCAACCTATGACCTCAAAGGTGAAGCTAGTACAGTAAAGATCAACTATAGATAGATCCTGCCTTGTAGATATGATCTGACTTCTAATCAGGTACCTAACTACCATCCTGGATGAACTTCTGTTAGAAGAGTAGGGATTAAGATTCAGGCTTTTTGAGTCAGAATCCAAAAACTTGATACAGAAAAAGCATTGGGCTGAATCTAACAAGATGAAATTCAAGAGGAATAAATTAAAATCTGATACACAAAAATTCAACCTCACAAGGACAAGATGTGGAAAGGTATGATTAGACGACATTTTATAAAAAAAAAAATCTTGGGATTTAAGAGGACACGGCCCAATATAAGTAAGCAATGTGCAATAGCAGTCAAAAACATTAATGATTTGTGAACCAGGGACCCAGTTACCATTGGATTTGGAATTTTTCTTCTAGATGACTATCTTTCTATCTACAAAACCATTTAAGTGTACATTTACAACAATTTACAATTAATTATTTTATTTTACTTTGTTTTATTTTTGCTTTTTGGAGGGCAATTGGGGTTAAGTGACTTGCCCAAGGTCACATGGCTAGTTTTGGTGTTAAGTGTCTGAGACCAGATCTGAACTCAGGTCCTCCTGACTCCAGGGCTGGTGCTCTATTCACTGTGCCACCTAGCTTCCCCAAATTAATAATTTTAAATCAATGTAATATTCATTATGTCCATAGCAAGTTATTAATGACTCCCTTTGTATACTCTCCCATTTTCTATGTTAATTCATCTCTGTATATATACATAACTATTTTTGTTTTGTTATAATTTGTGTGTATGTGTGTATATATATATATATATATATATATATTCACTACAGTTCTGCTTCCTTTAATTCAATTATTTCATATAAGTTTTTCTAAATTTTTTATTTGTCATGTTTTTTTTAATGGTATTGTAGAGTTCTGCTAAACTGATATTACAGAGTTTTTTTCAACCATTCACCACCTTGGATTCCTTCCAGTTCTTTGCAACTACAAATATTGCTGCCATATGCATTTTAGCAAATAATCTTTTTCCATTGAAAACATCACTTTAAGAATATATTCCCCCCCGCTTTCCCCCAACATGGCACCAGAGGCAAAGAAGGAAGCTGTTGTCCCCCCCAAGACAGAAGCCAAGTTCAAGGCCTTGAAGGCCAAGAAGGCAGTGCTGAAGGGTGTCCATAGCCACAAAAAGAAGAAGATCTGAACATCCCCCACCTTCCGGCGACCCAAGACACTGAGACTTCGAAGGCAGCCCAAATACCCTCGGAAGAGTGCCCCTCGCAGAAACAAGCTTGATCACTATGCCATCATTAAGTTTCCCTTGACCACCAAGTCTGCTCTGAAGAAGATTGAGGACAACAACACCCTAGTCTTCATTGTGGACGTCAAGGCCAACAAGCATCAGATCAAGCGGGCCGTAAAGAAGCTGTATGACATCGACGTGGCCAAGGTCAACACACTAATCTGGCCTGATGGAGAGAAGAAGGCCTATGTCCGTCTTGCTCCAGACTATGATGCTTTAGATGTTGCCAACAAAATTGGAATCATCTAACTTACTGTGTCCCAATTCCACCTATGATAAAAATAAAGTTTTCCAGAATAAAAAAAAAAGAATATATTCCTAAAACATTATTATCAGGTCAAAAAGTATTTTTGTGTTTTGTTGTCTCCTGATGGATTGACTTCCATAAAAAACTTACCAATTTATAATTCCATTAGGAGTAAAAAAAGTATATCCATTTGTTCACAATTCTGACATTGCTGAGTTTTGTCACTTTCAGTTATTTTTTATTTATGTTGAATATAAGATATTTCCTCAGAGTTCATTAAATTTAGATGAGCATGTTTTACCTCTCTCTAACATGGTTGTTTCACTTTCAAATATCTAGTTTAAAAGAGAAAAGACCCTGCCTCTGAAGCTTGTGACAAAAATGTGCCAACCTCTCCCCAATCCTAGTTAGGCTATCAAAATTTAAAATGGTAACTTATTAACTATGAACTTCTTTATAAACACTGTCAACTCTTTTTGGTATTTGAACATAGAATGCTAAATGGTAGATGTAGTAGTATCAAAGACTGCTTCTGTGAATACAGTGTAGGTATCAGCATAGGATTATGGTTGTCTATAGGGTTCCTTGACAGAGGGTAAGCTAAAAACTTTTTAAGTTTAGTTTTAACAACATAGCACATTTTCAGAGAACTTTACCTTGACCAATTTTCATTCAGACAAAAGACGTTTATTAATCACCTGCTTTGTGCATAAGACATCCATTAAATTGTCTGATTAAATTCAGTTCTGAAAACTGAATAACTAGAGGAGACTATGGCCTCACTCTCCCAGATCTTTCTTCTGTCACATACCTCTGGTATGCTTAAAGTTTAAACTGCATGAAGTTCTAGTTTTCAACTAACTGCTAAAATTCTCTGGCAAGCTTCCTGATGCAGAATTAGTTATAGTTTCACCTTCTTTATTCTGAATAGGCCTTCCAGGTTAATTTTTACAAATTAGCTCTAAAAAAAAACCCCTTATTGTTATTGGTCCATGTTTCCTAACCCTATCACCCCACCTGCCACTTGATCACAGCACACTCTTTGTCTGAAAACTCTGTGTAAACCTCAGCCTTTGTCTCTCTGCCTTTAGCTAAAGGGCATATTCAACTTCTTCTCCCACTTACCACCTGGAATGCTGCCCTGTGAGACAGTGGAGCCAAAGGAGGCCACAAGTGAATTGCTGTTCACCTCTTCATAGTTTCCTATATTGTACTTGTCCATGAGCATGAATAGACCATATTCTAACCCAGAGCCATATTGCTTCATGCCATTCATGGAGTTCTGTCCTTAATTTGCATGACAGAACAATCCAAGATAAATAAACTGACAAGTTATACTCCAGCTATAATATCTATAATTGTATTACATTCTATAATTTGGACATATGCCATAATTATACTTAAATTTAACATGAGCAAATATATATTAAGTGCTTATTATTTTAACACATTTTGCTGTGTCTCTCCACACCTTCATTATTAGAGATGTGATCAAGTACATTAAATGACTTCCATTTTCACTAAGACTTAGAATAAGAAAAAGGAGATAATGTTATTAGCTCTGTAATGACTACTTTGTTTCCCTTTTATTTTTAAAGCAGGAAATGAGTGCCTTAACTGGTACCCTACAGGCCCTAGAGAAGGAGAATAGGCTGTTGATGGATAGGATGACAACAATGGTACACCAAAAAGTAATTTCTGAAAACCATGAGGTAGGTATTAAAAGACTAGTGTAATCTAGTAATTAGGCTTGCTTTATGAAGTAATTTTTTTTCCTGTTTTTAGCAAAAGTCAATAAGAAAGCTAAATACAACAGAGGTTCCTCATAATATAAAAATACTTGAAACATAGAAAGAAATTAAGATTTAGGTTAGCTCTATAGCCAACTATCTGAGTAAATGAAAGAAAGTAATAGTAATAGATAACCCACAATCTGGAAAAAAAAAAACAAAATTATTTCTATTGTATTTATTTGGATATTGTTTTCCTCTCTGTCTCCACTTTCTGCAGTTTTGAATGAAGTAATTTTTTCTTAGTTTTTTTTTTTTAAAGCAATTGGAGTTAAGTAACTTGCTCAAGGTTACACAGCCAGTTATTTCTGGGTGTGGTGCTGAGTATCTGAGCCCGGATTTGATCCCAGGTCATCCCAACTCTAGGGCTAGTACTCTTACTCACTGAGCCAGCTGGCCACCCCCAAGCAATTGGGGTTAAACAACTTGCTCAAGGTTACACGGCCAGGTGTTTCTGGGTGGGTGCTAAGTGTCTGAGCCTTGATTCAATCCCAGGTCATCCCAACTTTGAGGCCGGTGCTCTTACTCGCTGTGCTACCTGGCCACCCTGAAGTTATTTTTTCTATATATGATTTTCCCCATCTGAATGTTAGAAACAGAAGTTTTGAATCTACAAAGGTTTGATAACAGTTAAACTTTATTAGCTGACTCCAAAGGAGAGATATGAGAAGACATTTCTACCCTGTTCTTTTGCAGAAATGAGAAGTGCACAAGTGTGAAACATTGAATATGTTTTCAGATTTCTCCATATGTTGTTGTTTTGCTGATTTTTTCCTCTTTTTTGAATTAAAAATATTATCATATAGGAAAGATCTCTGGGAAAAGGAAGAGGGAGAGCTGCTGGCAGAAGTTTAAAAAATATATTTTATAAAATACCTTTTAGTATAAGATAAATGGTAGAATAAATTTCTTGCACTTAAAGTCATTCAAATACTAGATTTGAAGTGTAATTTTCAAAGGCTACTAAAGTAGTGCTTTCTTATGTGACTAGTTCAGTACCTGAAGATATTTTCATTTTTATAGCAAAGGCAAGTTTTTAAAAAGACTCATATGGGGGGCAACTAGGTGGTATAGTGAGTAGAGCACCAGCCCTGGAGTCAGGAGGACCTGAGTTCAAATCCAGCCTCAGACACTTCTCACACACACACACACACACACACTAGCCGTGTGACCTTGGGGAAGTCACTTAACCCCAATTGCCCTCCAAAAAGCCAAAAAAAAAGAGAATTATATAGCTTTCTGTGAAGCAGTTAAACTATTTATTTTAAACCTTGTCATAACCTGCTTTTGACTTCAGATACAAGGAAGCTTCTGTTTAATTAGCCAAGAAAAGTGATCTGCATGCTGGAATAAATGTAACAAAAATAGGTAGCAGCCAGTTGAGACCCAAAATATAGTAAGACAGTAACACATTACACTTGATGACTTCAGGTTATCTGACCCAGATGATTTAAATCCTTAGGTTTCAAAAGACCTGATGGACATAATTGTTGATCTACTGTCAATAATCTTTGAAAAATTGTGGAGAATGATAAAGGTGCTTTAAGATTAGATAAGGGCAAAAAATTAAAAAAAGATTAGATGAAGGTAAGTGTTCAGATTTTCAAATAGAATCTACAAATTCCAGGCCAATGAGTTTGACTTTTCTCTTCTTGGCAAAATTATAGAATGTGTTCTCAAAGGATTCAGTGATTCCAAAGAGCCATCGTAGTTTAATCAAAATAGGATAATCCACACTAGCCTTTATTTCTTTTTCTAACAAATTTATTAGATTGGTAGATCAGGGGATATTGTATATTTTTGTTGTTCAGTTGTATCTTTTCCACTAAAACCCCAAGTGGGGTCAAGGACATGGAGAGTCAGACACAATTGAATAACAACAAAATTGGAGATAATATTAGAGGAAAGGCGCTAACATTGAGAGAAACTGCGAAGAACTCCTTGCAGATGTGGGATTTTAACAGAGACTTGAAATGATTGAGGGAAGTGAGAGGGTAGAGATGAGGAAGAACATTCCAGGCATGGGACATAGCCAGTCAAAATGCACTAAATCAGGAGATATTTAAGTATTTATGTTAAATTATACATTCTTTTATTATCGGTTGGTAAACTACAAAAGTGGATCGAAGTATCACAAATTTGGAGCTAGAAGGGACCTTAAAGGCAATCCAGTGTAACACCTTCATTTTTCAGACCAAGAAAATTAAATCTAGAGAGGCACCTTGCCCCAAATCATGGAGTAGAAAATCAGAGCCAGGATCAAATGTAACAAAACCAGTTTTCATTTCTTTGTAGTATAGTATCTCCTGTGTGGAAACAATGTCATACACTTTAAATAACATTCACTTTATTCGGTAGTTTTCCTTTACTCTTTACAGAGAGTATATTTTCAGGAGTGTGTCAGGTGTTTTCAGGTGTCTGTGGTGTCAAAAAATGTATCATTAATTTAAAAACAAACAAAATAAGTGTATTTATATTCTAAAATACTCTAGTAGTTTAGTTTCACAGATCAGTTCCCTTTTTGGGGTATTCTGATGAAGCTGTAAAAATTCTAATTTGTTTCCATCCTGACTTCTTTATCTTAAAAGATTTCTTTATTTTTTCCTCATTATTGAAAGTGAAATGTCTCTAACATCAGTGCAAGCCAGTGTGATACACATGTCCCTGTGATCTCAGAACTGTAGTATAGCATTGTATTTTGATGCTTTGTGATTTATATGCAAATACCACCTCCAGCACTAATAAAATCAGTAAACAAACATCTGTTTGGTGTCTACTATGAAGATGAAATTGATATGTTCAGAGAACAGTGTATTTATGGCTCTCAGGACTGCTTCCTCTAATAGCCTTTTTGGATGTAGAGTATACTCCTGTATGGACAGTGGTTTACAGCAAAATAATTTAGCCAGCTTCTGGTTTTGTCACTATAGAGATGATAAAGAGATTCTCTTTTTTTTACAAGTAGGGGTCTCTTTTTGTATTTTTAAAATTATGAATATGTAGTTTCAACTTTCTAGCCTTAGATATACATGTCTTTGCTTATTTTACCAGCATACCCAGCAGCAGGTGGAGAGAGTCCTGGGAGAAATTACTGATAATAAGAATAAACTGGCCTATGAGAAAGGGAAGCTCCAGGTACAAGATTTGTCAAACTTTGGTTGTTTCCATAAATAATTTTTCTCTATATACAAGCTAATTAAATCCAGCTGTGAGTATTTGCAGTTTTTCAATAATTTTCACAGAAAATATAGAGAGCCTCTTGTTCTTTGCTTGATTTAAAAAAAATTAATGTATTACTTTTCCTAATAAAAATAGCCCAGGGAATTGGAATCTAACATGGATGGAATGAACTTGGCATTCATTCATTTATTCAACAAGCATTTATTACAGGATTCTTATATACTAGACATTATGCAGGTGCTGAGGATACAAATATAAAAGCAAAGTCAACCTTACCCTTAAGGAATTACATTCTGCTGTTGTATATGGTATATATGTTCATGTAGTGGTTTCAGGGAAAAGGAACACCAACAACTGAGGAATTAGGAAATGGCTCTTGAAGGATGGGGAATTGGACTGAGTCTTGAAAGGAGCCAGTGATTCCAAGAGTCAAAGCTGAAAAAGAAGAGCATTATGGAGGTAAACAATGGAATAATCTTGTACAGGGAAACCTAGGTGGACAAATTGGAAAGGAACATAGAGTATATAAGGATGAGTGATATGTAATTATCCTGAAAAGATAAATTGGAGCCAGATTAAGAAGAATTTCAAATTCTCATTCTTGAAAAGATAACTGAAAGCTTCTTGAAAAGAAAACTAGAAAAAAAGAGAATTGATATAATCAGATTTTTAGTTTGGGAATATTAATTTGGCAGATATATGGAAGATATTTTGGAGTTAGGGAGACCATTTAGATTTTATAAAAGTCTGAGGGAGGTGATGAGGATCTAAACTAGAGTGGTTGTGATTGGATGGAGGAGAGGTAATCGATGCCAGAAATATTGTAAAGGGAGGATTGATGAGTCTTGGAAACTGATTGGCCTAGGATGAGTGACAGTTGATAGTCCAGAAAACCTAAATTGTGAAGCCTGATGACTAGAAGGATAATAGAACCCTTAACAGAAGTAAGCAAGTCAAGGGGAAGAATAATGAGAATAGCTCACATTTATACATAATTTTAAAATTTAGAAAATAATTTCCTCATAACCACTCTTTAAAGTGGGTATTTTATTCTGAGGTATCACCTCCTACCTATCAGATTGGCTAATATGACAGAAAAGGAAAATGACAAATGTTGGAAGGGATGTGGAAAATTGAGATATTACTCCACTGTTGGTGCAGTTGTGAACTTGTTTAACTTTTACATAGAGCAATTTGGAACTATTCCCAAAGGGCTATAAAACTATGCATACTCTTTGATCCAGGAATACCATTACTAGTTCTGTATCCCAAAAGAGATAGAAAACAAAAATGAAAAGGGCTTATATGTACAAAAATATCTATAGGAGCTCTTTTCTGGTGGCAAAGAATTGGAAACTGAAGGGATAACCATCAATAGGGGAATGGCTGAACAAGTGGTGGTATATGATTGTGATAGAATACTATTGTGCTATAAGAATGATGAGTAGGATGTTCTCAGAAAAACCTGCAAAGACTTACATGAACTGATGCATAGTGAAATTAATATAACCAGGGGCAGCTAGGTGGTGGAGTGAATAGAGTACTGGCCCTGGAGTCAGGAGGACTTGAGTTCAAATCCAGCCTTAGATACTTAACACAAATACTAGCCGTGTGACATTGGGCAAGTCACTTAACCCCAATTGCCCTCCAAAAAACCAAAAAAAAAGAAAGAAAGAAATTAATAGAACCAGGAGAATATTGTATTGTACATAGGAACAGCAATATTGTAAGATGATCAACTGTGAATGACCTGGCTGTTCTCAGTAACACAGTAATTCAAGACAACTCTGAAAAACTTAGATGAAAAATGCTATCCATACCCAGAGAAAGAACTGATGAAGTCTGAATACAGATTGAAGCAGACTTTCTTTTACTTCATTTTTCTTAGGGTTTTTGGTCTGTATTTTCTTTTACAACATGACCAATATGGAAATATATTTTACATGACTACATAGCTATAACCTACATCAAATTGCTTGCTTTCTCAATGAAAGGGGAGGGGAAGGAAATTTGGTACTCAAAATTTTAAAAACAAATATTAAAAATTGTTTTTACACATAATTGGGAAAAATAGGCTTCTAAATAATTTTTAAATGAAAAAATAAGTGGGTGGCTTTAAAGATAAGCCATTTTATAAATAAGGCATCTCATCCAGAATATAAATCTATTAATCTATCCATTAATTTAAAATACATACTACCTATTAGTTAGACATATTCGTAAGAGGAAAATTTTAGAATAATAAAATAGTATAAGAGTCATTAGAATATGAGTAATTTTTTAATTTATTGATTTTACCAGTGTCAAGAAATGTGGACTGAGGATACTCAGACCTTTGGGAAACAGATTGTTTTAAATATAAAAGGTAACTAGCCAATTGGAGGAAATATTAAAGAGAAATCCATATGTAGAATCCTTAAAAAAGCAATAATTTTGAGTGCTATCTTAAGTGGAATACTGCACATGTTATAAAAGAAACATTTTAGTATTGATTTGGAAATGAATACTATAGAATTCAGTGCAGAATTGATTGTTATTGTTTTAAGGTTTCAACTAAAGGGGTTGGAAGGGAAAAAATTAGCACTTTGAAATTTTCAGAGTTTAAGAATATGCTCTTCATACCCACGGTCATATCAGAAGATATTGCTCTGACTTCCATTATATAGTAAATGCTTCCAATTTAAATTTACAGTCTGAACTGAGGAAATAGATAATTTAGAGAAAGATTATTTATATTATCATAGGCTTTTTGTATTTCCACAATGATTATTTGTTTATAGACCATGAAAAAGACATTTTGAGAAATTTGATAAACTAAAAATTGTTTACTGTCCTTGGTCTAATAGAGTTAGCTACTGTTGTTGTTTTCTTTTCATTTAAAAGCCCACAAAAACAATACAATGTAAAAGAATAGTCAAGTTTGCCTTGGTGTCATTGGCGATTTTGCTTTTTAAATTGTGGCTTATCATGTTGTATAGCCATCTAGCATCAACAGAAGAACACGATGTTTAAAGAAGGGTGTTTGTCATTAAAAAGCTTCTGAAAAAAAAAAGCTGCTGATTGTTGAAAATACTAGTTCCCCCAATGCAATTGATACCATTCTCTTCCTCCTAGTCTCTATTCTAGGCCAGACTCATTGTCCATCAGAAGTGCCTAAGGTATTTATATACTTAAGGATAGTTTTCTTCATGTCATTGCCTAGACAACTGGCATTCATAATCCATTTTGATTTTCCTGTGTGGATTGTTAGATCTCTATTGTAGTTGTGGAGTAACTATGCATTCTGTGAATTACAGAGAATCTTGTAGATGTTCTGTAATATTATGCAGCTTGATCCAGTCAGCACAAGATCATCAGGCAAGAATGAGGTACTGGAACTCTCATTACCTATTTTAAAAAAATCTTTCTTCCACTTCTGAATGAAGGATTAGATATTTTGCCCAGTCTTCACAGGCTTTCAAAAACTCCCCAATTAGGAATTATGCACACAAGATAAAGCAGTTATAGCTTTCTTAGGAGGCTAAAACATTAAAAGCTTAACAATATAACAACCTGATTAATATCAGAGAAAGTTGATCCCCAGAGGCTCACTCACTACTGTGATAATAAGACACTGTCTTATTAATTTTTTTGGGCAGAAAAACACCAGAGGGCTTATTTTCAGGGGAGGGATTATTTTAATGAACATTGACAGCAATTTTAATAAACAGGTAAATGCGAACAAAAAAATGTACCTTTATTCAATAATGAATTCAATAAAGAACAGGATGACGCGCTCACTGCTGCAGCTCTGATTGGATGCAGCTCGGAGTGCGGCGTGCGTTTCATGGGTGGGGGGGGAAGGAGAGGGGGGGACGGTGCATACAGAGGGTGCCGTAATGTAGCGTGTAGTGCAGGGGATCACCTTCACTACAGTAGCAATCTCAATAGGGCTTATTTTGGGGGGAGGGCTTATTTTAGAGGAATCTTACACAGTTAGGGGAGGGCTTATTTTCGGGATAGGTCTTATTATTGGGGAAACACGGTATGCCCTCTTTCACTAGCCCCCACTCTCTGGGAGTGTGGTACAACCTATCCCACCAACTTGTGCTCTGGGATCCATTCAGCAGTTTTCTTGCTGCTACTATCACCTGTCAGCACAGTCTGCCTTTATGTTTACCCCACTATTCAGTGACAATTAGTAGCAGACCTCAACTCTGCCCATCCTTTTATGGAAGAGGGGGAGGTATAGGAAAGTGGAACTGAGCTCTGCCTCGGGCATTAGCTCCTTGGATCAGTGGTCAACCAGAGAACTAAAGAATAGAGGAAACTGGGATAGGATGCAGGTATGTATGTGGAGCCATACCAGACCTGAAGGAAAAAGGGCTGGCATTCATAAGGGATGAATTTTGGTGCTTCCCCAAAAGTCACTTGAGGCAGGGACTGAGGCTGGTTTAAAAAGAAAAAAAAGATGGACTTTCCCAATGTGAGCTGAGCCAGCTATTTGTTCATGCCACTGGGGGAATTCATAATCAAAGGGGAAAGAATTGGAAAATGAGCAATAGAAGAATATCAGGAAAAAAGACTGAAATTACTAAAGATCTTGGGAGAAAAACAAATCAGTTATAAACTAGAACTCAGTCAGATAAATCAATAGGAAATATATTAAAACACCTATACACACTCAAAGATCTCTAAATAAAAATTATAAAACAAAGAACTGAATCAACACCTGATTGGGCAGAGGACCCTGTGGATTCCCAAAAGAATATGGAATCATAGAGCAGGATGTTCCCAGATGATTCAAGAAAGCAATAAGAATCCTGAAAGCAGAATTTAAAAGGGAACAGGTGTCAGAAACTAAGACCTGCATAGCAAAAATAATAGCAGAGTAGAAATACTTGAATCCATGATGATGAGTTTTTCCAGAGAACTGAAAGAAAGAAAAGCTGATTGGTAATACAAATGTACTAAAGAAAAGGACAGTCTGGGAGGAGAGAAGCAATTTGCATTGCTAAAAGAACACATTCTCTATATAAGCCAAACACATTGAACTCAAAGACAAGATGTGTAGAGACAACATGAGGATCATAGTCCTCATATAACATGACAAGTCAAAAATAACACCACAATGCAAGAAGTAAAACAAGAAAACTGTCTAGAACTATAGAGAAAACAAGTGCCATTGAAAAGAATATGGCATAGATCATCTCCAAAAAAAAAACCAACACAACTCATGCTTAAAACTTCAAGGCACATAGTGGTTAAATTTAACAATTTCAATACAACAAATTCTTCAAGCAACCAGACATTCAAATATAAAGGGAAGGGAATTTAAATTGCATGAGACTGTTCTGCACCCACCAAAAACTGCAGAATGTAATGGAATAACGTTCTAAAATTCAGAAGAGCTTGATGCAACCCAGCATTGTATAACCTATAGAATTATACCTAATCATGAATGGAAAACAACAGATGTTCAATAAAAGAGAAGCATTTAAAGTATTCCTACAAAAAAAGGAAAAAAAAGACAAGAGTAAATTACTCAATTTGTAAATGCCACAAATAACAAATCACAAAAAGATGAGTAAATACAGCCACCAAGGAAATGAGTAACAAAATAAATTACCCCATCTCTTATTTGTTGTTTGTCCTTCATTCTTGAAAAAGACCAATGGCATGAGGGAGGTGCTCTCCTGACCTGCAAGTGAATTGGATTTAAGTGAGACAGGGCTGTACAAAGTCACCAGCCTCACTCACTCCTGTGGAGCCTTCTGGGTCTAGTAGCAAGATATAGATCAGGGCAACTGGAGATGACTCCAGATGCATTGGTCATCAAAAAAGACCTGGGCCTTTTTAAGTTAAATTCTTTTGCAGGTCTCAGTTTGTCTGAGGCAACACCCATTCAGTGATTAAGGCTGGGTAAGAAATGAGGCAAAGAATGATCTCTTTTGCCTAGTCAAAAAAAAAAATCAATACGGGAGAGGAAGACCCTCATCCCTGCCTCTCTGAAATCCAATTCAGTTACAAGTCAATACATCACCTGACCTTCCTGAGATCATTGGTCCTCTTTGAGAACAAAGGACAAACAACAATCTATAACTAGTAGTAGCTGCCCCACTGGGGACCCAACTAGCCAGTTCCAGTTGGGCAATGCCCCATCTCTAGAAACTATTATGAGGAAAAGCAAAAAACCAGAAAGAGAAAGACACCTATAGAGTTAAAAACACAACAAAAATAACACAGAAGTACCAATGAGAGATTTCGTTCTACAAGTACCCAAAGGGTTAAAGATGAAAGGGGAGCTTATATAGGATAAATAATAGTACAAGAGTAGACCTGAAACACTATAGACTAATAAACATCTTAACCAATTCCCCTCTCTTATAGTTGAATATGGTTTTGGTTTGGGGTTGGGTTTTTTTTGTTGTTGTTGTTGTTGTTGTTGGAATAAATGACAAAATGGAAGAGTACATAAAAGTGGAAAGGGGAGAGAGAATACTGAGAGGAATGAATGATACATCCTTAGCATGTGTTTGGCAAATAGTGAAGGAAAAAGAACACCCATAGTCTCTTAAGAAAAGGGTTCTATCATATAGTAGGTGAACTGGTAAAAGGAGAGATTGAAATTAGAGGAAAAAAGGGTTAAATCTCAAGTCACTGGTAGGAGTTAGTCTCATTGAAGAGCATTTCTATGGAGGGAAATATATATTCTGTAATACAGGACAGGAGTATTACAATACATTTTTATAGGGATATGGTGCTCAAGAGATTACCTTTGAGAGAGTGTCATGCCTCCAGTGATGGTATCCTGCCTCAGGAGAAGAATCAGTTGGTCCTAGGACAACCAGCATCCAGAAGAGTGATAAGGCATAGAATTCAGAGAAATTTCATGGCAAATGGGAAATAGTACAATCATGAGAGAGCAGAGAGGATTGAAATGGACCATGTGATTAAGGACACAAGGAAATTTCTGTCATGAGGCCATATGTATATTCTATCTACTACAGGAATTGATGCTTCTAAGAGTTGGACAAAATGGAAAAAGGGAAAGGTGATAAGATCTATGAGGCAATAACAGAAATTGTTTAGAAAAGATAACTAAAAATAGGTACTTTAAAGCTTTGTTTCTATGAGGAACAAAAACACTAAAGAAGGAAATAGATAAGTAAAAGAACCATGACAGAAAAGTAAAAGTTGACAAAAAACAGAAGGGAAAGAAAATTAAAGAAGAAAATGAGGAAAATGGACTTTGTTAGAAAAAGGTACTGAAAATGAAAAAACAACAACAAAAGAAGTTGAAGTAGAGAAGAGAGTAAAGATTTTAATTAACTGCTTAGCTGAGAGAAAAAAGGGAGTAGATAAATAAAAGACAGAAATAAAAATGAATAAGTTAAGCAAAAATAAAAAACTAGGGGAAAAGTTGACAAATAAGAGGAGATGGGGCTTGAGAGTGAGAGGAAGAGAGAATAGGGTTGCCATAATTAGACAAAATTGGAGGAAATATAAACCTAACTCATAGCTTTATATATGAATGAATTAAACAACCCAATAAAACGAAAATGACAGATTGAATAAAAAAACAATACCCTATAATCTCTTGCTTTCAAGAAACTTAACCTAAAAATGTAAAGACATACACAGAATAAAAATGAGATGCTGGAACAAAATTTACATGCTTTGGGTGAATTCAAAAAAGTAAGAGTTGTAATCATTCTATCAGATAAAACAAAAACAAAAATTCACAAAATAAAGACAACAAGAAAATTACTTTATTCTGAGAGGAACCACAGACAGTAAACATATATGTAAAACATATATGCTCCTAGTACCATAGCCTCTGAATTTGTAAAGGAAAATTAATTACAAGATGGCATAGTAAACCTAGTATTCTCTAGAGACTTTGATGTTTCTCTCATATTTGGACAAATCTAACAAATATAAAATAGCTACATCATAGGAAGAGTAGATAGTTTGGACATGTGGCAAGTGCAAGAGTGCTAAGTGGAACCACAGTGTTCTTTACCTTGGTGATATCAGGAGAAAACAAGGAAGACCTCTGGCATGTCAGCTGTATTGAACTTTTGGAAAACTGAACAAGAAACACACGGGATAGGTCATCATCAATGGGTTGCAATCTGGATCATCAGAGAGAACTCCTAAGTCACTGAGATCACAGATTTGAGTATATTTAGTCAGATCTAGCAATTCTTTCCAATGGCTGCTACCACTCTTCCTCATTTGACTTCAGGTACTAAGGTGGCAAGAGTTGAAATGTGAGGGTTCTACTTTTCTTTCTGATGATAGAAGATGGCTTCAGGATCTCTGTACTCTGAATTACAGGTATTAGCATAAAGAAGGTAGGATTTTATTAGACATGAGATAAGAAAAGTATAAATTGATTAGTTTATTCATTTGATCAGTGAAGAAACAGGTAGGTATGTGTCATTGGTAATATTCTGATCTTGAAGGATGTTACTGAATACATGTCAACAGTCACTTTGCTCTTCTATACCTCTCTGTCACAACCCAGGAAATAAGTTGATGATAGAATCAAGAGGAATGATAACTATTTCCATGGTATATAGACTATTTCCGTGGTATGTAGTACAGGACTCATCAAGTCCTGGCAATCACAGGGTCACTTCACTCTACATTTCTGTCACAATCCCAGTGCAGGCCAGGATATGGCCAGGGTCTTAGCCATATATTGATATCGTGGAAAACAGCACTTCTTTTCAGTAACAGCAAAACTTATCTAATTGGGTCCTTGGTAGTGAAGGAGGCTGGAACAGTAAATGATATGTAGATAATAGCAAATAGCACATAGTGATATAGGGCAGGGTAATTGAAATTTCACTGAGGACAAGGAGGAGGAATATGTGGAAAGAAGGCCTTTTCTAATTTGTTTTGCCCAGGCCTTAGACCTTGAAGGGCTGATTAGGCTGCATTATATCCATGATTTAATGTTCAAGCATAATCTTTAGTTGCAAAACAGGGAAAGGCTATATGCATTAAGGCCTGCTTTTGGAGGAATTTAATATTAACCAGTATTATGAAGGGAGGATAGCTCTCTAGATTTGACAGATCGTTTGTTCCTGCCAGGCTTTTGCTGATATATTGACCTGAATATGTCTCCATAGCTGGACTTTGGAGAGCTGTACCTACATATCCTTGTTCAATGTATATCTTTGCTTTGTTTATATTTAGTGGGGTGTAGGGTGTATTCAGTGAAAACCTGGTATGAGATCTTCCCAGCACTTTTCAGGGCAACTTTCCACCTTTGGTGACCACTTGTTCCACCTAACTCATCCGTGGCTCCAAGTAACTGTAGCATGCACAGGAGCCACACCCCAGTAGACTGTTGTCGCAGATGGGCTAAACCAGGGGTCTGTCTCAAAGGGGTCTCAAAAGTGTTGGGGTGTCTACTTCAAGCATGTGAAGAGTTCCCTTGGTGGAATGGATGAATGAGAACAATTTGTTCCAATGGCCATGAAGGCAGCTGGAGCAGATGCTGTAGAGCACTTAGAGCTTGGTTAGACATTGAACGTGCAAAGGTCATCCCCTGCATCTCGAGCCATCACCAGTCATCTTGACTCTGCCCTGCCACTAGATTGTGATGACTCTGGAAGAGAGAGTGAGGTCAATGACTTTGTGCAACTCTGCCTTACTTAAATCCAGTTTGCGCATGAATCAAAAGACATCACCCCCACCACTTTAATATCTCAAAGTCCCATGGCAACAGGCAAATGACAAAGCAGCAGGTGTGGACAGCAGCCCAGACCATATGGTCATCTCACTGGAAGTAGCAGTGGGATTTGCCAGCCCCCTGGGTTTTTGAGTAATCTTTGTAAGGATCACACTGCTCACCTCCTGGTGTGAGGAGGGGACTAGAAAAGGTGCCCTAAAAATTGTCTGCTTACCTAACACTGGCCTGATTACCAAGGCAGCTGGGGATCCCACACTCTGGTCCAAACACAAAAAATGTACAAAAACTTCTACAAAGATGATTCCACTCTCCATTGGTACACGGAATGTGCATATGCCTACAGACAACACAAAGTCCAGTAGATATGAAAAACAAACAGCTGTTGTATGAGAACTCAGCAGGTATCATATCCAAATAGCAACCCTCAGTGAAACATGGCTGGAAAATGAAGTCCAGCTTACTGAAGTTGGAGCTAGATACATGTTTTTCTAGAGTGGCCACAGTGAAGAGGAGTGCTATGAACCTGGCATAGGTTTTGCAATCAAAATTAATCTAGTCAATAAGCTTGTATGCCTACCAAAAGGAGAGAACGACATGCTCATGACAATGAGATTGCCACTTGCAGGAAAATACCACATCACCATCATCAGTGCCTATGCTCCCACCATGATGAGCCCTGATGAGGTCAAAGAAAAATTTCATGAAGCCCTGGAGACCCTTATCATCATTGTGCCGAAAGAGGACAAATTTAAAATTCTGGGTGACTTTAATGCTAGGGTAGGCTCAGACTACCAGACATGGCAGGGAGTCCTGGGGAGGAATGGAGCTGGAAACAGCAATAGCAGTGGTCACTTACTGCTGAAAACTTGTGCATCTCATGACCTCTTCATCACCAACACTGTCTCCTATTTACCTAAACATAATAAAACTTTGTAAATGTACCCTTGCAGCAAACATTGGCATTTAATAGACCATATGATTATAAGAAGAGACAGAATGTCAGAGTAACAAAGGCAATGTGTGGTGTAGAGTGCTGTATTGATCATAGACTTATCCTATCCAAGCTAAATGTTCACATTCAACAAAAGTGATGACCCCAAGGCAAAATGACTAGCAGAAGAATTAATGTCAACAGGTTAGAGCCCTTCCCTGAGAACAGTTTGTTGCTAACTTGGAAGGAAAGTTGATCCAACACACAGTTGGCAACAGTGAAGCAGAAAAGGAGTAGGCAGCTTTCAGAAATTTGGTGTACAGGACTGCACTTGCTCAGCTGGATCAGAACATGTGCAAACATCAAGACCGCTTTGACAAAAATTATGGGGAAATTCAGAAAAGCTGATAGATGAAAAATGGGAACTCCACAGGATTTACCAGCAGGACAGTTCATCCATCCCTAAGAAGGCAGCAATTAACTCCATCAAAAGTAAAGTACTAGCAAAACTTAGAGAGATGTGGGATTTTTGGCTCAGTAAGGAGGCAAATGAAATGTGGATAGTAATAATTTTTATGTGGATAGCTATAATTCAAAACACGTTTATTTTGACCTGAAGGCTATTTATGGGCCAGAGACCTATGGTGCATCTCAACTACTCAGTGCTAATGGAGCCACATTGATTAGTGATAAGGATATCATCCTAGAGAGATGAGCTGAACACTTCCAATAGTATTCTCTCTCTCTCTCTCTTTTTTTTTTTTTTGCTTTTTGGAGGGCAATTGGGGTTAAGTGACTTGTCCAAGGTCACATGACTAGTTTTTGTGTTAAGTGTCTGAGATCAGATTTGAACTCAGGTCCTCCTGACTCCAGGGCTGGTGCTCTATTCACTGCACCACCCCTAGTATTCTCAACAGACCATCATCAATCAATGCTGAAGGCACTATCTGTTTATTTCAGGTTGCATTCAATCCTTCCCTAGATGAATTTACAGCTGAAAAAAGGAGTTTTTGAATGCCATCAGGCTCCTTTTGTGTGGCAAAACATCTGGTGCTAATTCTATTCCAGCTGAGATTTACAAGGTGTGTATGTAGGATCCATTGCTCATGCAAAAGCTGACTAAAATTTTCTAGGTTATATGGCAAGAGGAGGTTATTCCCAGGAGTTCAAGGACACCTCCATTGTCTATCTCTGCTGCTTGTGCTAATTTTGGCCTAACAATTAACACCAAGAAAACACAGGCGTTCCATCAGCCAGCACCACACCATTCATATGTGGAACCATCAATTACAGGAAATGGAGAAGTTTTGAATACTGTGAATAAGTTCACTTACCTTGGCAGTATACTTTCCAGGGATGTACACATTGATAAGGTTGACATATGCATTGCCAGAGTTAGCTCAGTGTTTGGGTGACTATGAAGGAAAGTGTGGGAGAGACGAAGTATTATAGCCTAACTACCAAACTGAAGGTCTATAGAGCTGTTGTACTGACCTCATTGTATGCCTGTGAAATCTGGACCAGTGCCATGCCAGGAAACTGAATTGCTTCCATTTGAATTGTCTTAGGAAGATTCTTAAGATCACCTGGCAGGATAAGATACCAGACACTGAGATCCTTTCTGAACTAACCTGCCAAGCATTTGTTACAGGAATGTAAATTTTTAAGATCTTCCCTGCCCCTAGGTTAAGTGCACCTGGAGCCTGTGGTGGGAGGCTTGTTTTTTCATGAGATACTTTGTGATTGGGCAGTGGGTCAAGAAGGTTGTTACATTCTCTGACCCAGGAGAAGGCTATATAATCCCTGATGTGAGACTTTGTTTTGGGGCTCACTTTGAGAAGTGTTGTGTGATTTGACCAGATGAGACTCTGAGCAGCCGTTGAGAGCCCCCCGGCTTTGAAAACCTAGATGTTGATGCTTCCCTCTCTGGTAACAGTGATTTGGTATGGATGTAATGGTTGGACAGTTGGAGGCCTGTCTGCTTGAAATGTTTCTGTCTGTATACTCTGAAGTTCAGGGTGCTGACCTTTTTTTCTCTGAACTAGGTAAATGAAATGTTTGATTGATTAAAGCAAGATTGTTAACACATTTTGAGTTGCTTTCCTTTAAAAAAGCAGATCTAAGAACCTGTGTTGGCAGCCATCCTGGGGATGCTGGGGTGATTGCTGCAACAGCATTCAAACTCTGCTTCACAGAGTACAACTCCAATGGGATGGCCACATTGTGCCAAACATATGCTTGCCAAAAAGAGAACTCACCCAGGGCAAATGCTCATATGGTGGTCAGAAAAAGTGACACAAGGACACTCTCAAGATCTCTTGTAAGAACTTTGAATTGTGTGACATGGGAAACACTGGCACAGAACCACCCAGCATGGTGTGCCATCATCAGAGAAGATGCTGTGCTCTATGAGCAGAGCAGAATTGAAGCAGCTTAAAAAAAACACAAGATGTACAAATTTAGAGAATCCACCCCAAATGTTCACATGTACTATTTGTGCCTGACCTGTGGTAGAGCATTCTGAGCTCATATTGGTCTGATCAACCACAGTTGGACACACTAACTTTACTCTAACATAATGATGTCATTTTGGTCCTATTCAAGAATGAAGGACAGCATGAGGAGCAGATGGTCTTCATATTTACCTGGAGATGCTTATACAAACTGATGCTGAGTGAGAAGAGTAGAACCAGGAGAAATGTGTACACAATTACAGACACAACATATGTGTGATGACCAACTTTGATAGACTGGACTCCTCTCAGCAATGCAGTGATATAAGTCAATCCCAAAAGACTCATGATAGAGAGAAATATGTGCATCCAGAGAAAGAACTAGAAAGAACTGAGTTTATATCCAGGTGGAAGCAAAATACCTTATCTTTTTCCTTCTCTTATTTGGTTTTATGTCCTCTTTACCATTTTTCATTCCAGCTGATACAATCCATCTTTATAACCTGACTAATGTATAATGTGAAAGCATTTACAGATCCTATACTTGACTATATGCCACCATGGGGGGGAGTGGAAGGAGGGGGGACAAAATGTGAAACTCAAGGAATTGTGGAATTGAATACTGTAAACTAAAAGGAAACAAACAAAAAAAGAATGAAGGACAGCAACCAAATTTATATTTATTAAAAGTGTTTTTTTTTGTAAATTTACCTCATTGGTTTACTCCCTTCAGATCTGGGATTTCCATTTGGAAATTTGTGCATCAAACACAAAACAGGCTTTTAATTTCTGAATTGTCCTGGAAATGGGGGCCCTGGACTTTTGGGATATTCAAAGAAAGGGTGGATGTAAGTGCTTGAGGTTTGGCATCAGTTTCTAGGGAAAAAGTACTAGTTAGAGGAAATACCTGTACTTTATCAATTTGTCATTTTTATAAATTGACAGGTTGGGACAGCTTAGTTCTTTAGTGATACCTTCTTTCTTGATCCTTTTTCCTAAAATGTTAGAATATGCAAATTCCTCAAGAATAGAGATTGTATCCTTACTGCCTAGCACAATGCCTGGCATGTAGGGCATGCTTAATAAATGCTTATTGATTATTGCCTAACCAACTAATAGTCCAATATTCTGACTGCACACAAACATGTTACAGCTACAACCAATTACTTCCTATCTATAAAGATGTAGTCATTTTTGTGATGTTGTATTATTTGCTACAGACAACATCTTCCATTTCTCTTCTCAGATAAAGTAGTCACTTGACTAAAGTCCAGCAGTGGCACACAAGCTCTGGCAGGTCCTGCCAAGCTTGAAAGGCATTAGGTTTAGCCTTTTTGTCAAAGAACTAGCCTATTTGAAGGTCAGCCTACTCAAGTATGAGCACGGTTGGCCCCCAGGTAGTAATTATTTTTTAGCCATAGGGAGCCATGAAATGGAACAAAAATGCAAAATTGACCTCAATCTTTTAAGGCCCCCTTCTGCTTCCACAATAGCATAGAAACAGAAAAGAAAGTAGAAGATACCAAGTATCACACTTTTAAAGACTACCCACAGATAATTAATCTAACTGTTAGTACTTTCAACATGTTGCCTTTATCCAAAGTCTATTATATTGATATACTACTGGCAGAATTGATCTATATGATTATTGACATTTTACTATAAATAAAATCCAAAGATGTTAAACATTTCACAACTAAATTGAAGATGAGCTGTTAGCTCCTTGGAGAGGTAAGTAAAGAAGTTGCTAGAGTTGGTTCCACAATGTTCCCAAAGGCAATAAGAACATAATTTCATAGTATGATTATTTTGTATCCCAACTTTAGGAGGTCATGGTGACCAAAAGCATACAGACCACCACAAAAATAATTGTAGCTTATGCACAAGTATCCATTACAGAGGATAATAGTTATATGAAGAACTCGATAAGATCTAAATCAAGTCAACAATGTACCTTGATATATTAGGTGACTTCAATGTGAAACCAGGAATAAAGGAAAATGTGTTTTGAAATCAAGGAACAAAATAGGCAAAAAAGACTTGTAGACTACTCAGAAATCTTATACCTGTATATCATGAGGTGCATTAAGTACAGGACTATATCCTGCTTCTGTCTGTCTACTTTGTAGGCATTGGCATTTATAATCACCTACTCTAGAGGTCCAGATTATTGCTTATACAAGTCAGCTGAAGTAGAGAAATGTCTTATAAAATCTCATTTAAAAATGTGAATGTATAAGTTACATCAAGTTAAACTTAAAACAAACTATAAAAATCCTAAGTTATTTCCATGTATTATAAAAATACATCAATTTTGTGAAAATATCAAGGATTTTCCATATGTTCCCAGCCCTTCAGCTTGATTTCTACTTTGTCTTTCTTTCCAACTTTTTATTTTTTGGTAGGAGTTGAGGGTTCGTGATGTTTATGCTACCTTTCTTTTTTTCTCTTTTTCTCTAGACCAAAGTTAAACAGCTACAAAAAGAAATAAATTCTCTTGCTGATACTCGTTCAGAGAATGACGAACTACGCAAGTTGAATAAAACCCTGGAGACAAAATATGCTCAGGTATGATTAGTGCTTGGAAAATCAAGTAGTTGTTGTAGTATAATTATCTCTTAGCAAACTGATCTCACACTCTTCCAGAGAATCAATGTACTAGCACCTAATGCCATTAAAAAAAAGATTTTTGTTCTAGGCAAACTCAGAACTCACTGAAAATAAGATAAACCTACAAAAAGCAGAAGCTCAACTGAAAGAGGTATGAAAAATACACTGACTATTTCTAAACCTATTAAATATACCAACAAGTAGAAAGGTAAGGCTTTGGGAGTCATGCATGTTGGAAGTGTAACCTCAGTAGTCCTTATTCTTAAGTTAAAATACAAATAGCCATTAATGCAAATATATCCTTTTGGTTAAGTCATATAGCATCTTTATTGGACCCCCAGAAGAAGAGAAACTTAAAGCTTATTTGACTTAGACATTTTCTTTGTCAATACATTGAATTTATATGACCCTGGAGAGAGAAAAGTACAGAGCCCCATTAATGAAGGACTGTTTTGTACTAGGTCATATATTAAATTAACACAAGGATAACATAGTCCAGATTTTTAAAATATTTAGTGGGAAAAACACCTGTAGTAATGGGCTTCCTAAGGCAAATGATAATCTTCAGTGATTACAAGAGTACTGAGACATTTCAATATACAGGGGAAAAAATTTGATTTTTTTTGTTGTTGCTCTGACACCATTAGCTGTGTGATTTGGGATAAATCATTTCTTTAGATCTCAATTTCCTCATCTGTAAAATGCAAATAATAATACTTGTACTCCCTAAGTCACAGTTTTATTCAGTTCAACAAGCATTTTACTTGTTTGCCAGGCACTGTGTTAAGCACTTGCATATAAAAACAAAAGTCTTTGCCCTTAAGGAGTTTATATTCTTTTTTTAATAATTTTTTTTGACACCTAAAAGCAGTTTATTGTTTCTCAACTACACAAGAACAAGGGAATGACCAGACAGCAAATGGGCACAAGCCAGGGCACAGGGCGGGCACAACAGGGGGGCACTCAGGCAAAGGTAGAACCAGTCCAGCCCACGTTGGCGGTGTTCATGTCGTAGTAATTGATATGGATCCTGTACCTGGCAATTTTGAGGTGCTTGGTGAGCAGCTCACAGAGCTGTTTGCTGTAAGCCTTGTTCTGGGTCCCACTAATCTTGCCGATGCTGTGCAGGCTGCACAGAGCACATGGGTCTGAGGAGCCCCCGAAGGTCATCAGCTGGTCGACTGAGATGTGCACTGCGATGTACTGGGTGGGCTTGCCCATGGCTTTTGGCCAGCTGCATTGTGAGCTTGCTGAGCAAGGAATCAGGCACCGTGGAACACGGCTCGTTGGTCTGCACCGCGCATATTGGCATGGGGAGGCAGGAGCCTGGCTAGGTCTGGCAGAGAGCAGCAGGGCCCGGGACAGCCGAGGGAGCCTCTGCCAGGAGTTTATATTCTACTGTAGGGAAATAAATACATAGATATAAAAGCTACCAAGTATGTAAAGAAAGTATAGGGGCAGCTAGGTGGAGCAGTGAATAGAGCACAGGCCCTAGAGTCAGGAAGACCAGAGTTCAATTTAGGCCTCAGACACTTGACACATTTACTAGCTGTGGGACCTTGGGCAAGTCACTTAACCCCAATTGTCTTGCCCTCCCTCCTCCAAAAAAAAAAAGTATATATAAAGGTGGCAGATCCAAGATTACAGAGTAGCAGAAAATACAACTGAGTTTGCTGCCACAGTTCCTCCAAACATAAAAAAGGCACCAGACTGACTCCTGATCAGGAAAGACAAAAAGAAAACCCAAAACAACCCAGTTGTTTTTCTAGATTATGTTAGCATAGAGAAATAGATATGAATTCTGCAATGATTTGGAATGACCTATGGAGCATTACAACACAGAGAGAAGCAGTGTACCAAGACAAGATGAGGTCCCAAGTCAGACACAGATGGGCTTAAACTTGTATAAGGTTCAGAAACAGGTGCAAACTTTGTCCCTTACTACCTAGTTTCAGGTTACAAATCCTGGACTAACTAAGGAGGGGATCAGAACCTAGGGGTAGCATTCCAGGGGAAGGAGCAGTCACAAGCTTGAGCCTGGATATTGAGCAATGAGCAGATTCAAAAACAAATAGAATCTATGTGGTTCAGACTTCTGGGGCAGAACAAGGTCTTAGTTCCAGTTTCAAACCCATTCTGAAATCTTTAGTGAATAAGCAAGGCAGGAATGTCACACCAGAGCATGCAGTTTCCTTAGTATGAACCAGCAGAACTTTCCAGCTGGTTAATACTGGCTGAAACCTGCAGTAGTCTAGCAGAAATGAGGCAAGTCTATAACACTTGACTTAGACATGAACCTAGTTCATAAACTTGCAGATTTGTGCAGCAGGGCACAGATCAGACTTTTCCCTGAATCACACCATTTTGGGAGCACTAAAAGCATATAATTCCCCAGCCTGAGTCATCCCTGGGATCCTGGAATAACACAATACTCAATACCCCAAGAAAGCAGCAGCAGAACCAGTCCAGACATTCTCTTCAGTAGTTCACAGAGCCCAGCTCTAACAAAATCTGAAGTTAGAAGGTAGGTTGGAAGAATGAGAAAACAACAAAAATGAATCCCCCCATAAAAAGCTATTATGACAACAGGGCCCTCAAGACACACAAGAATCTAGAAGAAGATTCTAAAATATCTTTAAAACCTCAAAGAAAAATATAGCTTGGAAATAAGTTTAACCAGAATTCCTGGAAGAGATGAAATGAACATATAAAAAAGAATTTAGGATGCTTTTTATAAATGAGAGCACTAGAGAATTACATCTAGAAAAGAAATGAGAGTATGGAAGAAAGAATTGGAAAGAGAATTAACAGTTTGTATAAGGGGTACAAAAATTTGCCAAGCAACAAAGTCCTTGAAAATTAGAATGGACTGGGGCGGCTAGGTGGCACAGTGAATAGAGCACTGGCCCTGTAGTCAGGAGGACCTGAGTTCAAATTCGGCCTCTGACACTTAACACAAAAACTAGCCTGTGACCTTGGGCAAGTCACTTAACCCCAATTGCCCTCCAAAAAAATAAAAGAAAAGAAAATTAGAATGGACTAAAAAGAAGCCATTGCTCCATGAGACAACAAGAAATATTAAAGTCAAAATACTGTAAAAATAAAAGAAAATGTAAGTTATGTTAAAACAAAAACAACTGACATGAAAAATAGATCAAGGAGCAAAAATTTAAGAATCACTGAACTACCTGAAAGCCATGTCTAAAGAAAAAAAAAGAATCTAGACATTATATTTCATGAAATCTTAAATGAAAACTTTCCAGGTCTTTTAGAACCAGAGGGCAAAGTGGAAATAGAAAGGATCTACCAGTCACCTTCCCAAAGAACCCCCAAATGAAAACTCCTAGGAACATTATAGCTAAAATTCAGATCTTTCGGGTCAAAGAAAAGTTACGTCAAGCATCCAGAAAGTACCAAGAATGAATTTTATAGTCATACTACAAAGGAATGGAAAGTTTGGAATATGATATTCCAGAAGGCAAAGGATATAGGCTTACAACCAAGTGTAATTTACCCAGCAAAGCTAAATAAATTGTTATGAAGGAAAAATAGACCTTTTATTAAATAGAGGAATTCCAAGTATTCCTGATAATAATAAAAAACAAAAGACCAGAATTACATAGAAACTTTGAGGTACATATATAGTAATCAAGAGAAACATAGAAAGGTAAACATGAGTAAACAATCATAAGAGACTAAAGAAAGATAAACGGTTTACATTCTAATATAGGAATTCAGTATTTTTCAATCTAATTAAATACGTTCCCTCATTGATCTTTTGTCATCAGGGGTCATAGAGGAAGTCTAATTAGACAGAGGGGCTGTGAGTGGTTCTGTTGAAAATTAGAATGGACTGGGGCGGCTAGGAGATGATCTTAAAAGAAGAATGAAAAGGGAGAAGAGTAATATACTACGGGAAGGGGAAGGCGAGGAAGGAGAGAGAAAACTTATTTTATATAATCAGGATATGGAAGTCAATACTAGAAGTCTATAAAAAAAGTAGTAAGGGGTGGGGGAATGGATAATACTTGAACTTCAGTCTCATCTGATTTGGTCAAAGGAGATTAAGAATAAAAAGAGAAAGAGAGAGAACAGAAGTTATTTCATTGAACAAGGAAAGTGGGGGGAAAGGGGGAACAAGAATAAGGTAGATTAAGGAAGAGATTATTAGTCCTAAGCAAAACAAACTTCAATAATGTACCAAAAATATTTATAGCAGTTCTTTTTGCAGTGGCAAAGAATTAGAAAATGAAGTAAGGGGTGCCCATAAACTGGGGAATGTCTAAATACATGATAATATATAAATGTGATGGGATATTATCATGGTATAAAAAAAAATTATAGAGGATGTGGTTTCCAGGAAAAGTCATATAAACTTATGCGTAATAAATTGAGAATTTGGGAGAACAGTAACAATATTATGAAAATAAGCAACTTTGAAGGACTTAGGAACTCTGATCAGTGCAATGACCAACCATTATTCCAGAGGACTCATTATGAGACAAGCTCCCCATCTCATGATAGGTGAAAAACTCAGTGCAAATTGAGACATTTTTTGAATGTTGCCAATGCAAGGCTTGTTTTGCTTGACTCTACATTTTTTGTAACAGAAATTACAAACTATTTTTTCTTTCCTTCTCTATTAGGGGATGGGAGGGAAGTGGGAGGAGACGTTTTCTGATTTAAAATTGTAATGAAAAAAATGCCAATAATAAAATATCTCATGCCTCTCAGCAAGAGATTGTGGACTAGACAGGTAAGAGTTGAGACATATTTTTTATGACATGGTAAATGTTTTGATTTGTCTTGCCTGACTATTTATTTGGTACAAGAAAGGGGAAAGGGGAAAGCAATTAATGGGAAGTGATGAAAAAAGACCATGAATAAAATAATTTTAAAAAAAAACATATACAGAGACACAAAGTAGTTTTGTAGGTAGTAGAGGAGAACACTAATACCAGGGAAGATTAGGAAAAGCCTCATGTAGAAGGTAGCAAAACTGGACATGGAAGGAAAATAGTAATTTCAAGAGGTGAAAGTAAGGAAAGAGAGTATTGGAGATATGAGGGACTTGTGCGAAAATAGAGGGAGAAGATGCAATGCCAGGTACAGGGAACAGCAAATAGATTAATTTGGCTGAAATGTAAATAAATGAAATAAATGAAAAAGATAGTTTGAAGCCAAATTGACAAGACTTTGTAAGTTAATCATTATCATTATGATGTATAGATAGATAGATGGATGGATGGATGGATGGATAGATAGATAGATAGATAGATAGATAGATAGATAGATAGATAGATAGATAGATAGATAGACAGACAGGTAGATAGGTAGATATATGGAAGGAGCATTTATCTTACTAAACAGTTACTATATTCCAAACACTGTTGTAAGTACTGGGGACACAAATACAAGCAAACAAGACAAACCCTGCCCTCAAGAAGTTTACATTTTTATCAGGCAAGACTATGCATGAAAAAGACCTAGGAAAGGAGGAAGGGTACCAGCAACATGCTGTGTAGCTGGCCAGGAAGTGATATGAAAGCCAAGTTTTCCTGCAAAATAAGGCAAAATCTCACCTATCAGAACCTGGTGTCCCATGATGTATTCCAGGATAGTGGTAAGAGAGATGAGGTTGATGACTAGAATGTAGGCAGCACAGTGAGGAAATGGCTGGGAAGTATTACTGATGGTATGAGTTGAATTTTTAAACTAAAACTTAAAATCATGGCATCCTGAAGAGATCTTCAAGATCATCTAGTCTAAGCCCTTCATTTGAATTGATAAGAAAAATTAAGTTCAGATTAATTAAGTGACTTGGCTACAGTCACACAATAGTATTAGAACTATACTTCAAGTCCCCTAACTCCCAGTCTGATGTTTTCCCACTGTACCATGTTGCCTTTAATCTAGAAGCAAAAATTCTGTGTATATGGCACCTGGTAACCAAGCACTTGCAGTTTGTCTTCACATAGAATTCACTGAAAGTTCCAATCAACTGTCTGATCATGGTGATGAATGATGAGGTCACAAAGTTGGAAAAGGGGACTTCATTGGACAGGTTACACTGAAGATAGTGTTTAGTTTAAGAAATTACATAGGTCTTAGTCTTCAGCAGGGTATTCTCTGAAGTGTGATTTCTTCATCGTCTAAATACCTTTTACTATTAAGTAAGACAAAACATTTAAGTAATTTATCCTGATCAAGTGTCTACCTCCCCCAAAATCTTGGTTTTGTTGATTAAATTATTCTGAAATGGTTTTTCCTCCAAGAAGAAAGAAATCTCCAGAAAAACCAATGTCTACAAAGGCCACTGAAAGTTCTGCTAGGTCCACTTTAAACAGTGGAAAGAAAAGAATTTCAACTATTGGTTTACCTAGTGTTTTTTCAAGTCCTTCACGCCAAGTCAGCTTTGCACCTTCCTTACCTTCTCTGACGTCTCCTCAAGGTTTGGGGGACTCAACAGTCTCTTTGAAGACTCTTTTGAATGCTATTAAGACAATGGAGGGAAGGCTGGAAGGTAAAATAGATATTCTTGCTGCCAGACCATTAACAACTGAAGGAACATCTGAAATTTTAAAAAGAGATTTGGTGAGTGAAGACCATGGGCATTTAAAATAGTGATTAGGAACCTTATTGCAATTCCAAGTATAAAACCAAGAAAAATTCATACAATAAGTGAAAATATATAAAGGTAATACCAAAAGGGCCTTTCAACATGTCAACAAGATTTAATTATATAAGAAACAGGTCATACTGAAATAGAAATTGTAAGGGAAGGTTTAGATCTCAACTCCAGTTCTGGCTAATTTCATATAATCACTTCCTTTTTTACTTTGGAGATCAAGATATAAAATTTGATGGTTTTAATCCTATAAGTGCTGGTTTACAAAAAGAAAAATAGTCCCTAGCCTCAAGGAGCTCTTTTGTTGTAGGGAAATAACACTATACAATTAAACAAATAGAAAACATATAGAAAGTATATAAATACAAAGTAATTTTGTAGGTGATAGAAGAGAACACTAGCAATTGGAGAGATCTGCCTTGTGTAGTGGGTGAAATTGGAGCTAGGCCTTGAAGGAAAAATTATTTCAAGAGGTGGAGGTGAAAGGATATTTTAAATATTTTTAGAAAAAAAATTCTACATTTTTGGATATCTCCACTCTCAAATCAGGATATATTAGATTTAATAAAGCCTTGGTTAAATGATTTTTTAATTACATTTCTGTTCTTTTTAAATATTTAACTATTTTTCTATAATTTCCATTTCTATTTTAAATAATTGAGCATGGAAAAGTATGTTTCTTTAAAAGTTCTAGTAAAACATCCTTGATATTAAAAATAGAAGGAAATTATTATAGGCATTGAGTAGGTTCTGCATGCTTCTGTAAATATTACAGCAAGAAGCACCCTGTGTATATATTACAGTTAATGGCTATTTCATTCTTGTACCTTTTCCTGGAAAAAAGCTGGGATATTAGAATCTACAAGGCAATATCCCTCCCTTTGAATCGAGTTTCACTCCAAGAATGTTAAACTTTTCAAATATTTGAAAAGGAAAAAGTTAAAGGAAAAAATCTTTTAGGAAAAAAGAGTTTTTAAAATAATGATTATCTTTTTTTTTTTTTTTTAAACAATCAGGGTTAAGTAACTTGCTCAAGGTTACATGGCCAGTTATTATTTCTGGGTGTGGTGCTGAGTATCTGAGCCCGGATTTGATCCAGGTCATCCCGACATTGGAGCCGGTGCTCTTACTCGCTGAGCCACCTGGCCACCCCTAAGCAATTGGGGTTAAGTAACTTGCTCAAGGTTACACGGCCAGGTGTTTCTGGGTGGGTGCTAAGTGTCTGAGCCCGGGATTCGATCTCCAAGTCTTCTCAACACTGGAGCCGGTGCTCTTACTTGCTGTGCTACCTGGCCACCCCAAAATAATGATTATCTAGAGAAATTTCCTTGATATATACTAAAAGTTAGAAAAAATTGAGGACAAAGATATATTTTGATGGAGGGAGGGCAATAGTAGAAAATAAACTAGTCCTAGCTAGAAATTTCTACAGTAGATAAAAAGCACTGGCTTTTGCTCCAGAGGACCTGAGTTCACAATATATCTCTGCTACTTGTTTTGTGACGCTGGACAAGTCACTTAACCCCTTCAGGTCTGTTTACTTTTCAGAAAAATGATGTGGTTGGACTAGATGACCTGTAAAGTACCTTCCAACTCTGTGATCATGTGCATTTCTAACATCATTATTACTGATATAATGCTAATTTTAAGTTATTTCAGTCCTATTAAACTAGTCTTCATTTCCAGCACCTCCAAAAAAAAGTTACCTGTATTTAATGTAAAAGAACTTAAATAATGTTCATTTCTTTATTTACTCCCATTGTTGTCTTTATGTAAAATTTATAAACAATTTTTGCCCATATGTTTACTTTTAACTATGACAAACCATTATGGAGGGAAAATGTTATCTTTTATAAAATCCAGATGTGACTATTATTAATATTGTTTTAGTATTTTTAACATTTGTTTTCTAAATTGCCCTAAGTTTCTCATTCTGATCATTCATCCCTTATATATTTCAAAGTATTAATAATTTCTTTTTTTCTCATAAGATGCAAACTATTCTTGAAAAGAATGAAGACGATTTTTCTCGGGCAATTAAATCCCATGATGTGCCATCAAGAGAAAGTCATAAAATGAGGGGGCACCTGGAGGCTTTGGAAGACAGGGAGAGGAGCAAGGCAAGGAAACTGGCAAATCTTTTTTGAAAGGGTGGAAAATATCCTGTTACTGAAACATTAGTGACAATTTTTCTTGAACCACATTTCTTATGTTGTTGTCATAGTTGGCAAGGAGGAACACTACAAGAGATCTTTCTCTAATCGGCTTTATATTTTTCCCCCTTAATGGAAAGATAGTTTTAAACTATCTTTAAAGTATTTCTCCTCCAAAATCCTTTTTTTCCTAATTTTTTTCTGTCTTAGAAAGACAAAGAAAAAAGCCAGACCTTTTTCTCTGTTGGAGTTTTTGTTTAAAATCTTTAGGCCCCAAATACAAATAACTTACCCTTTGATGTTTATATTAATGTAATAGAGAGCTAATGTTAATTTTAAAAAGTCAAACCATTAAGACAAAGTAGATGCCAATCAGCTGGGGAATGGTTAAACAAGTTGTGGTTCAGGAATGTAATGAAATGTTATTACTACTTCATAAAAAGTGATAAATATGAAGAATTCAGAGAAGCATGGGAAGACATCTAAGAACTTCTACAGAATGAAGTAAAACGAGCAAGACAAACAATACACACAATGATCAAAACAATGTAAATGGAAAGAATACAACAACAACAAAAACCTGAATGCTACATAATTTTAATTATCAAGCTCAAACCTCAAGAATAGATGAAAAAATGCATCCCTCCCTCTCTTCTTTGCAAAGATTGGGGGGAGGTGAACATTCTCTGGGTATAGAATTTTGCATCAGACTCAGATGATGTGTTTGTTAGATTTGCTGAATGCCTTTTTAGGGGGGAGAGATTTTTGGAAATGAAGGTGATATAAAAAAAAATCAATAAACTTTAAAAAATTTATGCCATAATACTGCCCCTATTTTGCCATGTCATTCTTGAAAACATAGTTTAGGTCCCTACTCTTTGATATCAATTGTGAAAGATTTACATACTGTGCAGAATATTACATTGGTCTTCTGCAACCTCTAAACTTTTCAACAAATCTACCAATTTTTGCAGTGCATAATGAAGAGCAGTCAAGTTTTTTTTTTTTCCACATAGGATGATGTGGCACACGGCTGAATGGAAGAAATTTTTTTTAACCTACAAGATTCTCTTTTTCTCCCCAGCATCCTATCTTGCATTTGTCTATATATGTTGAAAACTAATCCGAAGTATGCTGCCTTCAATATATATGCATTGGCCCTCTGAAGACTCAGAAACAAGGTTGGTAAAGTACTAGTTATTGCAATCAAACTTGTCCCTTTTATTTGATTTTACATTAGATGGAAAAGTTTCAGCAACAGCTGGCAGAGGCTAAGGAAGATAACTGCAAAGTCACAATCATGCTGGAGAATGTACTAGCTTCTCACAGTAAAATGCAAGGAGCTCTGGAGAAGGTGCAGATGGAATTAGGGCGGAAGGATTCAGAGATTTCGGGCCTCAAGAAAGAGAGGTATCTAAAATTTCATTTGTCTAATTTTTCTACACATTCCTTCTTTTTATCCAGAGTTATAAAATTATTTTTTATCGCTTCCTTTTTTGGAGGCTAATAATGACATTTGAAGAATAAGCACATTTTTCCAAGTCAGAGGTAGAAGTGAATGTGGTTTTCAGAAATCCAATTTCAAATTTCATTGTGTTGGAGCAAAATGAAACATAATGGATCTTTGCAATTAATCTTCTTCAGCACAAATTCTGCAGTAAACTAGAATTATTATACTGTTTGATGAATGGATTGTAGCTTTACTCATCCTGATTTCATGTCTGTCATGTATAGTTATAAAGATAATTCAAGGTAAATACACATTCTGGATTGAATTTAAGGGTGTGCTGGAGATAGCTCTAATTAGCCTACCAGCCCATTTTTTTTTACTTTTCACTGTGAACATTTATAACTAAGAAATTGGCTATCACTACAAATCAGGGCTTGATTTATTGTTCTATAGATTGGAAGTGTTAATGATGCAAATTAATCTTAAAAGTATGTACACAGGGGCAGCTAGGTGGTGCAGTGAATAGAGCATTGGCCCTGAAATCAGAAGGACCTGAGTTTAAAACCTGGCCTCCTTGGGCAAGTTACTTAACCCCAATTGCCTTTCCCCACTCAAAAAAAAAAAAGTATGTATACATACATTTGAGCCTGGTTGTTGAACATTCACCAGGATATCCCAGTTTGAATTTACCTTCTACTTATATTAGAATTATGCATCAGAAATAAACTTCTCAAATAATCAGTTCTGAGAACAAAAGACTACTTTTCTGTCATAGACTTACTTTAAGTAGATCAGCTGAAATTATAACAGTGTTTCTTTTGTGAGTTTGAAGATATATGCTCCATAGATAACAGGGCCTTAAAAATAATTTTTTTATTATCACTTGAAACCACATCGCATACTTAACCTTGATCACAGGGGGAAGATGATGAAACACACTTCCCTTTTTCTCAGAGAAGTGGTAGACTATAGACCTGAAATGTTGCATATGCTGACAGATGAGGTAACTTTGTCAGTTACTTTGTCTAGCTGGTTTTTTTCTTTTTAATAAAAAGAAAAGATTGTTGTATAAAAGATAAAATATATCAATAAAAATTGTTTTAGTGAAACCATGTTTAAAGGAGTTCTATTGGGAGGAAAAATAAATAAGTCAGCTAATAACCTTTTGAAGGAGAATCAAACCTGAAAAAACATTGGTCTTAAATATGTTTTTGTGCTTAATATAGTTATATAGGTGTCAAATTAATATTTTAAATATAATAATAATTACTAATAATAATTATTAGTAACACTCATAACAATTACCAGTAATGACTAATAATTACTTAATTTAGTTGCTGTTCAGTCGTTTTTCAGTTATATCTGACTCTCCGTTACCCCATTTGGGGATTTCTTGGCAAAGATATTGGAGTGGTTTGCCATTTCCTTCTCTGCCTCATTTTATAGATGAAGAACTGAGGGAAATAGGGTTAAATGACTTATCCAGAGTCACACAGCTAGTAAGTGTCTGAGGCCAGGTTTGAATTCGGGAAGATGAATCTTCCTGACTCCAGGACTGATACTCTATCCAGTGCCCCACTTAGCTGCCCCTACTTAATTTAATGATAGGTGTGAAACACACAGCATGTTGCTCAAACTACAGAACTCTGGAGTGTAAATGAACCAGATTAAAATGTAATTGGGATCCATTTCTATTTGAGTTTGAGGCCATTAGTCTGGTTTACAAAATCAAACAATCAAAAAACCACTGGCTTCATTATAGCAGTTGCTTCCCACTTCTCCCAGCAGAGTTATCAAGCACTTATTAGGTATTCCCTACAAGCCCTGCCCCAAGTACTGGGGATAAAAACACAAGAGGAAGATAGTCCCTGAAATTCAGGAGGTTGCATTCCACTGAAAGGTAACAACAGGTTCACAAATAAGGAAATACAAGATATGTACAAAATGATTTCCAAGAGGGTTCACAAGTAAGATTGCAAAGGTTGGGAGGAGCTGGCAGTGAGGAAAGGAAAATGAGAGAAAGGCATTGAAGATAGCCTGGCAAGGACATGGAGGTAAGGATATTCACTGTCATTTATGAGGAGGTAGCCTGGAGTTAGATTGTGGCTTTAAATGCCAACAGAGAACCACTGAAGCACTAGTAGTGGGAGTGGAAGCCAGATTGCAAAGGGTTGAAAAGTGAGTGGGAAGTGAGAAAGTGGAAGTAGGATTGTAGGGAGCTTTTTTTCTAGGTTTTTGGCTATGAAAAGGAGGCAAGCTATAGTTTTATAGCTTGAGATAAGACAGTACTCATTGAAAAGACCCTGATGTTGGAAAATATTGAAGGCAAAAGGAAAAAGGGATGACAGAGGATGAGATGGATAGCTAGTGTCATGGAAGCAATGAACATGAGCTTGAACAAACTTCCGGAAATAGTGGAAGACAGAAGGGCTTGCCATGCTATGGTCCATGGAGTCATGAAGAGTCAGACACAACTAACTGAATAGCAAGGTCACAGAAATTTTTTTTGAGAATGGAGGAGGGCTAGGCATATTTGTAGGCAACAATAAAGGAGTCTTTGGACAAAGAAAGGCCTAAAAGAAGAGAAAGTGAGGGGTTGATCAAAGGACAAGTGAGAGAGAGTGGGTTTACAACTGACTTTGGCAAAGAGAGGGCCCCTAAATGGATTGTCTCTTTACTCCTAAATAACATAGTAGATCCTTGGGAAAATGGTGCTTATCATAAGTTAGTCAATAGCATGTTATAAATACCTACTTTTTACAATGTGGTATACTTAGAAGCCATAAAGAGTTAAAAAGGTAATGGAAAACTCACTTTTCTGCACTCAGTTCTCTGCCCCATAGTTTCTGATCTAAATTATGACTCATACTTGTCTTTTTCCTTAAATTCTCCCCACTCCTAACCCTCCTGTTACAGTAGAGGGCAACATAATCCAGTCCCTGAAGCTCTCAACCTAGGTGTCATCCTTAACTACAACTATCTCAATTCTCCCATATCCAATTTGTTGCCAGAGTTTATTAATTTCACATTTGCAACCTCTCTCAAATCATCCTTCTTTCCTTCTGACACTGAAGCCCTCATTACTTTATGCCTGGACTCTTGCAATAACCTGCTGGTGGGTCTGCCTGCCTCTTCGAGAACAAAAGACAACAACCAATCTCTAACTAATAGATCTGCTATTCAACCACCAAAATGATCTTCAGAAAGCACAGGTTCAACCATTTCTACCTCACTACTCGAGAAACTCCAGTGGCTCCCTAATGCCTCGAAGATTGAATACAAAATGCTGTTTGTCATTCAAAGTGCTTCATTACTTAGCCTATTCGTACCTTAGCAGTCTTCTTAAACCTTACTCCCTAAAGGAGTACCTAACACAGGTACTCTTTGATCCAGTGACACTGGCCTCCTCGCTATTCAGAGAACAAGACCCTCCATTTCTCAGCTCTGGGCATTTTCTCTGATTGCCCTGGAATGCCCTGCTTTCCCATCTCCACCTACTGGCACCCCCAGTTTCCTTCAAGTCCCAGCTAAAGTCATATCTTCTATAGGAAGTCTTTCCCAACTCCTCTTAGTTTTAATGCATTCCCTCTTTTAACTATTTTGTACTTATCCTGTGTACAGCTTATTGTACATATTTGTTTGCTTTCTGTCTCATGCATTACCTTGAAGATAGGAATTGTCTTTTGCCTCTTTTTTTATTCTAGCACTTAGCAGAGTGTATGACTCATAGATGTTTAATAAGCATTTATTGTCTGAATGACTATTGATTGATACACTGACTATGGGAATTTAGGAATATTGTGAAATCTCTGTTACTAGTTTTATTTATTTTTTTTCATTTTTCAAATGCTTTATTAACTTCTGATTTACATCATTTCTGCCAGATTTTGAGTTACAAATTTTCTCCCCATTTTTCCCCTACCCACCGCCCCAAAATAGCAGTCCCACAGGATATCCCCTCCTCCAATCTGCTCTCTCCCATATCTTCTCCCATACCCCCTTAGACTTTTCCAGTAGGGCGTGGTGGATCTCTATGCCCCAGTGCCTGTATAACTTATTTCCCAATTACATGTAAAATAATATTAATAATAATATATATTTAAACATTTGATTTTAAAACTTTGAATTCCAGTTTCATTCCCTTCCTCCCTTGTCACCCACCCTTACTGGGAAGATAAGCAGTTCAGTATAGGTTGTACATGTATAGCTAATGCAAAACATTACTATAGTAGATATATTGTAAAAGACTGACTATATTTCCTTCCCTCCTATCCCACCTCCCATTTGTTCTATTCTCTACTTTGATCCCGTCCCTTTTCTAAGGTGGGTGCTTCCAACTTCCCTTCCCCTCCCAGCCTGCCCGCCCTTCCATCATCCCCCCTCTCATCCCCTTCCCCCCTACTCTCCTGTAGGGTGAGATACCCTATTTAGTGTGTATGTCATTCCCTCCCCGAGCCAAATTCAATGAGAATAAGGTTGACCCATTCCCTTTTGCTTTCCTATTCTTCCCCTCCATTGTAGCCATTTTCCCTTGACTCTTCTATATGAGATAGTTTAACCCATTCTGTCTCTCCCCATCTCCTCTCACTATATTCCTCGCTCATCTCTTAATTTCACCTTTTAAGTATCATCCCTTTCTATTAAATTGGTCCTATGCCCTCTATCTATGTATACCTGTAAACATATATACACACATTCACATATCCTCCGATATAGACATATATGTGTGTGTATATACATACATATATATTTGTATTCCCTTCAACTATTTTCATACTGGGAAATGTTTCATCAGTTACAATTATTGTTTTTCCATGTAGGAATGTTAATAGTTCAACTTTGATAAGTTCCTTATGATTTCTTTTCCCTGTTTACCTTCTCATGCTTTTTTTGCTTTTTGTATCTGAATGTCAACTTTTCTATTGAACTCTGTTTTTTTCATCAAGAATGCTTGAAAGTCCTCTATTTCATTGAATGACCATATTTTCTCCTGAAACATCATACTCAGTTTTTCTGGGTAGGTGATTCTTGGTTTTAATCCCAGCTCCTTTGACCTCCAGAATATCATATTTCAAGCCCTTCAATCCCTCAGTGTAGAAGCTGCCAGATCCTGAGTTATCCTGATTGTGTTTCCACAATATTCAAATTGTTTCTTCCTGGCTTCTTGTAATATTCTCTGGGATTGAGCTGGAAATTTTGGAACCTGGCTATAATATCCCTAGGAGTTTTCTTTTAGGGATCTTTTTCAGCAGGTGATCGGTGGATTCTTTCAACCTCTGTTTTGCCCTCTGGTTCTAAAACATCAGGGCAGTTTTCCTTGAGAATTTCCTGGAGGATGATTTCTAGGTTCTTTCTTTGATCATGGCTTTCAGGTAGTCCAATAATTTTTAAATTTTCTCTCCTGGAACTATTTTCCAGTTCAGTGGTTTTTCCCATGAGATATTTCACATTGCCTTCTATTCTTTTATTTGTTTGGATCTGTTTAAAGCATCTTGATTTTTCATAAAGTCATTAGCTTCCATTTGCTCCAATCTAATTCTGAAGGAATGATTCTCCTCAATGAGCTTTTGAGATTCTTTTTCCCTCTGGCAAATTTGTCTTTTTAAGGCATTCTTTTCCCCATTGCCTTTTTGAGCCTCTTTTGCCATTTGAGTTAGTCTGTTTTTTCAGGTGTTATTTTGCTCAGTCAGGCTGTTGACTCTCATTTCATAATTTTCTTGCATTGTTGTCATTTCTCTTCCCAATTTTTCCTCTGCTTCTCTTATCTGCTTCTTAAGGTCCTCTATGGCTCATCTTTTTCTTGGAAGCTTTTGGTGCAGGAGTTCTGACTTCACTGTCTTCCTCTTGTTCCATGCTTTGATCCTTTTTGTCCCCAAAATAGTATTCTAATGTTGGATTGCTCTGCTTGGTTTGCTTTCTTTGCCTGGTCATTTTGCCACTCAATTACTTGACTTTTGGGCTGTTTGCCACAGTAGGTCTATGCCACCAGATGGGGGAGCTTCATTCCAAATGCTGGGGTTTTCTCAGCTGCCAGAGGTATTAGTTGGGTGCCCTCTCTGAAGCCTCCACACGCTCTGTCAAGCTGGTTGCACACCCCAGGACCTCCACCCTAGACCACAATCCAGGTCCAAGCAAGTTAAAGCAAGAGCAATTACCCCTCAGACTCGTCGCTTGGTACCCCTACACTCTGTAGGCCAGGAGCTGAAGCTGCCACTTGGCAGTGGCTGCACGCAGCCCTCAGCGGCTTCTTGCCCCTGGGGTAAAAGCTGAGGCACTCCCAACTACTGGGTCCCAAATTCCACACTGCACTGACCTCTCACTTTGTCCTTAGCATCTATGTGTTGATAATTCTGGATTGCCACAGCTGCTGGTGATCTGGAGTCCCTCCAGCTGGTGGTTGGTCAGGACTGCCCTGGGGCTAAAACCTCTGGCTCCAGTGGGGCAGGGGTTGGCTCCCAGAGTGCTGCGCTGGCCTATTCCTGCCACCCTGCCGGGCTGTCCTCAGCAGGAGGTTAGCTTCTCTGTGTCATTTTGTGGGTTCTGTAGTTCCAAAGTTTGTTCAGAGTCCCCTTTTACATGAATTGGAGATGGTGGGAGCTGCAGCCGCATGGAGGTCCTGTTTCTACTCTGCCATCTTAACTCCTCCCTCTATTACTAGTTTTATAATCTGAAATTGAGGCTAATAACTGCCCCCCCAAAAAAACTTACAAATGTCTTAGGAATCAATAAAGTAATATATATTAAGGCTTTTAAGCTAATGGAAACTACTACCAAAATTCCAAATGCTATTATGTCAGGATTATTCTTTGCTATAGTCATTTTTGTTCTCTTTTTAACTTTTAGGCTTCTAAATCAGCAGAAAATACAGAAGTTAGAAGCAGAACTGGATGAATGGCAATCCAGACTCCTTATTGAAGAAGCACAGCACAATAGTGAGGTAGAGGCCAAGTTTTCATAGGTGATAAAATAAAACTTTATATTTTTATAGGAAGTGTCTGAACCACAGTTTTTTTTAAACTAGAAAAATGAATGAAATAGAATTGCATAAATTCCCTTTTTACTAAAAGATGACTTTGACCAATGACTTTGTTTACAAATGGGAAACAGGGTCCATGAAGTAAGTGGTACAATGTCACTGTGAGACCGGGAGCAAAATTCACTTTACTCTCTTTTGCTCATGACAACTTTAAAGTTCTATATATGTCAGTTATTGTAATTATTCTTATTCTGTCTTCTTTTGTTAACACTTTTTGCATTTAAATACATTTTTAAAATTCTGAACTTAAAGGATTTAGAAAACAATTTGTAACTTCAGTCAGGAGAATCAAAAATGTATACACTAGGGGCGGCTAGGTGGTGCAGTGAATAAATACCGGCCCCAGAGTAAGGAGGACCCAAGTTTGGGTCCAGCCTCAGACACTTAACACCCACACAAAAAAACTAGCCATGTAACCTTGGGCAAGTTACTTAACCCCAATTGCCCTCCAAAAGGAAAAAAAAATTGTATACACTAGCTATACTTTAAAAGCTCTGAGGACCCTTTACAGGCAAATTCTTTCAATTACCTTTAATAGGCTCAATGTGTTCACTCAAAAGGACAGGAAATTCTTAGAAATCAAATATGTACCCATTATAAGTTTCTACATGTTGTCACTATACTACTGTAGACATCTGGGATCCTTGTTTGTTTTCCAACCTCTTTTTTTGTTTGTTTTCCACTTCTACTTGATAAAGTGGTATGAGTATACAAGGCACATATATGCTCCTCATACATACTTCAAGGAAATTAAAGCATAATGTTGCCCTCTTCTTTCAGGTGGAGCCTCTACATAATGCATTAAATGTATCCAGAGAAGACAATAGGAAACTGGCTTTGAGCTTGGAACAAGCTCTGCAGACTAATAGCCAACTCCAAAAAATGCTGGATGACATTCAAGAGAAATTAGACAGCAAAGAAATTGAGCAGCAAAGTTTGGAAAATTATAGGTAAGGGCAATGCAGTCATCATAAAGGTAGGAAATGTCTTACAGAAGGTAAATTTGGCTCTTTTCTGTTGATAACTGATTTTCATTTCCATTCTGAGCCAGGAATAACAGTAACCACCACCTTATTAATGATTTAAATGCAGTCTATTTGAATACTGGTGGAGTAACAGCCACATGAAACTACCCAGTTTCTAGAAGTGAAATGACTCGACTGAGCACGGAGATTACTAAGTAATTGTTTTGTTCTTGATTCCTTCAGGTCACTAATAAGATTTAGACCATAAAATAGATCAAGCACCTCATATGTCCACAGCCTAAATTAAATCAGGATGGGTCTAAAAGAAATGTCTATGAACCTAAAGTAAATGAGACATAAAATAAAATACTTTGAATCCTCTTCCAATTCTGCTAGAATTGTTAAGGAAATTTCTACCTAGGAAGAATGCTAACTTACATAAACATTTTTTTCTTCCCTTGATGATATGCATCACAGAAGAAAGAGTAATAGGAAGAAAGGATCATTTTTTAAAAATATAACCAGAATTCTGTGCAAGTTTTCAGTCACCCAGGTTCATAGCCTTAAAGTCTTCCTTAATTGCTAACTGTCCTTCATTTCATATATAGTTGCCAAGTCTTGTCAATTTTTATCTCCACAACATCTCTTAGATCTGGCTCCCCTCTGCTTACATGTCTACCACTGTAGTTCAGATCTTTATGACCTCTGTCCAGGACTATCTGAATAGCCTCCTAATTGATCTTTCTGCCTCAGGTCTCTTCCCACTCCAATCTGTCCTCCATATAGCATCTAAAGTAATATTCCTAAAACACAGGTCTGGACATGCCATTCCCATGTTGAATAAACTCCAGTGGCTCCCCACTCCTTCTATGGTCAAATATAAACTTTTCTGTTTGACATTTAATACCCTTGAAAATCTGGCTCCAATGTGTTTCTCAAGTCTTCTTTTATGTTATTAATCCCCTTCATGCATTCTTTTTTTTTAAAGCAGTTGGGGTTAAGTAACTTTTTAGCTCAAGGTTATATGGCCAGTTTTTTTGTGTGTAGGTGTTAAGTATTTGAGTCCAGAACTGATCCCAGGTTCTCCCAACTCTGGGGCTGGCACTCTTACTCACTGCGCCACCTAGCTGCCCACTTCATGCATTCTTTTGATGGACCTCACACACAGTATTTCATCTCTTCATGTTTTTGCAGTGGCTGTCCCCCATACCCAGAATATACAAATGATCTTTATTATTCACAGATTCTGCCCATATTTATTTGTAATCTCAAAATCAATACTCATAGCACTTAAACTTCATTCCTGGACATAAGCAAGAGTGACAAAAAAACTGAACTTCCCATTTGAGGTCAAATAAGGCAATACTCTGCTTTTTTTGTTCTCAGTCTCTTACTGTTAACAAGTGTCTTTTTTGCAGTCTACTTAGTGCCACTGTTTTTGCATTTTTCTAGGTTTTATTGGTGATTTCACTGTTTAAAATTCTCCCAGCATAGTGCTATTTAGTGCTGAAGGACTTTTAGTGTTCCTAAGGATAAAAAGGCTGTGATGTGCCTTAATGGGGAAAATACATGTGTTAGATAAGCTTCACTCAAGCATAAGTCATAGTGATTGTGGCTGTGATTTCAGTGTTAACTAATCCACAATACAGTACATGCAGAAATGGGAAGAGGAAATTCATAGCTACTCAAAAAAGTGCTAAAGTAAATGCTGGGACCAGAGGCTCACAGGAACCTAATCCTTTATTTCCCCTGTGAGCAATGGTTCAGTATTCACTCATTCAATGTTCACAGCAACTTGATAGAACATAAAATAGCACGAATGATAAAAATCAGCTATACACCTCATTTCTACTTCATAGCACTGAGGAAACTGAGGGGATTAGGATAGCAAGTGGTTAATTGTGGGAATTGAATGAACCATACTAACTCCATCCTTTGACTCAATTCTGGAGCTAGCTTGTTTCTGTTCATAAGTTTAATTTGTGTCTTGTAAGAAAACTTTATTCATTTGTAGGAATTGGGAGAAAACATTGAATTAGTTGAACCTAACCCTTCATGACTAGGAAAGTGGACCACATCTCTCTGCTGCTTAGAGACACTTAACCAAGGATCTAGCTTGTGTTAACCAAAAACTCAGATCCAAAGCTTGATGCAAGGATTTTATATATGCACATATACATATATACATACATATATCTCAAGCAATCCATATGTCTTATCGGAAAACTTGCCCCATACTAATTAGTCTGTTATTGTTTCCATGTTCCTTTTGTTATTCACAGATACTTGGGGAGAGTGGTACACCTCTTTTTCTCAATTCAGGGAATTACACCTCTTCACTCTCCCACTCCAAACTTGGAAAGTCCCTAATCTTTCCTCCAGTTAAAAATCAGATTATTTAATATTGTATTGTTTCCATTTAATTAATTGGCCTTATTTGATTGTTTTTAATGTGGAAAAATCTGGCTCCCCCTATATTCAGAGTCCAGTCCTAAGCTAAGGAAGGGACCTGGTCCCAATTTGTTGGGCAGTTGGCATAGAAATGAGGGGGAGATGAAAGGTGGAGACCAGTTGTAAAGTTTTGCTGAGATATAGAAATGTAAGAGTATTTTAGATTTGTGATAATGCAAATAAACATAACTATCTGAGCAATAGTGAAAAAATAAAGTTTTCCTTTGATGCTTATTATTTCATTTTTTATATTTGTATTTCTTTTTAATACACTTCACTTTCCTGGACAGCTCTCCAATACCTGGTACCTTCCTCATAAACTTTCATCTTCCCCCTTATGAAACTTGCTCTGAGTAATCAAATTAAAAGTAAAAAAATTAGAGTAGGGCATCTTAAGCTGGGGCCCTTGAACTTTTAAAAAATATTTTGATAATTAATATATTTTATGCATTTAAAATTATCATTTTGAGAGAGCGTTTAGTGGGAACAGAATGAGGTACATATCATTCCTGTTGTCCTGCTATTGTAGTTATATTGATCCTCTAGAGGATGAGCTGATATCCTAATATTTTTACTCAGGTTTTTTTTTCAACTATATAATATTCCTTAAAACACTAAATATATGATTTAGTTTCTTTCCTTATCTCTTTTAATTAGATCTATTTTTGCTTTTGCTTTGTCTGAAATCAGGATTGTTACCTACACTCTTTTTTAACTTCAGCTGAAGCATAATAAATTCTGCTCCAGCCCCTTATCTTTACTCTCTGCATGTCTCTCTTCTTCAAGTATGTTTCTTGTAAACATATTGTAGGATTCTGGTTTTGAAGCACTCTGCTATCTGCTTCCATTTTATAGGAGAATTCATCCCATACACATCCATTTTTCCTCTTGCTTGTTGTCTCTCCCTTTTCACCCTTTCTGTCCCTACCAGTGTTTTGCTTTGCTTCTGTCTGCCGTTTCCTCCCTTCTGTCAGTCCTCCCCATACCCCCAGCCTCTTACTTAATCTCTTCCCATCCTACCTCCCTGTTGGGTAAGATAGATTTCTATATTCAATTGATTGTGGATGTTATTCTTCCCTCTTTGAACCAAATCTGATGAGTGTCAAGGTTCAAGCATGTCCGTGGCCCGTACTCCTATCTTTCCCTTCACTGTAATAGTCTTTCACACCTTTTCATGTAAAATAATTTAGCCTGTTCTGCCTCTCCCTTCTGCATCGTGCACTCCTCTTTCTCATCCTTTAATTAATTTGTATGTTGTTCCCTCAAATTCACCTTATACCCATTCCCTCTGTCTAGCTGCACTATTAGTGACACAATTCTTTAAAATTACAAGTATCATCTTCCCATGTAGGGATGTAAACAGTTTAGCTCTATTGAATCCCTTATGTTTCTCTTTTCCTTTTTATGTTTTTACACTTCTCTTGAGTCTTGATATTGGAGATCAATTTTTTTGTTCAATTCTTGTCTTCTCCATATGAAAACTTGAAATCCTTCTATTTCATTGAATGACTTTTTTTTCCTTGAAGTATTATGCTTAATTTTGCTGGGTGGGTGATTCTTTGTTGTAGTCCTAGTTCCTTTGCTTTCCAGAATATCATGTTTTATTTTCTCTGATCCTTTGATGTTGCAGCTGCTAAGTCTTGTTTAATCCTGATTGTGACTCCCTGATAGTTGAATTGTTTCTTTCTGTCCACTTGCAGTATTTTGTCTTTGACCTGATAGTTCTGTAATTTGGCTAATAATGTTCCTTGGAGTTTTCATTTTGTGATCTCTTTCCTGAGGTGAACAGTGGATTCTTTCAATGCCTATTTTGCCCTCTGGTTCCAGGACATCAGGACAGTTTTCCTTGATAATTTCTTGACAGATGCTATCCAGGTCCTCCTCTTGAGGCTTTCAGGTAGTTCAATGATTCTAACACTTGTCTCTCCTGGATCTATTTTCCAGGTCAACTGATATTTCCAATGAAGTATTTTACATTTTCTTCTATTTTTCATTCTTTTAATTTTGTTTAATTTCTGATGTGTCACAGAGACATTAGCTTCTACTCGTCCATTTCTAATTTTTAAAGAATTGTTTTCCTGGGGCAGCTAGGTGGTGCAGTGAATAGAGCACTGGCCCTGGAGTCAGGAGGACCTGAGTTCGGATTTGGCCTCAGACACTTCACACACACACACACACACACACACACAAAACTAGCTGTGTGACCTTGGGCAAGTCACTTAACCCCAATTGCCCCCCCCCAAGCAAAAAAAAAAAGAATTGTTTTCCTCAGTTAGCTTTTGTATCTCCTTTTCCATTTGGCCAATTCTACTTTTTAAGCAATTGTTTTCTTTTTAAAACTGTTGGCTCTTTTTTCATAATTCTCTTGTATCATTCTCATTTATTTTCCCAATTTTTCTTCTAACTCCTTTATTTGATTTTTAAGCTTCTTTTTGAGTTCTTCCATTAGTTCTTTCTGAACTTGAAACCAACTTCCATTTTTCTTTGGGGCTTTGCCCATAGGTGTTTTAACATGATCGTCCTCTTGTATGTTTATGTCTTGATCTTCCCTGTCACCATAATAATTTTCTATGGCCAGATTTTTTTTTTGTTGTTTTTGCCCATCTTTTCTGGCCTTTTCCCTTACTTTTAAATTTGAGCTCTGCTTTTAGGGTGGAAGGAGCGCTGTTCCAAGCTTCTTATTCCGGGGCCACAGGGCCTGACTGTTTACCTGGTGCTACACTGATGTTGCCCTGAGGTGCATGGGCAACCCTCATGTCTGGTGCTGCACTGAGGGGGTAGTGAAGGGGGTAACTGGTGCTGCTGGAGGTAGTAGGGCTCTGGAAGTTAACAGAGCTGGTGTCTGGTGTGTGCTGAGGCCTATGAAGCGGCCCTGTATCGGCAACTGCCTGTTTGCCTGGACAATGCTGAAGAACATGGTGGTGGCAGCTGCCTTGTCACCTCACCATGCTGGGTTGGGGGGTGCAGGGGGGCGTCCCAGCACTGGTGTCTATCCATTTTCTTAGGTACCTGTGGGGTCCCTGCATTGGTGTCTGCCTATTTCCCAGGGGCTACACTGAAGCACATGGCAATTCCCAGAGCTAACATCTTCCCATTCCCCCAGCTATACTGAGGCACATGAGGAGTTCTAGTGTTTGTGTTTGCCTGCTCCCCCACACTGGGGCGTAGAACTTCCTACCGGTTTGCCGGGGTAGGACTTGCCGCTGACTTGCTGGGATATTTCCTGTCCTGTACTCCTTTCCTTTTTTACCTGAGTGAGACAGACCTTTCCTGACAATTTTCCAAGTTTCTTAGGCTAAAAAGATTGTTTTACCCCATCTTTTTGCTGCTTCTGCTGTTCCAATGCTAATTTTGGGGTGCTGTTTTATTCTTGTTTGGAGATGAATGTGAGAGAGTTATGGTGATTTCCTGCTTAATCCACCATCTTGGCTCCTGGAAGTCAAAACACTAAATATAAGAGAATAATAGCAACTTATCCCAGGGCCATTTCTTTCTAAGCTTAATAGAATAGGATGAGATTAATAATGAAGATAGTGACGATGAAGATGATGACAACTAACATATACATCATGTTTTTAAGCTTACAAGGTACTATGCATAAATATGCTCATGAACTTCACAACAGCCTCCTTCATTAGAGCTACAAATATTATATTGATCTTAGACATAAGGAACCTGAGGCTCCTAGATATTGTTCTCCCGTGAAAATTCCCAGTCTAGTGACCAGCCAGAAAGAAGAGGCAGGGTTTGAACCTATCATACTTCCTTTAGTTTTCTTTGGAAAAAAAAATAGGAGCACCTCAATTCAAGAAACAGTCAAGAAAACTATTATTAGTGAAGCAGTATGCCAAGTGTTAGAACAAAATATGAAACAAAAAGATGCCTAAGGTGTTGAGGGGAATCTTAATGTGTCTCAAGGTGGAAGACTAGAAAAATTTGAGAGAATGGAAACAGTAGAAAAAGAACTCTGTCACTTAGAGCAAGATAGTAGGTATGAGGCTCTTCCTGTAAAGGAGGAAGTTGTATTTGCTCAGAAGGAAACAACTTCTTGCCCTGAAAGGAATGCAAAAACTAGGGAAAAGAGCATCCAGTACAGCATCTTGAGGAAGGAGGAAAAATGATAGCACTTACATAGCACTTTAAGGTTTATAAAGTTTACGTACATTATCTTATTTGATCCTCACAACAACTCTGTAAAATATAATTATCCTTATTTTATAGATGAGCAAGATTAGACCACTGAAGAAACTAAACAATTAAGTGATATGTCCAGGGTCATATAGCTAGTAAATGTCTAAGGAAGAATTCAAGCTCAGGTGTTCATAATTCCAAGTCCAGTCCTGTGTCCAGTATGCCACCTAGCTAAATAATGATAGTGACCCCATGCTGAGGCATCATTTTTATCCTAGGACAATAGATTTAGAGATGAAAGGAACCTTAGATACTAAATCTGATCGTAGTGTTTTTAACCTTTTTATGTTATGTATCCCTTTGACTGTTAGATGAAGCCTGTGTGCTTCACAAAATCCTTTTCAAAGGCATGAAAAAAAATCTTGGAATATAAAGGAGACAGATTAGGTTAAAATAGAGTCATTAAAATATTTTAAAGAACAAGTTCATGGACCCCATTTTAAGAACCTTCAATATAGTCTAACTCCTTCATTCTGTAGCTGAGAAAATTGAGGCCTACCTAGAGAGTTTAAGTGACTTGCCCAAAATACAAAGTTGCAGAACTGAGATTCAAACTGAGGTCCTTTGACACCAAATCCATCACTCTTTCCTATGACATTTATCTAGGAGGTAAGGAAGAACATCCTAAACTATTAAACTATTAATCATGAGGTAAGGAAGAACATCCTAAACTATTCAATCAGATTCTTATGTTTCATGTAGGAATATATTTTACTACTAAAAAAAATCTAGAGATCATTACTGTGTATTATTCTTTGACAAGAAATTAAAGACCTTAGGGTTATAAGTGGTTTCATCACTATAGTTGCATGAAGTATGGCAAATGTAGAAAGTAAACAGCTAGTTGAGAAAAAAAGGTATATAAGGATGAGATATGGATTTCCGGAGTGTGGTTTAACATATAGAAACAATAGGCCTTTTAAAAATGTATTATTTATTTTTAAAGTTCCTTTTTTTAAATTTCAGCTTCCAAATTCTCTCCCTCATCCTTCCCCCACCCACTGAGAAAGGTAACCAATATAATATTATTTACACATGTGAAATAATGTCAAACATATTTCCATTTTAACCATGCCATTAAAAAGCAAGGAAAATATAAAAAGTGAGAAATTATACTTCAATTTGCACTCAATTCCATCAGTTCTATCTTGGGTGGTGGATTGCATTTTCACCACACTGGGATGATTTTCAAACAAATAAAATTAAGGGTCAAAAAAGAGGGATCCATTGGGAGAAGGAGTAAGGGAGAGGTTAAATGGAGAAAATTATCTCCCATAAAAGAGGTATGAAAGTAAGAGCTTTTACAATGGAGGGGAAAATGGACAATGGTGGGCAGTGCTTGAACCTTACTCTCATTAAAATTGTCTCAAAAAGGGAATAACATAAACTTAGCTTAGAAATCTATCTTACCCTACAGGCTAGTAGGAGGAAAAGGAGATGGGGGATGGGGGCAGTGCTGATAGAAAGGAGGGGGATAAAGGAAGGTAGTGGTCAGAAGCAAAACAGACATTTGAGAAAGGACAGGTTAAAGAGAGACAGAAAAAAAGGATAAAAGAATAGAATGGAGGGAAATACACAGATAGTAATCATAATTCTGAATGTGAATGGGATGAACTCACCCATAAAATGGAAGCAGGTAGCAGAATGCATTTCAAAACCAGACTCCAAAAATATTTTGGGTTTTTAATCATTATTATTATTTCTTTCTTTTTAGTTTTCAACATTAATTTTTGCAAGATTTTGAGTTTCAAATTTTCTCCCCATCTCTCCCCTCACTCCCTACCCTGATATGGCATGCATTCTGATTAACCCTTCCCCCAATCTGCCCACCCTTCTATCCCCCACCCCATTATCCCCTTCTCTTCTATTTTCCTGTAGGGCAAAATGGACTTCTATACCCCATTGCCTGTATATCTTATTTCCCAGTTGCATGTAAAAACAATTTTTAATATTTGTTTTTAAAGCTTTGAGTTCCCAAATTCTCTCCCTACTTCCCTCTCCACCTACCCTCATTGACAAGGCAAGCAATTCAAAATAGGTTATATATGTGTAGTTATGCAAAACACTTCCACAATAGTTATGTTATGAAAGACTCTATTTCCTCCATCCTATCCCGCTCCTCACTTATTCTATTTTCTCCTTTGACTCTGTCCCTTTTCAAAAGTGTTTGCTTCTGCCTACCCTCTCCCCCAATCTGCCCTCCCTTCTATCCTTCCCCCCTCTTTTTATCTCTTTCCCCCTTACTTTCCTGTAGGGTAAGATACCCAATTGGCTGTCTTTTATTCCCTCCTTAAACTAAATCCATTGAGAGTAAAGTTCACTCATTCCCTCTCACCTCCCCCTTCTTCCCCTCCATTGTAACAGTTTTTTTCTTGTCCCTTTTATGTGAGGTAATTTAACCCCATTCTATCTCTTGCTTCCTCATTTTCCCAATATATTCCTCTCTCACCCCTTAATTTTATTTTTTAAGTATCATCCCTTCATATTCAACTCACCCTGTGCCATCTATCTATCTATCTATCTATCTATCTATCTATCTATCTATCTATCTATCTATCTATCTATCTATCTATCTATCTTTCCTCCAACTACCCTAATACTGAGAAAGATCTCATGAGTTACAAATATCATCTTTCCATATACGAATATGAACAGTTCAACTTTAATAAGTCCCTTATGATTTCTCTTTCCTGTTTACCTTTTCATGCTTCTCTTGATTCTTGTATTTTAAAGCTAATTTCCTATTCAGCTCTTCTCTGAAAGTCCTCTATTTTCATTGAATGTCAATTTTTTCCCCTAAAGTATTATACTCAGTTTTGCTGGGTAGGTGATTCTTGGTTTTAATCCTAGGTCCTCTGACCTCTGGAATAGCATATTCGAACCTTTTTGATTCCTTAATGTAGAAGCTGCTAGATCTTGTGTTATCCTCATTGTATTTCCATAATACTCAAATTGTTTCTTTCTGACTGCTTGCAATATTTTCTCCTTGACCTGGGAACTCTGGAATTTGGCTACAATATTTCTAGGAGTTCTCCTTTTGGGATCTCTTTCAAGAGGCGATCAGTGGATTCTTTCAATTTCTATTTTACCCTCTGACTCTAGAATATCAGGGTAGTTTTCCTTCATAATTTCTTGAAAGATGATCTCTAGGCTCTTTTTTTATCATGATTTTCAGGTAGTCCAGTAATTTTAAAATTCTCTCTGCTGGATCTATTTTCCAGGTCAATTGTTTTTTTCATTGAGACATTTCACCTTGTCTTCAATTTTTTTTTTCATTATTTTGGTTCTGTTTTATAGTGTCTTGATTTCTCATAAAGTAATTAGCTTCCATTTACTTCATTCTGATTTTTTAAGGAATTATTTTCTTCAGTGAGCTTTTGGACCTCCTTTTCCATTTGGCCAATTTTTTTTAAGGCATTCTTCTCATTGGCTTTTTGGACCTCTTTTGCCATTTGGCTTAGTCTACTTTTTAAGGTGTTATTTTTTTCTACTTTTTTTCTGGAGGGGAGAAGGCAGGGCAATTGGGTTAAGTGACTTTCCTAAGGTCACATGGCTAGTAAGTGTGTTAGGTGTCTGAGGCTGGATTTGAATTCAGGTCCTCCTGACTTCAGGGCCAGTGCTTTATTCACTGTGCCGCCTAGCTGCCCCAAGGTGTTATTTTCTTCAGTATTTTTTGGGGTCTCCTTTAACAAGCTGTTGACTCATTTTTCATGATTTTCTTGCATTTTTCTCATTTCTCTTCCCAATTTTTCTTCTGCTTCTCTTGATTGATTTTCAGAATCTTTTTGAGCTCTTCCATGGCCTGTAACCAATTCATATTTTTTCTTGGAAGCCTTTGATGTAGGAGCTTTGATTTTGTTGTCTTCTTCTGATTGTATGTATTGAACTTCTTTGTCACCAAAGTAAGATTCTATAGTCTGAGGGTGTTTTTATGCTGTTTGCTTATCCTCCCAGCCAAATACTTGACTTTCTAACTCTTTGTTAATGTAGGACTCTGCTTCCAGTGGGGTGGGGATGGGTGTACTGTCCCAGAATTCCGGGTCTTTGTATCAGCTACTGGATACCCCACTGTCTGTGAGCCCAGAGCTATGGAAGCAGCCATTGCTGCTGCTGCTGCTACCACCTCTGTTGCCCCAGGGCTGGGGCTGGACCACATTCCTCTTTCATGTAGGTCCCACAGAGTTTTCCCACTTACTTTCTATGCAGCCTTTGGTGTTTGTGGGTTGAGAAGTGTGGAAACTGCCACAGCTGCCAGTGATTCAGTCCCCTGAGGCTTGCACTGGCCCTGTCTGTGCCAACATGGCCCACTCCAGACTGCACTCCACTCCCAGCCCAGTGTGATGTACCCTTCTTGTTGACCTTCCAGGCTGTCTTGGGCTACAGATGTGTTTTGCTTTGTCATTTTGTGGGTTCTGTAGCTGTAGAATTTGTTTAGAGTCATTCTTTACAGGTATTTGGAGGGGTTAGGGGGAGATCTCAAGTAAGTACCTGCTTTTACTCTACCATCTTGGCTCCACCCCCCCAACAATATATTTTTAATATTTTGTTTACAAGAAGCATATCTGAAACAGATACAGAATAATAGTAAGTGAATGGAGCAGAATCTAATATACTTCAGCTGAAGTAAGAAAAAAAAACAGGGGTAGCAATCATGATCTCAGACAAAGCAAAAGCAAAAATAGATATAATTAAAAAGAGATGAGCAGGGAAACTACATTATGCTGAAAGCTACCTTAGACAATGAAGTATTACATATATGTAAAAATCAGTAAAAAATCAGTACTACATATATGAACCAAATGATATAGCATCCAAATTCTTAAAAGTTAAATGAATTATAAAAGGAATTAGACAGTAAAATTATACTGTGGTGGACCTCAACTTTTCCCTCTCAGAAGTAGATAAATCTAACCAAAATATAAGCAAGAAAGAAGTTAAGGAGATGAATAGAATTTTGGAAAAATTAGATATGATAGATGGCTGGAGAAAATTAAATAGTAATAGAAAGGAGTATACCTTTTTTCAGCAGTACATAGCACCTTCACAAAAATTAACCATGTATTAGGGCATAAAAATTTTATGACCAAATTCAGAAAAGCAGAAATATTACATGCATTCTCTTCAGATCATAATGCAATAAAAATTAGATTCAATAAAGAGCTATGAAAACATAGATTGAAAATTAATTGTAAACTAAGTTAAAGAATGAATGGGTTAAAGAACAAATCATAGAAACGATAAATAATTTCATTAAAGAGAATGACAACAATGAGACAAAATACCAAAATTTATAGGATGTAGCCAATGGGAAATTTTGTTTCTTCAAATGCTTCCATCAGTAAAATAGAGAAAAAGGAGATAGATGAATTAGGCATGTAACTAAAAAAACTAGAAAAAGAACAAATAAAAATCTTTAATTAAACACCAAGTTAGAAATTCTGAAAACCAAAGGAGAAATTAATAAAATTGAAAGCAAGAAAATCACTAAACTAATAAATAAAACTAAGAGTTGATTTTGGGGGGTGGGGTGAGGAGAAAAAATAAAATGGATAAACCATTGGTTAATTTGATTTTTTTTAAAAAGGAAGAAATCTAAATTACCTGTATCAAAAATGAAAAGGAAGAATTCACCACCAATGAAGATGAAATTGAAGCAATTATTAGGAGCTCTTTTGCCAATTACATGACACTCTGACAATCTAAGTCAAATGGAAGAATATTTACAAAAATAGAAACTGTCCAGATTAATGGAAGAGGAAATAGAATACTTAAATAACCCTATGTTAGGAAAATTAATTGAACAAGCCATAAATTAACTCCCTAGGGAAAAAAATCCCATAAGACCAAATGGATTCACAAATGATTTCTACCAAACATTTAAAGACCAATTAATTCCCAATATCATATAAGTTATTTGGAAAAATAGACAAAGAAGGAGTCTTACCAAATTTCTTTTATGACAGAAATATAATTCTGACACCTAAACTAGGAAGAGCAAAAATAGAGAAAGAAAACTACAGACCAGTTTCCCTAAAAAATATTGATGTAAATATTTTTAAATAAAATACTAACAGAGATTACAGCAATATATCACAAAGATCATGCACTATGACCAGGTGGGATTTATGTCAGGAATGCAGGACTATTCAGTATTAAAAAAAACTATCAGCATAATTGACCATATCAATAACAAAAACAACAATCATATGACTATCTTGATAGCTGCAGAAGAAGCTTTTGATAAAATTCAACACTCATTGCTATTAAAAATACTAGAAATCATAAGAATAAATGAAGCTTGCCCTGGAATCAGGAGTACCTGAGTTCAAATCTGGCCTCATACACTTAACACAAAAACTAGTCGTGTGACCTTGGGCAAGTCACTTAACCCCAGTTGCCCTCCAAAAAGCAAAAAAAAAAAAAAAAGAATAAATGAAGCTTTCCTTAAAATAATAAGTAGTATCTATCCAAAACCATCAATAAGCAATATCTGTAATGGGGAGAAGTTAGTCTTTACAGTAAGATCAGGGATCAGACAACAATGTCCATTATCACCACTATTATTCTATATTGTACTAGAAATGTTTGTATTAGCAAAAAAAAAGAAGAAAGAGAACTTGAAGGAATTAGAATAGACAATGAGGAATTATAACTCTTTGCAGATGATATGATAGTATACTTAAAAAATCCTAGGGAATCAACTAAAAATCTATTTGAAGTAATTTACAACTTCAGTAAAATTGCCAAATATAAAATAAACCCACATAAATTATCAGCATTTCTATATATTACAAAGAAAGTTTAGCAAGAAGAGAGCAAAGGAGAGAAATTCCATTTAAAATAAACACAGGAAATATAAAACACTTGGTAGTCTACCTGCCAAAACAAACCCAGAATTATATGTAACTATTAACAGTTACAAAACACTTGTCACATGAGGTGAGATCTAAACAATTAGAGAAATATGAATTGCTCGTGGGTAGGTTGAGTCAATATAACAGTCCTACCCAAATTAATTTACTTATTCAGTGGCATACCAATCAAACTACCATTTATAAATCTAGAAAAAAAATACGATTTGTCTGGAAGAAAAATAGGTTAAGAATATCAAGAGAATCAATGAAAAAAATACATCAAGGAAGGTGGCCTAGCAGTACCAGATCTCAAACTGTATTACAAAATGATAATCACCTAGACAATCTTGTATTGACTAAGAAATAGTGACGGAGCAATGGAATAGATTAGGTACACAATACATAGTATAGTAAAGAATCATAGTAATCTAATGTTTGATAAATGCAAAGGTCCAAACTTTTGAGGCAAGAACTCACTGACAAAAATTGCCAAGAAAACCGGAAAACAGTTTGTCAGAAACTAGTTATGATCAGCATCTCACACTGTATACCAAGATAAGGTCAAAATGGGCACATGATTTAGCCATAAAGGGTGATATATCAATATTAAATCAAAGGAGCATAGAATATTTTACTTATATCTATGGATAAGGGAAGAATTTGTAACCAAACCAAAGCTAGAAAGTATTTGTTGTTCATTTGTTCAGTTGTTTCTGACTCTTCATGACCCCATGGACCATACATAGCATGCCAGGCCCCTCTATCCTCCACTTTTGAGTCCTGACTCCTCCTTATGTGACCAAAGTATTTAAGATTTGCCTTCAGTATTTGTCCTTCCAATAAGTAGTCTGAATTAATTTCTTTAAGTATTGACTTATTTGTCTCTTTGCTGTCCAAGGAGCTCTCAATATTCTCCAGCACCACAATTTGAAAGCATCAATAGCATCAATTCTATAACACTCAGCTTTCCTTATAGTCCAACTCTTATAGCCAAACATTGCTGCTGGAACAAGTGTAGTTTTGATCATATGGACCTTTGTCCACAAAGTGATGTCTGTTTTTGCTGTCCAGATTTGCCATAGCTTTACTTCCAAAGATCAAGCATCTTTTAATTTCATGGCTGCAGTCACCATCTGCAATGATCTTTGAGACCAAAAATATAAAATCTGACAATGCTTCCATTTTTTTTCTCCTTCTTTTGTCAGGGAGTGATAAGATCAGTTGCCATGTTCTCACCTTTTTTTAATATTATGCTTCAGTCCAGCTTTTATACTCTCTTCTTTCACCCTCATTAAGAGGCTTCTTAAAATTCTCCACTTTCTGCCATCAGAATGATATCATCTGCATATCTGAGATTATTACTCTTTTTCCCAGCAACCTTAATTCTGGCTTTTATTTTGTCCAACATTGCATTTCACGAGATACATATTCTGCATATGAGTTAATAGCTTTGTTGTGCTCGTTTCCCAATCTTAAACCAGTCAGTGTTCCATGTTCAATTCTAACTTTTGCTTCTCAACCCACGTACCAGGTTCTTTGGGAGACAAGTAAGATGATCTGGTACTCCCATCTCTTTGAGGACTTGCCACATTTGTTGTGATTCACATAGTCAAAGGCTTTAGTGTAGTCAATGAAGCAAAAGTAGATGGATTGTTTTTTTTTTTCTGGAATTTCCTTGCTTTCTCCATAATCCAGTGAATGTTGGAAATCTGGCCTCTAGTTTCTCTACCTCTTTGAAAACCAGCCTGTACTTTTGATAATTCTTGGTTCATATATCCTAGCTTGCAGAATCTTAAGCATAACCTGCTGGTGTGTAAAATGAGTGCAATTGTTTGGCAATTTGAGTATTCCTTAGCATTGCCTTTCATTAATATTGGGACATAAACTGATCTTTTACAGTCCAGTGGACAGTGCTGAGTTTACAGGATGTAAAATGTATAATTTTTTATTACATTAAATTAAAATTGAATAAAAAAACAATGTAGCCAATATTAGAAGGAAAGCAGGAAATTGGGGGGAAATTTTTTTCCAAGTTTCTTTAATAAAGGGCTCATTTCTGAAACATATAGAGAATTGAGTTGAATTTATAAGAATATATTTCATTTCCCAATTGACAAGTGGTCGAAGGATAAGAACAGACAGTTTTCAGAAGAAATCAAAGCTATCAATAATCACATGGAAAAATGCTCTAAATCACCATTGATTAAAGAAATGCTAATTAAAACAACTCTGAGATACCACCTCACACCTATCAGATTGGCTAATATGACAGAAAATTTAAGTGACAAATGTTGAAGAGGATATGGAAAAATTGGGACATTGGTGCATTGTTGATGGAATTGTGAATTGATCCATCCATTCTGGAGAACAATTTGGAACTGTGCCCAAAAGGCTATTTAGCTGCACATAGTCTTTGACCCAGCATTATCACTTCTTCCCTTTTTTTTTTTGGAGGGGGTGTGATAGTAATGGGGTATAAAGATCCCCCTGTATTGGCTTGGTTTTCAAATTGATTGTGTTAAAACCCAGAGCTTGTTAATCCCACCTGTGGGATGGACTTGTTGATGTGAAAAGAGAGTCCTGAACTGGGAGGAGCTGGTGACATAGATTTGGAGAGACAAGAGAGAGGCAGAAGAACTTTTTGGGAAGCAGCACCCTTGTGGAGGCAGAGAGAGAGACTGAGAGGATTGCTGAGGGCCACTTTGAATTGCCCTGGACTTTTGAGACCTGCCCCCAGAGCTGCCAAGGACTGAGGAGACATGGCTGTTTTGCTGGTACTTTGTCTGTCTGTTTTGATGTTGTTTTGTCAGATTTGTCCACTGGTGAAAGACAGTCCTGCTGAAGAAGTCCTGGAACCTGGCTGTTGGCTAAGAGCTCCTGAGACTGTCCTGCAGACAGAGAGTGAATACTGTCCACTGGTGAAGGACAGTGCTGTTGTTGCAGGGGTCTGGGAAGCTTTCTGTTGGTTCAGAAGCCCTGAAGAAGGATTTTCTTGTTGTATCTTTACAGAAATCCTGGGAGAGGGTTTTGCTAATGTTTTCAGGGGTTCTAGGACTGTTCTGCAGACAGAGGATGAATCAACGAAGAGACTGGCAATATATCTTGTGGCCTTGCTAAGCCTTGTCTCCCCAGGAACTAAGATTGCTGAGAACTTGCCTCTTGTCAAGATGAAGAAAAGACCTCCATTTGGGTATTAAGTGCTGTGCTTAAACTTGTTGTAACTCTGGGGTAGATTCAATTGTGATCCAGGGGTGGGGAACTTTTGAACTTTTTGTGTTCTATGGTTGAACAAATGAATGTACTTTACTTAGATTGGAAACTAATCTCCATTTGAGAAGAGGGGCTTTGTGGTGGACTAAATGAAGGTACAGCCTAGGGGTGGAGTAGTATTTAGAACAGGGACTTTGTAATTGATTGAATGAATGGAAGGTCCTGGGGTGGGGTAGTCCTTGGAGATTATTTAATCACACTTAGTAAATGCTGTATTTTGAATGATGTCATATTTTGATCTTCTCTGTTCTTGATTTGTCACTGAATAAAATGGAGAGCACCTATGCTGGTACTCTGAACCTTGGGAAGTTGCCTTTCCTTGGCATTACATTACAGGGGGAAGGCAAGTCAATTGGCATTAAGTGACTTGCCCAAGGTCACAGAGCTAGTAAGTGTGTCAAGTGTCTGAGGCCAGATTTGAGCTCAGGTCCTCCTGATTCCAGGGCCAATGCTGTATCTGGTCTTATCCCAAAGAGATCAAAGAAAAAGTAAAAGGACCTATTTATACAAAAAAATATTTACAGCAGCTCTTTTTGTAATGGCAAAGAATTGGAAATTTAAGGAATTCCCAACAATTTGGAAATGGCTGGACAAGTTGTGGTATATGATTGTGCTATAATAGGAATGTGGTATATGATTGTCCTATAATAGGAATATTATTGTGCTATAAGAAATAAAGATGAGGATACTCTCAGAAAACCTGGAAAGACTGTATAAACTGATGAAAAGTGAAATGAGCAGAATTAGTACACAGTAACAGTAATATTGTAAAGATGATCAACTGTGAATGATTTAACTATTTTTTTAATATAATGATCCAAGACTTTAATGAAAAATATTATTCGCCTCCAGAAAAAGAACTGACACAGTCTGAATGAAGATTGAAGCATATTTTTTTACTTTATATTTTTTGGAGTTTTTTCTTTTTTCCTTCTGCAATGTGGCTAATATGGAATATATTTTGTATGACTGTACATGTATAATCTAGAGTCAATTGCCGCCTTCTTGAGGAGGGGGTAGGGATGGGAGGGAGGAAGAGAGTATGGAATTCAAAATTTTTTACATAGTTTTTACACGTAATTGAGAAAAAATTAAATTTCAAAAAGCTATTTGGGGCACATATGGAATGTCAAAGAAGAGAAAAAATCAAGTTCCTAATAGCTGGGACAATTACAAAAAACTGAGAAAAAACAATCATTGGGCTCTTTTTTGCTTGTGTTTTTGGACAAGAAAGAACAGTCTATTACCTAGCAGATTATGACAAAAAAAAAAGAAATGGAAATAGAAATAACAGGATGAGCATGATGGTAAGAGAACATCTAAATGCCCTCAATGACTTCAAGCCAACAGGCCCACACACACTATACCTCTGAGCACCAAGAGAACTGATAGCTATGATTGCTAAGTCACTGTCCATGATCTTTGAGTGACTTGAGAGTATGAAAAGTGCTACTTCTCTGGAAAAGAACAAAATTTAACTTCATTTTCAAAAATTGAAGAGGGAAGATAATATAGACTATAGAATGGTGAGCCTGAGTATAATTCTTCCTAAATTTCTTCAATATTTTTTAAAGGAATCCATGAGTGATTTAGTTTGTTTGTTTGAGGAAGCAGTTGGTCATTAGGAAAGCAGTGATCATTAAAAGGCAGCATGACTTCTTTAAGAACAGGACATGGCAAAATAACATAATTTTTCTTCCCAGCTTTGCCTTTGGTTTTATGGACTTTGACACCATGCCTCAGAGCTTGGGGTCTCCTCATACTGGAATATCCATCAACCCCTGTGACCTTCTGCCCCTTCAACATCCTTCCATCATGCTGTACCCCTCTTGCATTGGCAAGGTCATCCCACAGTTTCCATTTTGAGAAGAGCCCCAAGCTGGACAGTTTTCATTTCCCTATCTGCTTTGCTTCTGACCTCCACCCCTTGTAGAGGTACCTTATCTCCTTAGTTCCCCCACCCCCCTGCTTTTTAGCTTTCCCATTAAGGTCTGAACTTCTGTCTTTCTTTTTTCTTGTATTATATCTCTAGCACTTAGCACAATGCCTGGCATATAGTGAGTGTTTAATAAATGCTTGCCTTGAAAAAGCTGTTAAATGGAGGGAAAGCAGGTAGGTGAAAGGAAATGAGTCAACCTTACTCTCATTGAATTTGGCTTAAGGAGGGAATAACATACACACTAAATTGGGTATCTGACACTACAAGAAAGTAGGGGGGAAGGGGATAAGGGGCACAGATGATAGAAGGGAAGGCAGATGGGGGGAAGGGGTAGTCAAAGGCAAACACTTTTGAAAAGGAACAGGGGGGTGGCTAGGTGGTGCAGTGAATAGAGCACCAGTCCTGGAGTCAGGAGGACCTGAGTTCAGTCCGGCCTCAGACACTTAACACTTACTAGCCATGTGACCTTGGGCAAGTTGCTTAACCCCAATTGCCCCTCCAAAAAGAAAAGAAAAGAAACAGGGTCAAAGGAGAAAATAGAATAATTGGGGGTGGGATAGGACAGAGGGAAATATAGCCAGTCTTTCACAATATAGCTATTATGGAAATGCTTTGCATAACTACACATGTATAACCTAAATGAATTGTTTGTCTTCTCAGTGGGGGTAGATTAGGAGGGAAGAAGGGGGGAGAATCTGGAAATCAAAGTTTTAAAAATAAATGTTAAAAAAAATTGTTTTACATGCAATTGGGAAATAAAATATGCAGGCAATGGGGTATAGAAATCCATCTTGCCCTACAAGAAATTAAGGGGGAAGCGGTTAAAGGGGGATTAGGCAGATATAAGAGAGGGCAGACTGGGGGAAGGGGTAATCAGCATGCATGCTGTCTTGGGGTGGGAGGGGAGAGAATTGGAACTCAAATTCTTGTGAAAGAAATGTTAAAAACTAAAAATAAATAAATAAATTCTAAATTTAAAAATAAATGCTTGCCTTACCTTTTACAATAGGATCATTAGATTAGTAAATCAAAAAAATGATTTAGGCATAGTAGTATATCTAAATTTCAGCATATCATTTGACAAAGTCTCTCATGGCATCCTTGTGATCAATATAGCTAAAAAATAATGTAGTTAGATAGACTTAGAGCTGATTAAATTTCTTTCCCCAGAAAATTCACTAATAGATTAATATCCATTTGCGAAAAGTTCTCTTTAATAGAATAACGCAGTGATCTATGTTTAAACTTGTGTTGTTCAACATTTTTCATCTGTGATATAAATTGATATAATTGACATACTTGTCAAATTTCCAGGTAATACAAAGATTTTAGATGACAAAAACAACCCTCAAATATCTGGACAACTAGAATAATAGATTTAATCTATAAGATTAAATTTAATAAGTGTAAATGTAAAATCCCATACTTGGGTTCATAAAATCAATTTCAGAAGTATAAAACTGGGGAAACATGTCTAGATAATAGTTCATCTGGGGGAAAAAAATCTGAATTTTTTTTTAAAGCAATTGGGGTTAAGTAACTTGCTCAAGGTTACACAGCCAGCTATTTTCTGGGTGTGGTGCTAAGTATCAGAGCCCGGATTCGATCCCAGGTCATCCTGACTCTGGGGCTGGTACTCTTACTCACTGAGCCACCTGGCCACCCCTAAGCAATTGGGGTTAAGTAACTTGCTCAAGGTTACGTGGTCAGGTGTTTCTGGGTGGGTGCTAAGTGTCTGAGCCCGGATTCGATCCCAGGTCATCCTGACTCTGGGGCCAGTGTTCTTACTTGCTGTGCTACCTGGCCACCCCAAAAATCTGAAAATTTTTAAAATGCACTTTAAGCTCAATATAATAAACTATAATAGAGCAACACAAAAACAGGGAATAGAATTTTAGCATTCATTTAAAAAGGTACAGTTCCAACAGTTCTCAAGGGAAAAAAATGCAAATTATCATCAATCATTTGAAAAAAATGTTCCAAATCACTAATAATAAGAGAAATGCAAATTAAAACAACTCTAAGATACCCAAGATGACAAATAAAGAAGGTGACGATTATTGGGAGACTAAAAAAGAACAAACTAATGAACTATTAGTAGAGCTAATACACTATCTCATCAATGCATTTCCATTCTGAAAAACACTTTTCAACTATACCCAAAAAGTTGTTAAATCATAACTTTAGTCTGGTGATACAACTGTTAGACATTTACCCTAAAAAGATCAAAGGAGGAGGGCAGAGCCAAGATGGTGGCATAGAAGCAGGAAAACTCCGTGAGCTCTCTCCATAACTACCTCAAATACCTATAAAATATGACTCTAAAATTTTAGAGCTACAGAACTTACGAAGTGACAGAGAGAAACAAATCTCCCGCTGAAGACAGCCCAGTAGGCCTACAGGAGGGGTCCATCACAGCATGCTGGGAGCCAAACCCAGCCCTGAGTGAGCCGGCAGTTTTAGCCCCAGGGCAGCTCCAACCAGCAGTGAGTGAATCATCAGTAGCTGTGGTGGTTTCCAGAATTATCAACCCAAAAACGCCAAAGATAAAGTAAAAGGTCAGTGTGGGACTCTGTTGGAACTGGGGGGAACTAGGAGCATGGTCTGACCCATTCCCCCAGGTTGAGAAGTGGCGGAGGCGTGGCAGTGTGACTGCTTCAGAGTTCCTGGCCTGCAGATTGTAGGGGGACCAAGTGACCATTCAGAGGATAATTGCTCTTGTTTTAACCTGCTTGGATCTGGATCGCTGTCTTGTGTGGAGGTCCTGAAGTATGTGGTCAGTGGGCCAGAGCTTGTGGAGGCTTCAGAGAGAGCACCCAACTAATAGCTCCAGCAGCTACAAAAACCCCAGCAATTTGGGACAAAGCTGTCCTCTCTAGAAGCAGAGTTCTACTGTGGCAAAAAGCTCAAAAGTCAAGTAATTGAGTGGCAACATGAGCAAGCAAAGGAAGAAAAGCAAGCACAGCAATCAAACTTTAGATTCCTTTTGGGGGGTCAAAAAGGATCAAAGCATGGAACAGGAGGAAGACAATGAAGTCAGAACTCCTGCACCAGAAGCTTCCAAGAAAAATATGAACTGGTTATAGGCCATGGAAGAGCTCAAGAAGAATTTTGAAAATCAAGGGAAATGGAGGAAAAATTGGGAAGAGAAATGAGAATGATGCAAGAAAATAATGAAAAGAGAGTCAACAACCTAGCTGAAGAAAATAACTCCTTAAAAAATAGACTAATTCAAATGGCAAAAGAGGCCCAAAAAGCCAATGAGGAGAAGAATGCCTTAAAAAGCCAAATTTGCCAGATGGAAAAGGAATTTCAAAAGCTCACTGAAGAGAATAATTTCTCCAGAATTATATTGGAGCAAATGGAAGCTAATGACTTTGGGAGAAATCAAGATACTATTAAACAGATCCAAACAAAAGAAAAAAATAGAAGGCAATGTAAAATATCTCACTGGAAAATAGATCCAGGAGAGATCATTTTAAAATTACTGGATTACCTGACAGCCATGATAAAAAAAAAAAAAAGAACCTAGAAATCATCCTTCAAGAAATTCTCAAGGAAAATTGCCTTGATATTTTAGAACTAGAGGGCAAAATAGAAATTGAAAGAATTCACTGATCATCTCTTTAAAAAAATCCCCAAAAGAAAACTCCTAGGAATATTATAGCCAGGTTCAGAACTCCCCAATCAAGGAGAAAATATTACAGGCAGCCAAAAAGAAACAATTTGAATATTGTGGAAGCACAATCAGGATGACACAGGATCTGGCAGCTTCTACATTGAGGGATTGAAAGGCTTGGAATATGATACTCCAGAGGTCAAAGGAGCTAGGATTAAAACCAAGAATCACATACCCAGCAAAACTGAGTATCATGTTTAGAGAAAATATGGTCATTCAATAAAATAGAGAACTTTCAAGCATTCTTGATGAAAAAACCAGAATTGAATAGAAAATGTGACATTCAAATACAAAGAAGCATGAGAAGGTAAACAGGGAAAAGAAATCATTAGGAACTTATCAAAGTTGATCTATTTACATTCCTACATGGAAAAATGATAATCGTAACTTATGAAACTTTTCTCAATATGAGGATAGTTGAAGGGAATATAAATGGATAGAGAGAGAGACAGAGAGAGACTGAGAGAGAGAGAGAGACAGAGAGAGAGAGAGAGAGAGAAGAGAAGAGAAGAGAAGAGAAGAGAAGAGAAGAGAAGAGAAGAGAAGAGAAGAGAAGAGAAGAGAAGAGACGAGAAGAGAAGAGAATCGAAGAGAGAGAAGAGAGAGAGAGATGTGCATGAGAGTATATGGGCATATGAATACATGTGTGAGTGTGTGTACATGTGTACAGGTATACATAGACAGAGGACACAGGATCAATTGAATAGGAAAAGGTGATATTTAAAAAATAAAATTAAGAGAGTAATATAATGAGAGGAGATAGAGAGAGACAGAATAGGGTAAATTATCTCATATAAAAGAGGTAAGGGAAAATTGTTATAATGGAGGTGAAAAACAGGAAGGCAAAAGGGAATGGGTCATTGAATTTGGCTTAAGGAGGGAATAACATACACACTAAATTGGGTATGTTACCCTACAGGAAAGTAGAGGGGAAGGGGATAAGAAGGGGAATGATGGAAGGGAGGGCAGATTTGGGGGAAGGGTAGTTAGAAGCACACACTTTTGAAAAGGGACAGGGTCAAAGTAGAAAATAGAACAAGTGGGGGTATAGGATGGAGGGAAATATAGTCAGTCTTTCACAATATATCCACTATGGAAATGTTTTGTGTGACTACACATGTACAACCTATATTGAATTGCTTATCTTCCCAGTAATGGCAGGTGACAAGGGAAAAAGGGAAAGAATCTGGAATTCAAAGTTTTAAAATCAAATGTTTAGAAAAATTATTATCATTATTATTTTTTACATGCATCTGCTAAACAAGATATATAGGCACTGGGGTATGGAGATCCATCTTGCCCTACTGGAAAGTCAGAGGGGGGATGGAGGAGGATATAGGAGAGAACAGATTGGGGGACAGGGTATTCAGTGGGATCGCTGTTTTGGGGTGGCAGGTAGGGGAAAGATGGGGAGAAAATTTGTAACTCAAAATCTTGTGGAAATGAATGTTGTAAACTAAAAACATAATTTTTTTAAAAAAAGGAGAGCTCAAAGGAAAAAAAGAAGGCCCTATACGTACAAAAATATTTGTAGAAGTACTTTTTTTGTAGCCAAAAGCTTAAAAGTGTCATCACTTGGGGAATGGTTGAACAAATTGTGGTATGTGAATTTAATGACATATTATTGTGTTATAAGATGTGTATGGCTATGTTCATGTTTAATTTTTCTGGTTCATGATTTTTAAATTTTTAAAAAGTCATTTTTCATAGAATATTGTAATTTTGTGTACATTTCTGGATGCCATTCTTTAGGAATTACACCCTAGAGTGTATCCAGAAGAAAGCAACCAGAACCATGCCACATGCAGAACAGTAAAAGGCACAGTAGTTGGAATGGAAAAGATAAGTCTTGGGGAAACATGGTAGCTATCTTCTAGTATTTGGAAAGTGGTAAAGATGGGGAAAAACAATCAGGCTGCTCGACCCCAGAGGGCAAGAGTAGAAGTAATGATTAGAAGCTGCTACAAAGAGAACTTATGTACAATACAAGAAAAAACTTTGTAAAAGAAAAAAAGTGAAATGAAAGTCTTTAGAAGTAGTGATCTCCCCTTCCCTTGTTGTCTTCAAGCAAAGACTGGATGGCTACTTGTTAGGATCATTGTAGAGGAGATTCTTCTTCAGACATCGGTTGGACTAGATGGCCTTTGAATTTTATTCCAGCCTAAGAATGTTTGGTTTAAGATATAATGTAGAATTTCAGGAATTAGTAAGTAAAGGAGCTATTATGGGCAGTCATCTATTTAAGCCTGTCTTGATGAGGAGAGAAGTAGAGACACATTAAGAGACAAAAAGGAAGAGAAAAAGATTAGAGGAGAAAGGAAAGAGGAAAAAGCAAAGAGAAACAAGATTTGGAAGGTCACATACTTAGTCATAGCCATAAAAAGAAAGACCACTGAAAGGCAAAATGTATCAATGAAGAGCAGTTGGTAGGAATATTTATAGAAAAAAGGTGAAATCCCAATCTTCTTTACCTAGTAGGTGTCCCTCAGGGATCTGTGATGGGCCCTCTTCTTGGTCTGTACTACTTCACTTAATTATCTCCTTAGCTCCCCTGGATTTAATTACCATCTCTATGCTGATGATTGTCAGATCTACCAATCCCACCCTCAGACTCTCTGCTGACTTCTAGTCTTGCATTTCCAGCTGCCTTTTAGTTAGACACCTTAACCTCAATATGTCCCAAACAGGGCTCATTATCTTTCTCCCTAAATCTTCCCCCTGCTCATCTTCCCCACTACTATAGAGGACAACACCATCCAGTTTCTGGGACTCACAACCTAGGTGTCATCCTTGACTCTTCACTATCTTTGACCCTCCCCTCAATTTAATCTGTTGCCAAGGACTGTTGATTTCATCTTTACAACATCTCTCAAATACACCCCGTCTTTCCTCTGACACTGTTGCTACTCTAGAACAAACCCTCCACATTTCACCCCTTAATTTATACAAAAAGTTGCTAGTAGGTCTGCCTGCCTCAAGTCTGTCCTCACTCCATTCTTCATTCTCCCTCTAATCATCTGCTAAAGTGATTTTCCTAAATTGAAGGTCTGGTCATGTCACACACACCCCGCTCAGTGAACTCAAGTGAACTCAAAATATCTTCTCTGTCATTTAGAGCCCTTCCTATCTTAACCCCCTCCTATCTTCCAGTCTTCTTGCCTTTAAAAGATTCATTTTAGAAATGTTGTCATTTGGAAGAGGGACTAAACATGTTCTTCTTGGGCCCAAAGGGCAGAACTGGAATAGGGAGAAGTATCAGAGAATCTGAGGCTTATATAAGGAGAAAATTCCTAACAATTAAAGAATCATGAACTATAACAGGCTGCCTCAGAAAGACTGGGGTTCCCATTGCTAGAGATTTTCAAGTGGAGGCTACATGGCCACTTGAGACTCCTCAGTGGGATGGGGTAAATGACCTCTGAGCTCCCTTCAAATTCTGAGATTCTGTGATTCTGTATTTGTTTTAGAGTTGGAATTCTGTTCCCATAATCCTTCCCAAAATAGGTATTGTTCACTTTTATATGAAGTTTCCTTTAATAAACTTAATTAAGATTAATTTCTAAAGATGATTCATAATCCTTCCTCCCCTCAAAATAAATAGGGAACAGGTAGCTGAGGAATCCAAATTGCAAGCTGAGATGAATGCTGAACGTATAGAATCTTTGAGAAAACAGTTTCAGTCTGAGAGAGAGACTGCCAGGAAAGCTGCACAACGGGAAACAAATGAGGTAAGATGTAAGATTATGAAAAACTATTATCTCTCTATATGTGCAACTCTTTCCCTCCCTCTCTGCCTCCCTCCGCATGAATCTCTCAGAAAGAGACTGACTGAAGAGTTTTGAGACTAGTGGTTTCTTCAGCTTCCCATCTTTTCCAATCAGACCAGATGTGGTTAAGCAAACTCACTGTTCTTCATAAGATGGCAGTAGGTACTACACTAAAGAAAACAAGTGATATGCCTAGTGCCCCTAATAAAGACCTACCAATGTGCAGACATTTTTCCTATTCCGTTGGTTATTAAGCATGATAAGGAGACTTCCTCTTTACATATATGAAATTATCTTTCTAATCCGTTTAATTAAACTGGCATTTGTCAAGCACTTGCTTTATGTGCAACAATTGCTCCCTTCCCACTCCAGCCAGTCGATGGTTTTAGGGTCTGAGTCTACCGTCACCAATTTACTTTTCTGGCCACAAGCCAAGCGGTTTTAAGGCCGCTGAGGGCAAAGCTCTTTTGAAATATCCAATTGTCTTTTTGTTTGAAAGTTGCCATAGTAAATTTTGATTAGATACTTGCCAATTAATTGAATACATCAAAGGGAATTCTTAAAAAGCAAAATCACTAGAGATTCAGTCAAGGGACTTGCTTAAAAAAGTAATAAAGTGATGAAAAGATTGGAAGTAAAGTAAATGCTTTTTTTTTTGGCCATTGTGCTGAATGCATTAATCCAGAATTATTATACTACTCCTCAATTTGATCCACAACAGCTAAAAATAGATTGGCCTGACAAGCCACAAAGAAAGACAAAACAAAAAATGCCAGTTGTCTGAATTATGACATGCAGCTAGATGGGCAGCCTTGTGAATTAGTCCAACTTCATATTTGTGTGTGTGTGTTTGTGTGTGTGTATATGTGTGTGTTGGGCAGAATTGCATATGAGCTGGGCCAAGAATTAAATAGGAGGAAGCAGATGGGTTGGATTGTATTTGGAAAATTGCATAGAGATTCTGGCAATGCTATATGGCTGCAAATCATAAGCCATCACACTTTCATAAGAATGAACATTTTAAGAGACCCAAAGGACAATGGAAAGATTCATGGTGGCCATAACTAGACGTGATATATTAATGCTAATATTGGCTTCAGATATTATACTGTCGCCTAGTACAGTGCTTTTTCAATGACGAAATCTTAGGCAAGAAACTGAAGAATGTAGGAGTGCAAGTTGTGTTTTCCTCATTGTTGGAGAGAATACAGAAAAGAAAAAATAATTTGGGAAGTGAACAGCTGGCTAAGAAGGCAGTACCTCAGAAAAGGATTTGGACTTATGGACCATGGCTTAAAATATAGAAATAACAGATTCTTAGCCAGAGATAGCATATACCTAACAAGGGCTGGTAATATTATATTTGCTAGGTGCCTTCCAAATCCATTAACATATATCCCCCCAAACTAGATACTGTAAAGTCACAATGAAGGAGGAAGAAAAACAGTTGAAATACCAAAAGTTAACAGAAGACAAAATCCCAAAAAATTACCATTAGTAAAACCAGTAGTTTCAAATATCTGCATAGAGGTACTCAAAATTGAGGAAACACACAAGAACTAGAGGTCCTAGTAAATTTGACCTCATATATCATTGAAACTTGATGTGATGTAATCCATGATTGGACTGTGCTCTGAATAGAGATATGTTATTCAAAAGAAACAGAATAAATAAAAGAGGAAGGAGTAACATTATATATTAAGAAAGTATACTCAGATGAAGGAATCAAGGGACCAAAGGAGAAAGGCTTAATGGAGAATCTTTGGGTTAAGATCAAGGAAAGGAAAAACAGAAGTGGTGTTGTCATTGGATTACCTATAATGAAAGAAAAAATAGATTCAGTTTGAAAAACATCACAAACTTGGCATAGAGGTATAATGGAGGATTTCAAATCTAGATATCTTCCTGAGCACTTTCTCTCTCTCTCTCTCTCTGTCTGTCTCTCTCTCTGTCTCTCTGTCTCTCTCTCTCTCTGTCTCTGTCTCTCTCTGTCTCTCTCTCTCTCTGTCTCTCTGTCTCTCTCTCTCTCTCTCTCACACACACACACACACACACACACACACACAAGCAAAATAGATAACTTCTTGATCTGCTGTAATGATAATTTAATTCCTTCACAAGGAAGAGGAACCAACAAGGGGAAATTCTGGATCTGATTGTCATTGTTGGGGTGGAAGTGACCACTCCTTCCTAGAGTCTGTGATAGAGAAGTAGAGGAAATCCTGGCATAGTATGACACTCACACTAGATTTTGGTAAAGCGATTTCAAAGCGATGAAAGAAAATATAGGTAAGATAATAATGGACTAAAATGATACAGGGGAAGTTAGCCCAAGAGGCAGAGAACATACTCAAGAATGAAAATCCAAAACAATCCCTTCTAATGAGAAGTAAAAATGGGATGTGTCTGAAGAGACAGATGATTTTAAAAAGTGATGTATAAAGGATTCTAAGAGAATGAAACATGGTCCTGTAAAAATAAGTGTCCACGGTGCTAAAGCTAAGAATGAACTGAGTTTTAAGCTACCATGAGGGGGAAAAAGGATCAAAGAAGAGATAGGAGTGTAGGAACTTATGGTTACAGACAAAAAAAAAAGAAAGTGGAACTACTTGATACTTATTTTGCTTCTGTTTTCTCTGCTGAAGAGGAGGATGGCTTCTGCACTAGAAATGATAGAAAAGAAGTTACTAACAGAGAGTCAATGCTCAAGATAAGTCAGGAGATCGTAAGAGAACATCTTGATGAATTCAGGTCACCTATTCCAGACAGACTCTATTGTTGAGGGTGGCCAACCCCCCCCCCAAAAAAAAAAACTGGTTGATGATGGAGCCTTTTATCAGAGATATTTGTAAGATCCTGGAAATCAGAAGAGATACCACAAAATTGGAGAAAGGAAAACTCTGATTTTCAGGAAAATATAACAGTTTGCAAACTATTGGCCAGTGATCTTGTCTTTACTTCCAGGGAAAATTCTATAATGAATCATTAAAGAGATGATTAATAATTTGAAAGTGCTGTAATGATTACACATTGGCATGGCCTCGTTAAAAACAGGTCATTCCAGATAAAACACATTTCCTTTGTTTTCCACTAACTTAGATGAAGAAAATGCTATGCATACAGTTAAATTTTAGTAAAGGTTTTGGTAAAATATTACATGATTTTCTCGAGAAGATGGATAAATATAGGACACGATGCGATTAAATATAGCTAGGATGGACTGGTTAGACTCTAAGAGTGATTGTTAATTAACAAGTGTCATCATGCCAGGAGGTCTTCATTGGAATACTCCAGGAATCTGTGCTTGGCTCTGTACTACCTAAAATTTTTATAAATGATTTGACCAAAGGCATAGGTGATATGCTCTTCAAATTGCCAGATAACAGCTGACCTACTGGTATATTCAAGATCCAAAAGATTTTGATAGAATAGAGCATTGCACTAAATCTAACAAGTTAAAATTCAGTAGGGATAAATGAAAAGTCTTATTACACTTGGGTACAAAATATCAGCAGCTTCTTAGACTAACATGAGGAAGGCACAGTAGGCCAGCAGTTCTGAAAAAGATCGAAAGCATTTAGTGAACAGCAACTCAATATGAGTTAGCAATGTGATGTGGCAGCCAAAAAAAGAAAACCAAAGAAATGTTATATCTTGGTCTTCAAGGCATAGTTTTTATGAATAAGGAGATAATAGTTTCACTTTATTTTGCCCTGATCAAGGCCTCATCTGGAGGTCATGTACAATTCTAGGTGCTACAATTTAAGATGGACATAAGCTAAAGAATGTTCAGAAGAGTGCAGTCAGGCTGGGGAAGGACTGTGAGTCTATGTTATATGAGCATCAGCTGAGTATGTTTAACCTGGGAAAGATTTGGTGGAAATTGGTGGGAGGAGGGGGAGTAATAATAGCTGTCTTCAAGTATTTGAAGGTCTATCATTTGGAGGAGTGTTTAAACTTCCTGTTGGACTCTAGAAGGAAGGAGCGAAGGAAAAAGTTGTGAAGAGGTCAGTTTCATCTGAGGATCAGAAAATCTTCCTATTACAAACATTCAAAAGAGAAATTGGCTGCCATTAAAACACAAATCATCAGCATTTCTGTATTACCAGCAATATTCAGCAGGAAGTGACAGAAAGAGAAATTTCATTTAAAATAACTAAAATACTTGGGAATCTTCCTGCCAATACACACACAGGAACTATATGAACATAATTACAGGAACTTCTATACATAAACAGACCTAAACCATTGGAGAAATATTCATTGCTCATGGGTAGACTGAGTCAATATAAAAATGACAATAGTACCTAAACTAATTTACTTATTCAGTGATACACCAATCAAACTTCCAAGGGATTACTTTATAGAGCTATAAAAATAGTAACAAAATTGGTCTAGAGGAAGCAAAGGTCACGAATATCAAAGGAATTAGTGAAAAAAAGTAGGAATGTAGGAGGCCTAGCAATACCAGATCTCAAGCTATACTACAAACAAAGCCACGATCATCAAAACAGTTGGATACTAAGTACCCAGTGATACTACTACTATTTCTGTACTACAAAAATAGAAATCAAAAAAAGGGGAAAGGACTTATTTGTACAAAAAATATTTATAGCAGCTCTTTTTGTGGTGGCAAAGAATTGGAAACTGAAAGGGTGCCCATCAATTAGATAGTGGCTGGACAAATTATTTGTGAAAAGTGAGGAAATATTTTTTTCATACTGTAATTACAAAATTATGAAGGAGGATAGTTTCAGAAAAAATATGGGAAGACTTGTATGAACTGATACAAAATAAAGCGAACATAACTAGGAGAACAATTCATACAATAACAATAATATTGCAAAGATAAACAACTTTGAAAGACTTAGAGATTCTGTTCAACACAATGACCTACTACAATTCCAAAGGCCTAATGCTGTCTACCTCTAGATACAGAACTTATGTATTCTTTGCAAATTTAAGCATATTTTCTTTTCTTTTCTTTTGGACATGACTAACATAGGAATTTGTTTTGTTTAACTATATATATTTGTGATAGGTTTTATTTTTTCTGCCTCCTCAATGGTTAGGGAAAGAGGGAGTTGGGAGGGAGAGAATTCAGAATTGAAAAAAAAAATCTGAAAATCGAATTTAAAAAAAAGGAAATGCTTAGTTTCCCTTCCTTAAAAGTCTTTCAAGCAAGGTCAAATGACCACTTGTCAGGTTTGTTATAATGGGGATTCTATTCACATATCGGTTGGACTAGATGGCCTTTGAAATTCCTTCTAATTCTCAAATTCTGTGATTCTACTCTGCTGAGTTCCATTGAGCACAATGATGGCTAGGGCACAATAAGTGGCATAAAAGTTATCCAAGTAATGTTTAAATAGAAGAGAATGTAGGCTGATTATATTGAGGGAAGAAGACAGCAAACAAATAGTCCAAGGACCCACTGGTACCAATAGAGTACTTTAAAATCTAGAAAAAGGACTCCAACATATTGAGATTCTATATTGAAGATTTATGTCTAAACATGGACAAGAATCACACAGGATGAAAAGTTCCAAATATGTTATGATATAAAACTTTGGATGGGATATCAATATTATTGAGATCACAGATTCATTGTAATAAAATCTGATAATATTGTGTAGGCTGGAGAGGAATGAAGAAAGGCTTTAGGTAGGGAAACTACTGAAGTATTGAACTATCTAACCATCAGGTTAATTGGGATCTGGATTAGAGTAGCGTTGAGATAAAGAAGGGCCGACTTAGACATTTCAGTAGATCATCCGGACTGATGACCAAAATGGATTTATACAACAAAAAAGGAGGAAGAATCGAAGAAGACTAATTTCAGGGTTTTGAACCTTAGGAGGCAAAGGGATGAAAAATGGAAATAGGTCTGATGTTATTTTTTCATTTAATGTATTTTTTACTAGATCAAAAATATCACTATCTTTTTTGCTTTGTATGCCCTCCCCTTAAGTTTTTGGGAAATCTCAGAGTATGGCTCATGTCTCAGTTTCCACAAGAGCAAAGAGCTCTACTAGTTCTCAATTTAACAAATGTATTTAGCATGCACAGGTATCAAATATCCTTCTTTCCCTTAGAAAATACAAAAACATATCAATATAATTCTCCTCCTTTTCCTATAACGCTTACTTCCCACTAATGTCTTAAAAGTCCTCCAGCCTCAGAATGTTACCCTATAGTTTGGACACCCCTAAGAAGGAATATGAATTTGATGTTGCCAGTGGAGCTGCCATTTTATTTTTCTGTGAGTTCTATTTTCTGTAAGAGGCCCCTCAGACCAATAGCAGTACCTTCTGGTTTGAATTACCCTCCAAACAGAAAAACATGGTGTTACTGGACTGGTAACACTCCAGCATTCCAGTGCCTTCCATTTTCACCCCCACAGAGAAACTCATACAGACATCCAACTTTATTGTTCTACTATGAAGGCTTGAACTCACCCTGGAAAGGAACTACACCTGGGACTACTAGACAGATAATCCCTTTCCCATCAGACCTGCAACAGTCTGACTAATAGTACTAGCAGGGTGAAATTGAAATCCTTTGCTTTTCCATATCCTAGCCTTACTTCTTTCTACACCAAGGGCCATTTATGCTATTCTTAAGTTCCCCTTCTTTCAGTAGAAGGCCATATACCCAAACTTTCAAACTTGGAATCCTATTCACAAGGTAACCCAAGAAATATTCCATCTCTCATAAAAAGGTTGGATTCTGGGATACTGCTGCCGAGGAAATCACCCTTCTCCTATTAGAAGGTCATTCTGAGCTCTCAGTCTTGGGCATTCTCAAGTGGAAATCCCCCAGGATCTCTCACCACTTGACCACACAGTTCTCTCCTCCATAATTGTCTTGTGGTTGGGCAGTTACTCCATTGCCGTTTCAAGTCCTAGGCTAGGAATTTTAAATTGTCCAAGAACTCTCACTTAGGTCATGCAGGTGAGCACTTGTAACAGCTGTGTTCTTTTGCCCAAAGGCTACTTTCAGAGGTTCCACTTTTGGTCCTAATGTGATCATTCTCCAAAAAGAATAGGCTGAAAGGGTCTATAAACTCCATTTCATTGGTCAGTCAGTGCAAGTGGGTGGCTTTTTCCAAAACAGTGGGCCCAACCAGTTCATCTTTTGGATTACCTCAGCAGTGAAAGCCATTCTCCAAGAGATATGAAGGGGCACATCCATACTCTTCATGCAATACAGTTGAAATCCCAAAGGTTTCCACCCTCTAAGTTCACCAGGTTGGTTGTCATCAGAAACTCCTTTGATCAGTCCGCTCCTACATTGGTGGGACATCTAAGTGATGATGTCCTTTAGATGTTGATACAGAACTGAAACTTTGGTGTAAGGGTTGGGGAGTAATTGTCTCTATTATGCCAAGCAATATATGGTTGCCATGTACTTCTTTGTTCAACAAGGGAAAAAGTTTTGAGAATTTGTATAAGCCAACAGAAACCTTCAATAGAAGTAGTAGAGTTAGAAGAAAAAAAATATTAGTGACAAGGAGAAATTAAAATGCTAGAAGACTTGAATCTTCCAAGGTTTCCATAATGCCCAAAATTCAAAAGCAAATGTTATATCAGTACTCTAAACCAAAAGACATTGTCTTAAGACTTTTTTAGCATTGTCCTCCAGAATAAAATATAAGCTGTTAGTGCTGGATCATGAGAATGCCTTTTCAAACCATAATCCACAACTGAATTGTTTTTAGAGCTTCACCTCTGGAAGATTTTTGAGTTAGACTCTTGGCTAATTTCTGAGGTTCAGGGTAAATGCTTCCAGAGATCTATGATCATACTTCTACCAACATAGATTATACAACCCCTGTACATTTTAGTAGATGGCCTTCCAGAGTTGCTATGGTTTAAAAACTCATCATTCAGTAGTCAATGCAAGTGATTCTCTTGTAGTCACTGGGCTCACTCTTGGAGCCTTTCTAGCTTGACATAAGACTTCTTAGATCTTGTGCTCTACTGATAGAGCCTTTAACCATCAGGAGAAATCTCCATACCTCAATAAGGCATCCAACTCTCCTGTTAAAAAGAATATAAGAGAAAGAAAAGATGGTGAAGTTACTGATATAAACTTATATAACTGATATGGAAGGTGAAAGTATTTTCATGGTTTTATCTGTGCCCTACAGCTGAGAAAAGCCCTTGATGATGCCAACTCCAGATCGGTGGAAGTGTCCCGGGCCAACAGAGAGCTGAGGCAGAAAGTGGCAGAACTAGAAAAAACATTAGCCAGTCTCAAGGAAAAATTAAAGAACCAGAGGGCCCAGATCAAGCACCATTTGTCTTCCAGGGCTCAAAATGTCCAGAATACAGAGAGAATGAAGGTTGTATGAAGGCCCTCTGTCACAAGGAATTATCTTAAGACCCTCTGTTAACACTATCCCCTAGACTGAAATATAAGCACTTGATGCCAGAAGAAGAAATTTTCAGAATATTTAATAGCTTATGGTGGCCTTGGGCAATACTAGCAACAACTGGTAAATGGGAAGGTTGCCTTGAAACGAGAGTCAATAGACATTTATTAAGCGCCTACTATGTGCCAGGCACTGTGATAAACACTGGGGATACAAGAAAAGCATAAGGTAGTCCCTATCCTCAAAAAGCTCACAATCTAATGGGGCAGACAAAACATAAAATGAAACTGAGAAGTAGGAGGGTGTAGGAGAGAGGTTACCCAGCAACAGAGCATGATGAAGTCCTGCAGCAGGGGAGGGAAAGGATCTGAGGAGGTGAGAGTTTCAGAGGTGATTTCATCTTGAAGAACAATGACTTTCTGGAGACCATGAAGCCCAGGTGAAAAAAGAGGAGAATTCCCTGGGTGCCCTCCTTACATAGAGGAGTATCAGGGAGAAGTTCCCAAATGTCCTCCCTACCACTTGCTCCAACCAGAGGGAAGGAGGAGCCCCAGGGAGGAGGTGCTGAAAAGGTATAAGTTTCAGAGTTGATTTCATCTTGCAGAATGATGAATTTCTGGAGACCTTGAAGTCCAAGAAAGCATCCAGGTGGGAAATGATGAAGAAAATTCCCTGATTGGCCTCCTTAAATGGTGAAGGATCAGGGAAGAGCTCCAAAATATCTGTCTTCCACCTTCTCCAACCAGAAGGAAGGAGGGCCCCAGGGGCAGGTGATGCTGAGGAGGGATGAATTTCAGAGTTGATTTCATCCTTCAGAATGATGAGTTTCTATATATGATGAAGTCTAGGAAAGCGCCTGGGTGAGAAATTATGAGGATTTCCTGGGTGTCCTCTTTAAATGGTGGAGGATCTGGGACAAGCTCTCGTTCAATATCTACCCTCCATCCTCTCCAGTCAGAGGGAGGGATTCAAGGGGTAGGAGGTGCTGAGAAGGTGTGTTTCAGAGTTAAATTCACCTTGCATAATGATGAGTCTCTGGAGACTATAAAGTCCAGAAAAGTAAGAGGGTGAGAAATAAAACAGTCTGCTCCCCCCCCCCCAATAAATATTGATGTGAAGACATGTAGTAAAACTGAGATATGTACTGGCCACTGAACCATTCCTTCTCACTTTGATAGAACTGGAGCTTGTTCTTCAGTGCCAGTAGATCAGATGTGAAGAAAAGCCCACTCATGCTTTATGGTTCTCTACATCCTACTGGCAGATGGGAAAATTAGATTTTCCATGATCTTATTTACATTATTCCTAATTTTTTTCAGCAAATAGAAACAGAATTGAGGCAAGTGGAGCTAATTAAGGATCAATATCAGAAAAAGAATCATGAACAGGTAGATACTTTTTACTAACTTTGTGTTTATCCTGGAATACAAAAGTCCCACACTTTCTCACTTAAATCTTTTGTGTGTATGCCTTTCCAGTTATTGAGTATCCAGGAATTTGTGGCTGAAGTGACCACCCTACAGCGGGAAATGCAGATGTTAGCAAAGAGCCAACATGATTTATCATCACGAAATAAGCAACACGAGCTACGACTAGAGGCAGAACGAAAAATTAGGCTAGAGTTGGAGAATCGGTGCCAGGTAAAAAGCTTATGTTTAGGCCAGGGGCTGAGTTATCCATGATTACATGCTGGAGCCCAACATAGTAGCTGATGTACTTGAATATAGTGAAAACCCTTAGTCTACCCTTACATACAGAAATATAAAATTTGGGCCTCTACTCCTAGTAGTACCTGGGAGGATATTATAGTGTTGACTAAAAAAAAAAATAGCACTTATAAGTTTATTAGAATAAAACCCACATTCTTAAAATGTAGTTAACTAAATATGGTCTCAAAAAATATTTGAGATCTTCTTTTTCAGGGTCTTCCTACTTCTTAATATCTACACTGTAGAAAGTATTGCTATTCTAGTAGTATCAGTATCTATATATCAATATCTAGTAATATCAGTCAGCAAGCCCAGGTCTAGAATTGTTCTGAGCACTAGGGACACAAAGTCACCCAATAAAACAAACCTTGCTTTCAAGGAGCTTACATTCTATTGGGGGAATCAATATATACCTTTATAAATATATCTAGAATAAATACATACAAAGTTAATGTAAGGTAGTTATGGAGGGAAGATCTTGAGAAAGACTTTTAAATACATTTTTATGTATTTTGCTAAATATTTCCCAATTACATGTAAAAAGTTAACATTTTTTTTAATTTTTGAGTGCCAAATTTTCTCTCTCCATCCATTCTTCCCCTCTCTTTGAGGAGGCAATTTGATACTTATTATATGAAGAAAGGATTTAGGTAAAAGGTAGAGCATGTTCTGTATCTTTTTCTAAAATAATATTTCTCCTATTACATGTAAAAACAATTTTAACATTTTTTTTAAATTTTGAGTTGTAAATTTTCTTTCTTCCTTCTTCCCTGCCCTTCCCCCTCCCTGAGACAGTAAGCAATCTGGTACAAGTCATACAGGTGCAATAATGTAAAACATTTCCATATTAGTCATTTTGTGGAAGAAAACTTAAAACACAAAAAAAAGAATAAAGAAAGAAAGTTAAAAATAGTATGCTTTGGTCTACATGTGGACTCCATCATTTCTTTCTCTGAAGGCAGATAGTATCTTTCATCATGAGTCCTTTGAAATTGTCTTGTATCATTGTGTTGCTGAGAATAGCTAAATTGTTCACAGTTGATCATCATACAATATTGCTGTTACTGTGTACAATGTTCCCCTGGTTCTGTTCACTTCACTGCATTAGTTCATGTAAGTCTTTCCAGGTTTTTCTGAAATCATGAGCATGGCTTGCATCATGAAAGAAGTGAGGGATTTGGTGAGGCAGAGGTGAAAAAGGAGTGCATTCCAGGGATGCAGCCAATACAAAGACATAAAGATGGGAAATGGAATGATGTCTAAGAAACAGAGAAGTTCAGTTTGGTTCTAACATAGAATATAGGAAAGGAATACCATAATGAGGCTGAAAAGATGGATTGGATCAAGTTATGAAAGAAGAGCTTTGCAATCCAAACAGAAGATCTTACATTTTATCCTAGAGATAATAGGGCAATCAGACAGCTAATATTTATTAAGTACCTACCATGTACCAGTAAGGGCAGCTAGGTGGTACAGTGGATAGAGCATCAGGCCTAGTGTCATGAAGACCTGAGTTCAAATTCTGCCTCAAATATCTAACAGCTGTGTAACCCTGGAAAAGTCACTTACCCCTGTTTGTCTCAGTTTCCTCATCTGTAAAATGAGCTGAAGAAGGAAACTAGGAGGCAGAAATGAGGAAGGAGAGAATTCTGGGCTAGGGGACAGCTAGAAAAAATTCCCAGAGCCAGAAGATGAAGTCTTGTATGAGGAACAGCAAGGAGGCTAGTGTCACCAGACAGTAAAGTACACGAGGTGGGCGTGGTATATGCCTTGGGAAGCTGATAAGGAAGGGGAGGTAATGAAGGACTTTGAATGTCAAATAGCGAATTTTGTGTTTATCCTGGAGGTGATAGGGAGCCACTGGAGTTTATTGAGTAGAAGCGTAACCTGGTTTAGGAAGATCATTTTGACAGCTGAGTAAAGGATGGACTTGTAGCAGAGAGATCAACCAACATCCTTTTGTAGTAAGCCAGCTGTGAAGTGATGAGGGCCAGTACTAGGGTGGTATCAGTGTCAGAGAAGAGAAGGGAGTGGATATAAGAAATGTCACAAAGGTACAATGGACAGGCCTTGGCAACAGATTGAATATAGAAGGCAAGATAAAGTGAGAGTTAGTTGGGATCCTAAGTGACCAGAATTATGGTAGTGCCCTGGAGAGTAATAGGGAAGTTAGAAAGAGGGGAGGATGTGTGAGGAAAGATAATGAATTTTGTTTTAGACAGATTGAATTAAGATGTCTACTGAACATTCAGTTCTAGATATCTCATAGGTGGAGATGTGAGTCTGGAGGTTAGCAGAGAAGTTAAGGCTGGGTAGAAATTTGAGAATCATCAACATAGAGGTAAAAATTGAATATATTGCAGCTGATGAAGACACAAAGTAAAATAGAAGAAGAATAGAGGAGCCAGTACAGAGCCTTGAGAGACATCCATGGCTATTGGACCGGTGGGTGTGACCTGATCAAAAAATCCAGCAAGGGAGACTGAAAAAAAAAGTGCTCAGATGGTAGGAGGAGAATTAGGACTGAACAGGGTCACAAAAGCATGGAAGAGAGGAGCAAGGAAAAGAGGACAGTTGCCAAATCTGCAGAGAGGTTAAGAATCACAAGTATTTGAGAAAAGGCTTTTGGATTTGGCTGTTAAGAGAGGGTTGTTAACTTTGGAGAGAGCAGTTTTGAATGATGCAGTCAGAAACTAGGCAATGAACAGTTAAAAAGAGAGTAAGATTGTGGGAAGGTGCCTTCTCCCTTTCCAGCTGATGGAAGTTATCAGGTGTAAGCCAGGATAGGGACTTAGAAATACATCCAAGAATTATGGAGGAAGAAACAGGTGTAATGTAGTTCCTCTTACAGGTGTGTTGCTGGCAGTACTGCCAGTTATTTGCCTTCCATAGAGCTCCCAGGCCAACCAGACCTGATAAAGTTCACAGATTGGGACACGAGACTGAACAAGGCTATGTCATTTGCACTCACCATGGTAGGTGAAAGCATCCAGTTCCCAAGGGTGCAGTCTGTGGTGGGGTCAGTCAGCTGCAGTTTGCCAGGGGCCCTCCGAGTGCCAGATGCTACTGGGGGACCCATTTGGGGTTTCCTTGGCAAAGATACTGGAACAATTTGCCATTTCCTTCTTCAGCTCATTTTACAGATGAGAAAACTGAGGCTAACAGGGCTAAGTGACTTGGCCAGGGTCACACAGCTAGTAAATGTCTGAAACCAGATTTGAATTCAGGAAGATGAGTCTTCCTGACACCAGACCCAGTGCTCTGTCCACTGTGCCCCCAGCTATAAACTTACCACTTAGTAAACCAGACTCAGGACAAAACAAAGAGCAAGAGGAGAAGCTGGGCCAAATGTTGTCGACAACCTTGTCAAGTTTATTAAGCAGGGGACATAACATGGTCAGTTCTGCACTTATGGAAAATCGATCATGTCGGCTGCATTGTATAGGATGGCTTAGAGTGGAAGTGGAGAGACCTGAGCTTTCTTAGGAGGCAACTGCAATAGTCAAAACAAGAGATGATGAAGGCCTGAAATAAGGTGTGGATGCATGGGTACAGAGGAGTTCTGTGGCATAGATGTTGTGGAGGTAAAAAGGACACTCGGCAACTGATTACTTGGATTGAGCAAAAGAGAATGAAGAGCTGAGTCTGACACCAGACTTATGAGCCTAGAGGACTCCAAGAATAGCAGGGACATCACTTTAAATAGGAAAGTTCAGTATCAGAGTATATTTTGAAGAAAAGATAATGATTACTATTCATATATTCAAAACGATTGGTTACCTTTTGTCTTCTGAAGAATTACTTCCCCTGTCTGTGTCTTTTTTCACAACATGACTAATATGGCAGTATGTTTTGCATAACTGAACATGTATAACATTTATAACAAATTGCTTATTGTCTCAGAAAGGAGGAGAATGAGGGAGGAAAAGAGAAAATTTGGAAAATGAACATTTTAAACAATTTTTTAAAGTGTCTTTTACATGTAACTGGGAGAAAAATAAAATATTATTTAAAAAAGGAAATTTTTTTTAAATCACCTCCCTCACTATGCCCAAAGGGCTTTAAAACTGTGCATAGTCTTTTACCCAGAAATATAACTACTAGGTCTGGATGCCTAAAAAATCAAAGGAAAAGGACTTATATATACAAAAATATTCATGGTAGCTCTTTTCTTGGTGGCGAAGACCTAGAAATTGAGGAGATGCCTATCAGTTGGGGGAATGATTGAACAAGTTGTGGTATATGTTTGTGATGGAATGTGATATTAAAAAAATGAAGAGCAGGATGGTTTCAGAAAAACCTGGAAAGACTTAAATGAACTGATGAAAAGTGAAGTTAGCAGAACCAAGAGAACATTGTACACAGTAACAGCAATAATTTATGATAATCAACTGTAAATGACTTAGCTATGCTCAGCAATATAATGATCAAAAATAATTTAAAAGGACTTATGATGAAAAATGCTATCCATCTCCAGAGGAAGAACTGATGGAGTCTAAATGCAAATCTCAATTCAAATGTTTTTACTTTATTTTTCTTGGTTTTTTTTAATCTGTGTTTTCTTTTGAAACATGGATATGGAAATATGTTTTGAATTTTTGAATGACTGCATATGTATAATCTATAGCAAATTGTTTGCCTTCTCAAGGAGAGAGAGAAGAGGGAGGAAGGGAGAGAATTTGGAATTCAAATTTTTTTTAATGTCAAAAAAAATTTAACACGTAATTGGAAAAAATAAAATACAAAAATTTTCACTTAAAAAAAGAATTACCTCCTTCAGTCTATCTGTCAAGACATACTCAGAGATCATGTGAACACAATTACAAAATACTTTTCAAAGAAATAAAGATCTAAACAATTGGAGAAATATTTATTGCTCATGGGCAGCCTGAGCCAATATAATACAAATAACAGTTTTACCTAAGTTAATTTACTTATTCAGTACCATACCAATCAAACAACCAAAAATTATTTTATAGAGCTAGAAAAAATAATTATCTGGAAGAAAAAAAGACCAAGAATATCAGGAAATAGAATCAATGGAAAAAAATATGAGGAAAGGCAGTTTAGCAGTTCCAAATTTCAAAGTATATTGCAAAGTGGTAATCATGAAAACAATCTGATACTGGCTAAGAAATAGAGTGGTGAATCAATGAAATAGATTAGGTAAACAGTACACAGTAGTAAATTACAATAGTAATCTAGTAATTGATAATCTCAAAAACTGAGCTTTTAGAATAAGAACTCAACTTTTGGGGAGGCTAGGTGGTACAGTGAATAGAGCACCAGCCCTGGAGTCAGGAAGACCTGAGTTCAAATACGGCCTCAGACACTCAACACAAAAACTTGGGCAAGTCACTTAACCCCAATTGCCCTCCAAAAAGCAAAACAAAAAAAATTTCTGGGAAAACTGGAAATCAGTTTGGCAGAAACTAGGTATAGACCAATATTTCACACTGTATACCAATGATAAGGTCAAAATGGATAAGTGATTTAGACATAAAGGGTGATACCATAAGCAAATTAGGGGAGTATGGAACATTTTATCTTTAGATCTATGGATAAGGGAAGAGTTTATGACCAAAAAGAGATATAGAGCATCACAAGATGTAAAATGGATAATTTTGATTACATGAAATTAAAAAAGCTTTTGCATACTGTGACAGCTAAGTGAATGGAGCACCAGCCCTGGAGTCAGGAGGACCTGAGTTCAAATCTGGCATCAGACACTTAACACTTGGGCAAGTCCCTTAACCCTAATTGCCCTGCCTTCCCCCCTCCAGAAAAGCTAAAGATCTTTCACACTAATAAAACTAATACAATCAAAATTAGAAGGAAAACAGAAAAGTGGGGGAAAATTTTACAGCAGACTTCTCTGATAAAGGCCTCATTTCTCTTATACATAGGGAACTGAGCCAAATTTAAAAAAAAATGAGTCATTTCCCAGTTGATAAATGGTCAAAGGATATGAATAGGCAGTTTTCAGAAGAAGAAATCCAAGCTATCAATAGCCACATGGAAAAAATATGTTCTCTATCAGTACTGATTAGAGAAATGCAAATTTTTAAAACTCTGAAATTCTGCCTAACACTTATCAGGTTGACTAACATGGCAGAAAAGGAAAATGAAAAATGCTGGAGAGCACGTGGAAAAATCAGTACACAAACATATTGTTTGTGGTGTTCTGAATTGGACTAACCATTCTGGAGAGTAATTTTGAATAATGTCCAAAGGGCTATAAAACTCTGCATACCCTTTGACTTGGCATTACCAGTACTAGGTCTCTATTCCAAAGAGATCAAAAAGAAGGGAAAAGGACCCATTCGTATGAAACACAAACACACACACACACACACACTCATATTTATAGTAGCTCTTTTTGTGGTGGCAAAGAATTGGAAATTGGGGGAATATCCTTCAACTGGAAAATGGCGTGACAAGTTGTGGTATATGATTGTGATGGAATGCTACTGTGCTATAAGAAATGATGAGCAAGATCATTTCAGAAAAACCTGGAAAGACTTATATGAATGGATGCAAAATGAAGTGAGCAGAACCAGGAGAACATTGTACACAATAACAGCAACATTGTAAGAATAATCAACTGTGAAAGCCTTAATTACAGTGATGAAAACAATGACCCCTAACCAAAGGATTTAACGATGAAAAATGCTATTCACCTCCAGAGAAAGAACTGATGAATTCTGAATGCAGATTGAGGCATACTTTTTTTTTTAACTCAGTCTTTATTGTTTTATTTTGTGTTTTCTTTTGCAGCATGACTAAAATGAAAATATGTTTTGTATGACTTCACATGTATAATTGATAACAAACTGCTTGCCTTCTCAAGGAAGCGTAGAGATGGGAGGAAGGGAGAGAATTTCACCTCAAATTTTTCAAAAATGATTATTAAAAATTACATATAATTGGAAAACATTAAACGAAATAAATATAAAGAATATTTTTAAAAGAATTTCCTCCCCAACTCTGGGAAACTCAGCTTTTACCTTCTTTCTCTTGGTAGCCAACCAGAAAAAATGAGGACAGAGCCAGCCAGACTGAAGCTTTCACAATTCCTCTCCTTACTGCTTCCTTCTCACTGACAGGGCTTATCCTTCCACATTTTTACTATCTGCCTATTTGCTGTCAGAGTTCCTTGCTCAATGAACAGAAATGGTATTTAAAAAAAAAAAAAAAGATCTTTGCATCACTTCCCTCTGCAGGAAATGGAAGAAACAATCAGACACCTAAGAAAATGTAAAGAGGTAACAAAACATAAACTGAAGAAAGCCAGTGTGGAATCAGAACAGGTGAGCCAGAAGCCGGGATGTAAGAGGCAGGTACACGAGTTTTAGTCTCTTTCTTTAGTCAAATGACTAACCATTAGCAGATTTTTCTCTCCCAAATATTTTTTAGTTTAGCAAGACCCTGTACCTTGATTAACATATCATAATGTAAAAATAATCAGCCTCAAGTACCTACTACAGAATGTGTAATTCTAAAATTAGAGAGGACATTATTTATTGATAGGCATTATAGAAGACAGACAACTCTAGTTTAAACCAACGTAATTATTTGTTGACAATGTAATTAGTGAACTTATTCATTGGTCTTCTAGCACTGATGTTTTATCTTAAACTATTTTCTTAATGGTAAGTCCTTTCTATCAGACATCATCTTGAATGTAACTTGGATATACCATGTTTCCCTGATAATAAGACACTGTCTTATTATTTTTTTTGGACAGAAAAACACCAGAGGGCTTATTTTCAGGGGAGGGCTTATTTTAATGAACATTGACAGCAATTTTAATAAACAGGTAAATGTGAACAAAAAATGTACCTTTATTCAATAATGATCATGTCATCTTCTTCAACAACATCGTCATAAGTGTCCATACCCTGAATTCCGTCCTGGATGTCTTGTGCCTCCATTTCCTTCAGAAGAAGTGGACCCAATCTGTCATGTCCAGCAATATAGCTCTCTTTAAATGAATATGTCTTGTCCAGGTAACCTGCTCGTAGTGCCTTGGCGACACAGTTGTCAGTAATTTTATCCCATGACTTCTTCACCCAAGTCACGACTTCTTGCAGACAGAGCTTCACAAAGTTTCCACACTGATTTCTTTCCATTCTATTTTCAATGTAGTCATTGACTTCCATGCGCAAATGGTCCTTGAATGGCTTGTTTATTGCAATATCAAGGGTCTGGAGATAGGCAGTCATTCCTGCAGGAATCATTACTTGATCTATTCTCTCTGCAAGGAAGTTCTTCATTTCTTTAGTGCGGTGAGTGCTGGCTGAATCCCAGACTATCAGACCTCTTTGGTTACCTCGCATAAAAAGTGGCAGCATTAAATCAACCCACTTTCTTATAACGGCTTGTGTACACCAGGCTTTTTCGGTTTCAAGAACGTAAATGCCAGATACACATTCAATCTTATCTTTCTTGCCCTTACTGATGATTAGAGGTAATCCATCCAAACGAATTGCCAAAACACAGGTGACCCGTGCACTTTCATAGCCAGTGGTGGGAATGTAGATTGACGTTGCACCCCTGTGAGGAATTGTTGTTTAAGATCCTTGTCCCATAAACACTGTAGTTTCATCCATAGCAATCATATTGCAGGTTTGGTACTTGGAAATGTCGATCCTATCAATAAAGGACTTGAATGCAAGTGCACGTTTAATAACTTCAGCATCTTCCAGCTTAAACAGTGTTGTTGATCTTCTTAGGGACAGTTCATACCGTTGAAGGAAACCGTCCAACCAATGTTGTGATGCTTTGAATCCTTCTGAGACCATTTCAAACTCTGGTGCCATTGAAAGGGCAAATGCTTGAATATCAGCCTTGCGCACAACCAAGGCCTTTGCTCTCCTGTCAGCAATCCATTCACCAATGAGGATCTCCAAGTCAGGATATAAGGGCTGCCGACCTGATCTAGACCTGCGCTTTTTCCCTTTTCCCTCATCCACCTGTTGATTGAGGTTATTATAATCTGCTCCCCATTTTCTGACCATTCGAAGATCCAAAAGTTTTTGTTTACAGAAAATTGCAAGATTCTTGCCATGTGACTCCTCTACAATTGCTTTCTTATACTCAACAGTATAGCTCTTCCTTTTTGTACTCATGTCTGGGGGTCAAAACAGACAGAATAATAAAATTATGACCATCAGTCCTTCTTTTCACTCCATCATGCCCCCCGAGTTCTTCTTTTTTCCTCCATCATGCCCTTTTTATCCTCCATCATGCCCCCTCACTCCGGCTTAAATACCGGGTTTTTATGTTGTCCTGCCTCAGCTCTCCTCTGTGGCACTGCTCTCAATGGCGCCAGCAAGCAAATCACTGGGGAAGAACAGGATGACGCGCTCACTGCTGCAGCTCTGATTGGATGCAGCTCAGAGCGCGGCGTGCATTTCATGGGGGGGGGGAGGAAACGGTGCATACAGAGGGTACCGTAATGTAGCATGTAGCGCAGGGGATCACCTTCACTACAGTAGCAATCTCAATAGGGCTTATTTTCGGGGGAGGGCTTATTTTAGAGGAATCTTACACAGTAAGGGGAGGGCTTATTTTCGGGATAGGTCTTATTATCGGGGAAACACGGGTAGTATGTCCTTGACTCATTTGTTTACTTGGGAGAAGGAAGGAAACATCCTGTTTCTTTATCCTTAGTCCTTTAAAGGCAAACGGTGTGACTGTAGTATATCAAGATTCAAAGAGGAAAACCTATCCTTTTAGTTCTTTGCAAAAGAGGGCCTACTACCAAGCAGATCTGAGCTGACCTTGTGCAAACACAGAGCAGCCAGCAGCGACACCTTCCTTTGATCTGGAGCATTGGGAGAGCCTGTCCTCCAAGCCATTTTGTAGACAGTGGCTATTTATCGGTTGCCCACTTAATGTTGATAATTTGGAAATTTATGAAATTGGAAAAGTATGAATATCATAGACTTAGAACTAAAAGATCCCTTAGAGATCACCAAATCCAGATTCCTCGTTTTACAGGTGAAAAAACTGATGTAGAGAGGATAAGTAATTTGCTGAGGGAGTATCTGAGTATCTGAGGCAGGATTTGAGCTCTAACTCTAAAACCTGTCCTCCCCTTTATCTGAAAAGGCAGCCCTAGGGTGTGACTATTTCCAGTCTCTTGCAGCACCTTCAGGCCTGGCTTTTGAATTAGGAAGACATGAGTTCAAGCTCTCCCTCTGGTACATGAGGGGTGTGTGACAGTGGGTGAGTCATCAGTGCTGAGCAGATCTCTATGATTGTTGCCCATCTGTGTCAGGGAAGGGTTTTCCATACTGACAGTTCCTTATACTGATGAAATCACAGGTTTGGACAAAAAAAACCCAAGAAGACAAAAAGAAGTAACATGTTAGAAAGAGGCTAGCAGCATAAAACAGCTTGCAGCCTTCATCAGAGGTCATCATGTCCCATAAGTCAACTGTTGTGCAAGAAAAGGTTTTAAGGCACTTGAGTTCAGAATTTTACCCATTCTACTCAAATACACACTTTGTGTCAGACTGATACATTGCTACATTTGTGGATATTGCTCACATTCTTAGATCACAGCTAACCTAGAAGAAGCACACCGCTGGTTCAAATGCAAGTTTGATGGCCTGCAGCTGGAGCTCAGCAAGAACCGGTTACAGAAGCTTCCTCAGGAAGGTAGTTGGAAGGAAGACATAATTTTTTCGGTATGGACATCTTAATTCTCAGATCATTTTAAAATAACTAATTACTAAAGATGTTTCTTTATCTTTACTTCTGTAAAGCCAAGCATGAGCAGCTTTCCAGAGGACTGCTGCTGTAAACAGCTTTAAGATTCCAAGGCACTAAGTACTTCTTTGCTTGCCATTACAACTTCCCATACCCCTATCCATAGACCCTTTAAACAACAAGAACAGTGGATTCAAACTGCTGACATAGGTTTTTCCTTTCTCAAAAATAATACAATTCATATTCCTATTTTTTTCTGAAACTTACCTAAAACAGATACTGATGCTTTACTATGGCATGAAATAAAGGCAAACTTCAGGACCCTTCTTTCACAAAATCAGTTTTTTCTCTGTAGTGTGTGCTATATGACATTCATTCTGTGTTTTCTCTTTAACAGGATGGGAATTCAAGGTATAATAGTGTACCTGCTCAGTCCGCCTTGCACCGTTGGGAAACCAAGCTTAGATGCATGTCCAAAAAGTACCAGTCAGAGATGGACAGGGAATGATCACCACCACTAACAAAAAAGCACCTAAAATTGCTACAACAGCTCCACAATCATGTGAGCCTCAGGACTTTGACTGACTTGAATTCCTTGATGCTAGCTGAAGATTTTGCTTCAAGATTATACTTTTAGGAACTATTTTCTATCCAACAGGAAAAAAAACTAAGCCCAAACAAACCCCCACCCTCCACATAAAATTTATATTTATTAGTTGTATTATAGGAAATGCTATAGGATACTTTAATATATTTCTAATTATTAAAATAATAATAATAGAATAAGATATTTCTAATTCTAATAGAATAAGATGTTTCTGATTGAAATCACCATTAAAAATGCTTATAGAACACTAAATTCGATGGCTACTATTGTTTTAACTTAGAGTCTAAGCCTCTAATATCCTGTAAGCAATTCATGAAACCAGACTGTCACTATAGAACCAGAAGCGGAAGGGATTGGCTCCCCATTTCTGAAGTAAATATGTTAATTTTCATACTTGTCTCCCTATTAATCTTACATGGGGATGCATGTAATATGCTGGGGACTTTTACCTAGATCTCTTCACATTGTATTGAATACCAGTAGAGTTCATTCGTCCTCACTTTTACCATATAACCAGTTCATATCCTTTCATGGTAATATCCCTTTCTGTAAATATTCTTCTGACAATGTCTTTCTCTGATAATATACTTCATTTCACTTTTCCTTTGCAATTTTTTGGTAATATGTGATAGCCTACTCCCACCTAACATGTACCCCAATCATGGTCTTTTAGGTGGACAACAATTCTAACTCCTCAGAGACTGATATTCTATCACTCTCAGCCATACAGCATTGCCAGAAGAGTGCTGATATTAAAGAGATGAGCCTTTGCTTCAGGAAGGATCTTGGGATCATTAAGAACACTGTGCAGTATCCAAAAGACAATCTAATGCACTCTCCTCTCCCCATTCAGCTTTTGTCCAAAATAGATGTACCGACAAGCCTGCCCTTTGGGTTTATCTGTCCAACTAAATTGCAGAGTCTAGTCAACATTCTTCATCCACTTGGTTTTTCTTAAGTGGAAAATTAAACCAAACAACAGTTATTATGGATCTCATTGAAAAACTTTGGTTATGTTTTAGGCCTTAATGCAGTTAGCACATTGTCATCCACAGACGTAGAGCACCTCACCATGCATAGGTGAGGTATATAGGAAATTCCCTAGGGAACCTGAATGACAATGTCAAAAATCTTTGCTGGGCCTAGGGTCTCCCTGTTTCATGCCTCATTTGACATAAATAGTCAGATGGCATTCAAATAAGATTATCTTTCATTACATCCTTCAAAGAATCTAATTTACCATTTACATGGGACCCCCAATACGAGGAGAGCCTTTTAAGGTGACATTTTTCTTCACTGAAGCCAATGCTTTTTTATAGTCCACAAACAATAAGCAGAATGAGATCTTAAATTCTTGGCACGTTTCAGTCATTTGTGTATTATAAATATGTCTCAAGCAAAATATTTACAAGAACCCGGCTGTTTCATTCTTATACCTTGCTTAGCGATGTCCTAGAGGTGTGTGTAGATTATACTTATAAAGATTTTTTTTATGTAAAACTCCAATGATTCTGTGATCTTATCAATGAGAATAGTGGCCCCAGAGATGCAAATCACCATCCAACACTGTCTTTCAGAACTGTAGTTTGTGCTTGGCTTCTCATATTTCACCATGGGACAGCACTGAAACAATTAGCTTCGGTTACCTCTCATTCTCTTTACATGAACAAACCATTTTTTAAAGCAAACAGTTCTTTGATGACATCTTTTATACCCTTTATCCTTTTTAATTATTTGTAACATGTAGTGTGCTCATGCCTACTATCCATCTCTCCATCACCCTTTGTGTTATCCTCAACTTCAGTTTCTTAGAGTCTGTAACATTCCATGACTCCTAGCCATTAATCAATAAGACTTTAAAGTGCCCGCTATGTGCCATTGTTTGGTGGAAGAATCTTAGTATTAAAAAGATGAGCTTTGTTTCAGGAAGAAGCTTGAGTCATTTAAAGAAAAGCTTTGCTGTTTCTCAAAAGCCCTCTATAGGTTGCTTTCCTCCTTCTCTTCAATTGTGGGCCAACTCATTGTCCATTTGCAGTTTGTGTACAAGACAGGCAGGCAGACAGACAGGTAGATAGGCAGACATTGATAGATGATGGAGATAGATATGATAGATGGATGGGTGGATGGACAGATTTAGATAGGTGATAGACATAGATCGATAGATGACAGATGATGCATAGATGATAGAGTTGACAGAAAGATAAAATAGATTTGACAAGACAGACTCTCCATGGACTATCCATCCAACCATAGTTAGGAAAAAGGCATTCTTCATATCCTTGGATTCCCTTCATGGAAAGCTGGAGAGCTTTTGCTTCATCTTGCCCCAGACCCAGGCCTCCACACCACTTCTAGGCCATCTCCACACCCCTGTTGCCTACTCCTGCTTACTGTGTTCTCTACTAAATCCTCCAGTACATGTTTTTCTTTTCATTGCTTCTTGCTATTTAATGAGCTGACACTACTCATAATCTTTAACCACCTTCTTCTATAACATTTTACAACTGTATTCTAAGGTGATTTTGTTTCATCTGTCACAAGTGTTTGCTGGCTAAGGCGATTTCTAGGCTAGAGATTCCCTTAGTGTCTCAGGAATTTTTTTATCTCGCCCTTATCCTACCATCATTCCTACCTTGCTAAACCCCAACTCTGTAGTGTTTCTACCATCTTTAATCTGGCTATAAACATATCCACATATTCCACTACTTCCGTTTGTGTGCTTCGGAGTAGACCTGGAAGAAGGCACAAAACTGCTGGCTGAGTCCACTACAAATGTAACCTAATTTCAACTGGTTCCTTATTGCAGCAAGGCAATTCTCCCTAGTTGGTTGATTGCTCCACTCACTGCAGTAAATGTTCCTAATCACCTTGTCTCTCCTCATACTTCCTGTGGTATCTTTCTCAGCTAAGGACCATGCCTCATACTTCACTGGAGATTGAGGTCATTTGACAAGAACTGTGGTTTCTTGTCTTACATTGTCTGACCTCATCTATCTTCTGTCTTCTCTTTCTGTCTGTCTGTCTCTGTCTGTCTGTCTCTCACTCCATTCTCTGCCCAATTTATTGACTTCTTATCTGATGGCTATAAACATATCCACATTTCTCCAATTCTTGAAAATCTTCGCATGATCCTACCATCCCTGTTATGTCATATGTATTTCCTCCCCTTTTCAGCTAAATGCCTTGAAAAAATCCATCCATCTTTACTTCCTACTCTGTCTGATATCTGCAATCTAGCACTCAGCCTCATCATTCAACTGAAATTGTTCTCCCCAGCTACCAATAATTTCTCAATTCCCTAATCCAATGGCCTTTTTTTGACCTTTATGCATTTGATACTGTTGATCACCTCCCCTTCCTGGACACTATCTCTTCTCTGTGTTTTTCTCACACTGCTCTCTCTTGGTTCTTTCATTTGTATTACCACTCTTCAGTCTCTTTTGCTGGAACTTTAGCCATGTCACACCCACTAACTGGGATAACCCTTTAAGTCTCCATCTTGAACCCTTTTCTCTTCCCTCTCTATACTATCTACACTTGGCAGTCTCATCAGCTTCCATGGGTTTTCAGTTGTCACCTCTAGGCAGATGATTCACAAATATATATAAACAACCCTAATATTAACTACTAAGTTCCAGTCCTACATCACCAACTGCTTATTGGACATTTTGAAGTGGATGTCCCATAGACATAGTCTTAAATTCATCATATCCCAAAAAAGTCCTCTTTTTTTGTCTTTCCCCACAAACCTCCACACATGTTCTCTATGTGTGCCCCTTCATACATGTACTGTCACATATGTTCTTTACATGTATGTTTTTCCATATGTATGCCCTGACCATGTGCTATCTACATGTGCCTATTCTTCCCACTGGTGGTGTCATTATGATCAAGATATTGTTCACTACTTTTTTTATTGCCATTTCATTAACTCTTTGGTTACTATTAAAGGTACATCAATGGGGCTCACAATCTGTGGTTTTAGTTGTTTGTTCATTTGCCAAGAGGAAATGAAAAATATTTTGTGAATGCTTAGGCATCTCATCTTCCAGTGCTCTGTACAATCAAACTACCATAAAAAATAATTGCAATTTATGTGCTATTACCAATTTAGACAATGAGGAAATGTAAAAATTCTGTGTACTTAAAAAATTGTCAAAAAATGCCAACATCTATTTTGTTACTTGACAATTCCATTGCAAAAGTGGGCACTGAAAAAAGGAAAAAACAGTTGTTGGAAGATGTGGTTTGGGACCAAGAAATGAAAAAGGCCACAATTTTGTAACTGACCCAGTGGACAAGAAGACATGGAAGGGTTATGATCTCTATTAGAGAATCACAGAATTCAAGAATTGGAAGAGAAATGAGCAGATATTTAATCCAACCCATCCATGAAGGAATCCCCTCTCTAATATGTCTATCTAGCCTTTGCTTGAAGACTTCCAAGGAGGGGTGAATGTTCTGCCTCTCGAGGCAGCCCATTCCACTTTTTGACAGCTCTATTGAATAGGAAAATTTTCCTGACATTCAGCTTAAGTTTGGTTTTTTGCAACTTTCCCACATTGTTTCTGGTTCTTCTTCCTGGCACCAAACAGAACAAATCTAACCTCTGTCCCACATGATAACCCTTCAAATACTCAAACACAGCCATCATGTCCTGTTGCTGTTTTCTCTTTTCTAGTTCTTTCAACTCATACTCATTTATTTTGAACCCTCCTTTTGGACAGTCTCCAGCTTTTATCAATGTCCTTCTTAAACCATATTGCTTAGAATACAATATTATAGCTGAAGTCAGCCAAGAGCTGGGTCTATTAACTACCTTTTCGTGGCAGCCCAAGTTTATAATAGTCTTTTTCAGCAGCTACATCACGCTACTGACTCACTGAACTTGTAGGTCACAAATCTACCCAGAACCTTTTCAGAACTTCTGTCTATACATACCTCCTCCATCTTGTATTTATGGAGTTTGTTTTTGGTACCAAAGTGCAAGACTTTTTGTTTATCTCTATTAAATTTCGTCTTACTAGATTCAGCCCAGTGCTCTCATCTGTCAACATCCTTTTGGGTCCTGTCTTTGTCATCTAGTATGTTAGATATTTCTCCCACTTCTGTGTAATCTACAAATTTGGTCAACATATCATCTATTCTTTTATTCAAGATAGTGACAAAAATGTTTAACAGCATAGAGCCAACTACCCTCTTGATGAAATATTGGATCCACAAAAGTATAAAATTAGTTTCTCAATGGAAATTAATTTTCAAGACATTCTGATTATTCATTACAAATACATTGTCTATAATGCTTGGGGTCCAATCAAGGTCTCTTTAAGGAGATGATTTTTGTTTCCCAAAATAAGGAGATAAAATTAATACTTTCTTCTTATCTCTAGCTGATAAGCCAGCTATAGAGGTGGAGGAATCATTCTGAAAGCAAATCTCACAGAATCACAGCTGACCATCTGTCCACCCAAACATACTAAAGTATTTGAACATAAATGTTGTAAGGGAAAAAAAGACTACCTTTAGAGAGAGAGAGAGAGACAGGAGAAGAGAGGAGGAGAGGGAGAACAAAATTAAGAGGGGGGGAAGGAGGAGGGAGGGAAGGAGAGGGAGAAAGATTGAGACCGATTTATGGCTATGCTTAGATGATTCACACTTTTCTTATTGGGTGTCCATACCCACTAAAAAGAAGAAGAAATGAGGTAACAAACAGGTTTCAAGAGAAGGAAGCAAATCATTTATATTTAAGAGTTGACTACAGTGGACCAGACTCCTGAGGGTGAGTTACCATGACTTTATTTACAACAATGTTGAGCCATTCCCCTATAGTTTAGGAATCCTATTTCTTTGTAACCTATACCTGCTTACCTGGGCTGTATGAGCAAAAAGCAGTAAAATTCTTGGTGCATGATAATTAATTGACTGCAGTAGTTTTTTTTTTTTAACATTTGATATATTTATTGGGATACTATTACAATGTAATTCATTGAACCAGTCAATATTTCTGTTGTGACTGGGAATTAGGCAAGCAAAAGTAAGATAGTCCTGGTATGTCAGGTCGCTCTTTGCATGCTGATGGAGGAGCGGGAGGAGGCAGGGGGGCACAAATGACTGGGAAGAACAGGGGGTATGACCGGTGAATATTGAGAAAGCTATTTTTTTTTAATTTCAGATTAAATAAAAACATTCTTCAAGCCGAATGATTTTTTTTAAAACTTTGCCAGGTTGTAGTGCACCCTGTACTAGGAAAACAGTCTAGCTCACATATGTTAAAGTCTATGGGGCTTTACTGCCATCCACTGCATGTTTAAATTATTGCATGAGGACTCCCTATTGAAATTACCCATAAAAAAAATCAGCCAAATGATACCTGAGGACTATGTGACCAGGGCTAGGATGGGCATTACAAAGCATAAAAGATGTCCAAGGTTAAATTCCTATCCATAAGAGGCTTACAAGCTAGGCACACACAAAGGCAATTATTGAACCAGGTAGGGTTTTATATAGCAGGATAACTCGCATCTTATCTGGAGGTCATTTTTGTGTAATCTTGCCAACCAGGTGATGCTTCATTTGTTATTTGTCCAGGGTCACACGGTAAAAATCAGAGGCTGAACATGAGCCCATGTGTTCCAGGCGATGGAGCCTACCCTCTCTCCATACTGCCTTTCCCTCAGTTCATAAAACCAATTCCAATAAGACATGATTATATATGCCTTTTGCCATCCTAACTGCTCTCCTCTGGACATTGAACTGATTATCTATGCCCCTCCTAAAACACAGGATTCAGAACTGAATACAATGCTGCAGATATGGTCTGACAGAGTATCACCAGCTTATAATTCTAGCTAATACCCCTTTGAATGCAACCCAAGATCACATTAACTTTCATGGGTGCCATCTAATACTGTAGATAAATATTTAAGTTGCAATTCACTAAAATTCCCAAATCTTTTATTTGAAGAAACTATTTTCTAACCATACTTCCTCATCTTGTATTTAGAAAGTTGGGTGTGTTTTTTGTTTTTTGTTTTTTAACATAAGTGTAAGACATTTTTCCTTAATTTCATCTTACTGGATTTGGCCCAACATTCTCAATACCTTTCAAGATCCTTTTGATATTTGATTCTATCATTCAGTGTTTAACTAGCCCACCTAAATTTGTGTCATTGAAAATTTGATGAGCAAAACATTTATGTCTTTATCCAAGCCATTGATAAAATATTAAAGAGAAAATTGATTAAAAAATTATTGATAGAAATATTAAACCACACAAGGTCAAGCATAAGATCCCTGGAGCACTTTTCTAGAGACCTCTCATCAAACTGACATAACCATTAAACACTAATACAAGCAGTTCAAAATCCATTTTGTCCACAAGAGTAGCAAGAGAAATTGTCAAATGATTTCCTAAAAGCAAATCAAACTGCCTCTACAGCATTTCCCAAATATACTGGTTTAGCAACCTGGACTTTCCATAGACTATAAATCTAATTTATAAATTATTCAAGGCTCATAGAAAAAATAATAATAAAAATAAAAACAAATGGTCCAGAATATCAAGGGAATTAATGAAAAAAAAAATGGAAGGTAAGGTGGCCTAGCCATACCAGATCTAAAACTGTATTATAAAGCAGTAATCATCAAAACTACTTGGTACTGGTAGGTGCACAAGACAGAGTAGTCAATATTTCTCTGATAAGAGCCCACTGTTTGACAAAATCTTCTGGGAAAACTAGAAAATGGTATTGTAGAAACTAGGCATAGACCAACATCTTACACCACATATCAAGATAAGGTCAAAATGGGTACATGATTTAGACATAAACAGTGGTACTAAAAGCAAACTAGGAGAGCAAGGAATGGTTTACCTGCCAGATCTATTGAAAAGGGAAGAATTTATGACCAAACAAGAATTAGAGAATATTATGAAATGCAAAGTGGATAATTTTGATTACATTTAAATAAACATTTTTGCACAAAGTCAATGCAACCAAGATTAAAAGGGACACAGAAAACTGGGAAACAATTTTTATAGCCAGTGTCTCTGATAAAGGCCTCATTTCTAAAATATATAGAGAACTGTGTCAAATTTATAAGAATACAAGTCATTCCCCAATTGATAAATGGTCAAAGGATATGAACAGGCAGTTTTCAGATGAAGAAATTAAAGCTATCTACAAGCACATGAAGAAATGCTCTAATTGACTATTGATTAGAGAAAGGAAAATTAAAACAACTCTGAGGTACCACATCACATCTATCAGATTGGTTAACCTGGCAAAACAGGAAAATAATAAATATTGGAGATGTGGGAAAATTGGAACACTAAAGCATTTTTGATGGAGATTTTGATGAAACTGACCCAACCACTCTGGAGAGCAATTTGGAACTATGCCAAAGGGCTATAAAACTGTGCATACCCTTTGATCCAACAATACCACTATTAAGTCTGCATCCCAAAGAGATCAAAGAAAAGGGAAAAGGATCCTCATGTACAAAAATATGTATACCAGCTCTTTTGATGGTGACAAAGAATTGGAAATTGAGGGGATGCCCATCCAACTGGGGAATGGCTGAACAAGTTGTGGTGCATGAATGTAATGGAATTTTATTGTTCCATAAGAAATGATAACCAGGTGGACTTCAGAAAAACCTGAACTTACATGAACTAATGCCGAGTGAAGTGAGCAGAACCAGGAGAACATTGTACACAGTACCAGTAACAATGTTGCTTTGACCAGCTTTGATAGATTTAGTTCTTCTCAGTAATACAATGATCTAAGATAATTTGATGGAAAATCCTATCCACATCCAGAGAAAGAACTCTGAACTCCAGAGGCTCCATATCACCTCCAGGATCAAATACAGAATTGGGTGACATTCGAAGTCTTTCTCCAATTAGCCCCCTCCTACCTTTCCAGTCTTCTTACACTTTCTTCCCTCAGCCGAACTCTTTCATCCAATGATACTGGCCTCCTTGCTGTTCCAGGAACAAGACACTCCATCTTTCCACTCCTGCTGTCTCTCACACCTGGAATGTTCTCCCTCCTCATCTCCTCCTACTGCCTTCCTTGGCTTCCTTATTTAAGTCCCACCTTCTAAAGGAAACCTATCCCAACCCCTCTTAATTAATTCCAGTGCCTTCACTCTGTTAGCTCCCATTTATCCTGTGTATACAGCTTATTTGTACCTTATTTGTTTGGTTGTTGTCTCCCACATTAGACTTTGAGCTCCTTGAGGTCAGGGATTATCTTTTGCCTCTTTTTGTATCTTCCTGGCATATAGTAGACAGTTAATAGATGTTGATTGACTCCATTTTCCATCTCTTGCCCTACCTGGTGGCAGAACAAGATGTCCCTCCCAGGATAAGTTCATTACTTCTAAACTCACAACCATATTGCTAACTTAAGCCCTGACTGACATTATCTCCCTTAGCCTCCTCTCCTCTCTAATTGGAGCTGGAGGGCAGAGTACCAAACTCCTACCAATGCCTTCTTTTATAGAGGGCAGAAACTGGACTCAGCTCACTGCACTTTGCATCCGCTGCCTTGTCTGGTTTCAACTCTGCCAACAAGATATCCCCTGGCAGCCTGTGACCCTCCTTTCCTGCCCCCCCCCTTTAGATTGTAAACTCCCTGAGAGCAGGGTCTTTTTATTAATTGTATCTCCAGTGCTTAACACAGTGCCTGGTGCACAGTAGACATTTAATAAATGATTATTGGATTGACAGACTGAAAATCAAAAGGTAAAATGACTAGAAAAAGTTTAAAGTCCATTTAACATTTGTCAAATTTTTTACTATGAAGGAAAATGAAACCTCTAATGAAAAAAAGAGACTGAAGATTCCCTAGAGAACATGGAACAATAACAAGAAACTTGAAAGTAGGTCAAAAGACAAATAAAATCTTTAAAAGAAGATATTGGGATGGATATTGGGTCAGAAATCAGAGATAACAAAGCAAAGATGATAAAGACAAAATAGAATAGATAACTTAGAAGACATAATGGAAAACTTTACAAAGCAATAGAGGTTCTGAAAAAGATGACAGATTTGGATCTAAAAAATAAATGAGAGAAAATTTGTCAAAAGATAAGCAAAAGACAACTGTGAAAGAATACATGAATTCTAGATAGGCTTCAACTGACCTTGAAAATAGAATAATCTGAATACTCGGAAATTATTACCGAGACAAGGAGAAAAAAGGAAAAAAAATAGGACATGAATAGTAAATTTTAATAATCCAAGAAAACTTCTCGGAACTTTTGAATATATACCACAAAGTACTGATTAAACCTCCAGAAAAAAATCCTGTTTGAAATTCCTTTTAATGCTAAACAACAAATTCTGCAGGCAGTAAATTGAAAGGCCTTCAGCTATAAAAGAATACCAATTTGAATAGCCCTGGATTACTCCACAACCATGAGAAATCAGAGAAAAGGATGGAATAGGATATTCCAGAAAGCAAAGCTCAAGCTAGAACCCCAAATGGCATATCTTGAAAAGCTGAACCTAATTCTCATTGAAAAATGATGTGGAACTTCAATAAAAGAGCATTTGAGTCATTCCAACAAAACAACTCAAAGGTGAACAAGCATATTTGAGCTGCTGACACTCTTAACAAGATAAACAAGACAGTAAAATAAAGTACTTATCAGCAAAGAACTAGACAATGAAACCAACCCTGTTTCTAAGCTACCATAAAAAGAAAATAAACTGAAGGACTAAAAAAGAACAAAGAGGGATTTAAAAGGAACAGAGACTAATAACAAAATAACAGTATGATTATTATCATCAACCTTTATAAAATACCTACTGTGTGTTAGGCACTGTAAAGCACTGGGGACACAAAGTAAAGTAAAAGGCACTCTCTGCCCTTGGGGAGCTCGATGCCCGGCAGGGCTGTGTTGGTAAATATTAAATAGACCTTTGATGGAAAAAAAGACATATCATGATACACTTTTAAGTTTTATCTGCATTATTAACGTTTTCCCTGTCACTTTCTTAAATCTAGACAGCCAAAAAACAGTAAATCAAATCCTGATTTGTATGTATCGCCAATTTCTGAGTTGTAAAATGCTCACACCAACAATTGAACAATTAGCTTTCGTGAGCTGGTACAAGCTGGTTCTAGCATACTCCTGCTGCCAGCACCAAGGGCAGTAGGAGAACAGAGATCCAGGCAGGATATATTGGCCTTGGGAGAATCATGAAAAGGTCAGGGACCAAGACCAGGTCTCAAGTCTCAGGATACAGACTGTCTCCCAACGTATATCATTGCTTTCCTCATAAATAGGTATTTCTAGGAGACACAATAGAAAGTGCTTGAACTAAGTTGTAGGAAAAATGTTACAATAACTATGGTTTTTATTTGGCCTTAGAACTAAAATATTTCCAATGGGAAAGATTCTCATTTTATAAAGTTATTAATGGGGAGAAGTTTCAATTGACATAAACTGGGGTTTCAGCCAACTATTAGTCTGGGAAGTGAGACATGCACATGAGATAAACTGGTATCTCCCAGAGTGGAAGAAAAAGTTAACTATACTACGGAAAATCTAATTCCACTCCTTAAGCCGATTTTTATAGTTCATTTCATGGAAGAGTAGAATTTTCAGTAGGAAAAAATCACTGGTTCTGGAGTCAGAAGACGTGTTCAAATCCTGCCTTTAGCATTTACTGCCTATTCTTGGCCTTGTGCAAGTCACTTCATTCCCAGGGACCTTGATTCCTTCAATTGTAAAATGAGTGGGTTGGACTAGAGGGTGTCTACTGGCTCTTCCAACTCGAGTTCTATAACTCTATGAACTTATCAACATTTACTACTGGTTACATTAAATATCTATAAAGTGCTTTGCAAACCTTGAAGTACAATTATTAAGAGCATTTAAAAAGTGTTCCATTTATAATAAATGATGGAGGGAACTCTCCAACTCCAAAATCACTGCCTGGCTTTCTGGAGAATTGTAAAGCCAAATGTGAATTTGCATAAATGCTCTACATGACTCAGTACAGGGAGCCTCTTCTCATGGAAGAATGCTGTAGAAAAGGCAGCAAGATAGCCAAGCCTTTTTCATGTTTCTGACAATAGTTGCAAGAGAGCTATATTAAACAGCTTTGCCTTTTTTTTTTTAATTCCACTCTACCATAGTTTAAGACATATATATGTGTGTGTGTGTGTGTGTGTGTGTGTGTGTGTGTGTGTGTGTGTGTGTGTGTGTGTGTGTGTGTGTTTGTGTGTGTGTGTGTGTGTGTGTGTGTGTGTGTGTGTGTGTGTGTGTGTGTGTGTGTGTGTCCTAGGCAATTTGGCAAGCAAAGCTCTAGGGCCCATCTTAGCTCTTATACTTTGGATCCCTGAAATGTTTTACTAAAATAAGAAAACACAGAAGAAAGGGGGAAAAGATGGAGTGGGTAAAAGCCATATAGGAAAGAAGATCATTAACAGAATAAGGGTCTGGGGAAAAATAACAAACGGCCAGTGTTGATGTATCTCCCCTTTTCCATTCTAGAAGGAAAAAACAGAGATTAGCATGACGTTTGTGATAGATCACAGCTGCTGCTTCAAGTTCAAATAACATAAAGGATCAATGAGCAGGGAAAACATCAGATGCTTTATAAAGGTAGAACAGATTATTACATAATAGTCTTAGATCAATGCTATAAATATCAGATGTTTCTTTGGAGTTTTTCAACATTTAATGAAGACATAGCAGTACATGTAAGATGTTGAAACTAACTCTTACAATTAGCTTCCTAAATGAACAGCAGACTTAAAAAAAACACTTAAAAATGAGTTAAGCTTTTTTTTTTACAAAAAATAGTTTATTAAATTTCAATTTACACATTGTTTTCCCAAAATATGACACATTTATTCAGTAAACAAAAGTCCTGCTTCTAAACTAGAAAAGTTAAGTGCATATCAGTAAAGCATTGGTAAGATTTCCAGGCAGTAATATTTAAGATCACAAGTTATATCAGTATTTTTGTCTTTTTATTTCATCTTTTGCGTTATCTATGAAATATTCCAATGTCTCTAACCTTAACCAGTTTAACAGCTTCCCCAATCATCACAGTGACCTTGAAATAGCACCTTGATGTTCCTCCTCAAAGCCACAAGCAAAGCAGCTGTGATTCCCCCTTTCCCCAGTACAGGCCCAGTCTTTGCCAGAGTGGTATCTCTTTCACAGAAACAGTCACAACCTTGATAACAGACAACTAACAAGATATCAATGGGCAGCATAAATGTGAAAAATTCAATTAAACTGAGAAAACAAAAAAACCTATTGCATTAATTTTGCACTGGGGGACTAAAGCACCTGGCTGTTTTTGTCTTATGGGCATAATCTTTCCTTGGCCAGGGAATATTGATTTACTGAACATGTGTGGAAATCTGGCTTCTCCAAGAGTCAAAACAAAAAAGCTGAAACAAAAAGTACCTAAGGAACAGTTGCCTGAACAACAATCACAATATATAATGCAGTGTAATACAGACGTGTTTAAAAATACATTTGTAGCTTCTCAAGTCCTTCGTTAAGAGAGTATGTTTAGAAACATTGTCTTTGAATAGCACCTCAGAAGTTAACAAGGAACACAGAAAAAAGAGCAGACTTGAATACAAAGTACTGGTTCAATATCTAATACTGCCCAGAATAGGTTGAGAGATGCTTTCTCATGGTTTACTAAAGGATGGATAAAGTCTGTCCCAAAAAGAAGTTTAAAAATCTAGGATGTGTACAGGAATCCATGGGGAAACACAGAAAGTTACATTCCAAACAGCATTATCAGACATTTTAAAACATATATACACTTGTACTTATTTATAAGAACACTTCCCAATGTTTAATAATGCCAAAATAATAATTTCCTTAAGGTCCTTAAGGGTGACCAAATAATCCGTCCTGAGTCATAAAGCAAAATGATGGTTCATAGCAGTTGCATAAAATCTCCATTTCTTGCCAAGATAACTTAAATAGTTCCATAGGTATACAACAGCTTTCGAGCCATTCCCATATTTCCACTGCTTTGATAAATCAGCGACAAGTTGTATGCAATATCTCTTCGCAAATCTAACTGGTCACTTTCAATACCCTGGGACAAAAAAGGGAAGAAACATGGAAAATCCATTATATTTGGTACTGCCACCTAGGAGAACAACGAACAAAGAATGAAGTTTTAGAAAGTTAACTTTTAAATTAGCTGGTAAAATTCAGGCCATCAGTAAAAAAATTTTATTTAGCAAAAAAGGGGATCATTTCCCCTAAACTTTAAATGTTTATATCATCAAACAATTTTTAATAGTATTCAAGCCACCAAAGGCCTCTAGGATCTTGTACAGACATCACACACTTCTATTAAGGACTTGCCAGATACACTACATATTTCTAAATTTTGACTATCACTGCACCCCAACCTGTGAAGGCTAAAGTCTGGATTGCTATTTCAGGAAAATGTCTATTTTAACCAAAGATCACTCTGTCGCTAATGCCATATAAAAAGGTCTTAATATCTTGGGTATTATAAAATTATTATAAAATCAATGTTTTCCCCATCATAATTTTATCAAATGTTTACAAAAGCCATTCCATAGTCCTTATAACTTTTTTTTTTTTAAGCAATCGGGGTTAAGTAACTTGCTCAAGGTAACACAGCCAGTTATTTCTGGGTGTGGTGCTAAGTATCTGAGCCCAGATTTGATCCCCAGGTCATCCCGACACTGGAGCCAGTACTCTTACTCGCTGAGCCACCTGGCCACCCCTGTCCTTATAACTCTTTACCAGAAATTGCTACTTACAACTGACTGTCCATTTCTTTTTTTTTTTTTTTGACTGTCCACTTCTTAGGACTCAAGCACCAATATTTCTATCCTGGGAAAACTTAAAAGATTAGTTCTCTCAACAGCAACTTTCTTTAAAAAATTATTATACTTTGCTAAAGTTATACATATTAAAAAGACTATTTTTATCTAATAAATGGGAATCTCGATATTTTGTTGACTCTTTCTAAGAAGCGTGTGGTGTTAGTTGGAAAGAGAATTGGATCAGATGCAGCTTCAAATCATGGCTTTGCCCCTTCCTAGGGTGTGACAGACACTGGGCAAGATACCTTACTTCTCAGGGATTCAAGGTTGTGAAATGCAAAACGAAGTGGTCCAAGCTCTCTGATCTCATGGTAGTATCTGTTTTAAGTTTTGATTCATCATCTGTCTACCATACACAATGATTGGAAAAGGGTTTGTTACTGCTAAGCTTATCTAAAAACAAGTTTCTGTCTACTAAATATAAAATCTTTGTAGCAAAGAATCAAGGAGGTAGGATGTACCTAAGTGGAAGACAACCCAGTTCACCTCTAAACAGTTAAAAATCCTATTTCTTCCGTCTTAAGATATTTTAGAAAATAAACAATGTGTGAAAAACTACTCTCCAAATCATAAACTACTCTCCAAATAACTCAGCAACTGAATTCAAGAGGATAGAATTACTGTTTATGCTTTGAATTCCACCTAATATACATGCACTGAGCTAAAGTGGAAAATACCTATATGGTTCTTTATGGGTTCAAAAATGTATCATTACCTAGAAGCAATATTTTCCCTGTCAATGTTTTATCTTCAAAGTAAGAGTTGGTTTGCAAATATAAAAAATAAAATTCTACGACTCCTCATATTTGCAAAAAGGAAGAGAAGTTATGTTTTCTCTTCAAAACAAATAATGACTCTATATGCAATTAGGCTGGATGTCCACCAGCTGCTACTGTATTACCACATCATAAGTTCAAAATCTCTATGTTCCTGAACCTCCCAGTATACTAGATTTCTAAGACCTATACATTTAAAATGTATTTCTCAATAAACATATCTAACCTAGGTAGCACTTTTTAAACTGTGGGTCATGATATGGGGTCACAAAAAATTTGGTCAAAGTAAAAGGTTTCTGAAAGTGCAACGACCAAAAATTAATTAAGAATCAAATACATAATGAATCTGAGGTGTTTCTGGCAGTGCTTATTCATTTCGCATCATATAACTTTACAGCAGCCTTGGTTCTGAGCACAAAGTATGCTCACTTTGCACTGTGCATGCTCTCAAGCCATGCAATGCCAACAAATGCTGCCAAAACCTGACGTGGAAAAAGTTTAAGAATAGAGAATCATTTCAATCACATAAGCTGTAATATTGTGTTATACTGACTATACCATAAAATTTGGCTGACTAAATTCCTTTAAAAAAAAAAAAAGGGAACTGGATATTCAGTTTTGAAATGATGAAAACATACAGCAATACCTCTAGAACAAGAGGAGGGAGCTCAAGGGCCTTTTGGTAATAATGGATTGCAATATGCATTAGCCCCAGTTGGTGAAGGCCGCGTCCCAGGTTATAAAATGATTCCTGGCAAGGTCCACGGAGACTTAGGTACCGGTTAAGAAAGGAAAATCCCTGCAAAAGATAAGTAACGTTTAATATTTTTTAAAAAGTCAAGTGTACTCCAAAATTATTCCAATTGACAAGATTTAACTGTTTTCAATGAAATCAAGAGTCAAATGCCACAATCAAGCCTCCAAGTTCCATGAACATATGATCTATAGCTTCAAATTAGCTTGCTGAATGCCAGTGATGGGGTCCTTGAGTGCCTGTGCTCAGACCCCAATTCCAAGACCATATTTTCTCCTGGCCTCAAAACACTATCCCTGGCAACTCCTCCCCCGCCGAAGGACACTATGGCTAGCAGTTACACTTGAGTGGGCCCCAGTAAAACACTGATCTCTCTCCATGGTATAGTAACAAACTGCACCTATAGGAATTATTAGTTTGAACTGGCTTTGTACTGTACTGTATTAGGTAAATAAAGATATCTGGTACCCATCAGACTATCTATACCAACTCCCTACCTCATGATACGCATCCTGGACTCCTTCCTCATTATGTGTAACCAAGACTTAAGACACATGTATACTCCCTTCATCTATCTTGTCAAACAAGACATTGAATGGTGGCAGACTGGGCAATACTCAGTCAGGCCTAGTTAACTTAGTGACCTAAAAACCATACCTCTCTGTGCCTCTGTCCCACCCCAGCCCATAGGCTTTTCCTGGTGAACTCTGGGTAAAATGCAGGCACAGGAGATGCAAAAAGTGCATGTTCCTTTAAAAATTGACCACTCCTTAACCACTCCCTAATCCTGCCCTGAATCACCTAATTAGCATACTTGGCACATTTTACCATAGTTTTTCCTTATATACACTTTAACTGTACCCTCTAAGGTCACAGGTTCCTTAAGAACTTTTGCCCATTGAACAGCATAAAAATAAACTTTTGCCAACTTAAAGATTGTTTCAGTTTCAGTTAATGAATTCTTTCTAGAGGACCCTGTCCTGTACTTCAGTCCTTGAGGGGCCCTAAATCCCTCAAAGCCACATTGCCAAGGCTGAGGCAAACCTTTTGAATGGTGATGCGTGCCTAGAAACTTGTTAAGAACACATACTGACAAAACAGGAAAGGTTTACCCTTAGAAGAAAACCCATTAGAGCACACGAAACTTTCTGGTAGAAACCAGTCCCATTTGGTAAATTAAGTCTATGGACCCCTTCTCATACTTCCTATGGAGAGCCTGTCAAAGTGATTTCACTAGAAAAGCAGATTCTTTGGGAGAAGGTACTAACTCATTTTCTCAAAGATGTATACAACAAAACCATTTACTTCTTCCACAAATGCATTTTATTTTAGTTTACCCCTCCATATTTATTCTTTACATAAAAAGCTAAAAAAAATTTTTTTTTTTTTTTGCTTTTTGGAGGGGGAAGGCAGGGCAATTGGGGTTAAATGACTCACCCAAGCTCATATGGCTAGTAAGTGTTAAGTATATGAGGCCAGATTTGAACTCAGGTCCTCCCGACTCCAGGGCCAGTGCTCTATTCACTGTGCCACCTAGCTGCCCCTAAAGCTAAAAATTTTAAAGAAACAACTATTCTACATAAACAGATAACTTAAAAAAGTTTCTTAGCACAAAACAATAATAACTGGAAAATCCAAATGTGAAATGTGATTAATTATATTCCCAAATGTAATGTCAGATAATTATTAAAGATTTCCCTTAAAATATCAGTATTAATGAATACACCAGGATTCATGTAAGTTCCCATTAAAGAGGTATTATTTATTTCTGATGGGAAGGAGGTTAGTTACACTTTATGTATGTAATCAAGAAAACCATATGGGTATAGTAATAGGTACTATATACTCTTCAGAAACATGGAACCTATTACACTAATGAATAAATTAGACTACTGATGTGAGAGAAATGTTTAAAATAACAGCTTGTGGGACATTTATGGTTTACAAAGTAATTTTCTCAAGAGAACTTTTTGAGATAAAGAGTGGTACAGGGGGCAAAGCCAAATGCAGAGTAGAAGCACAAACTTGGTGTGAGCTCCCACTCTAATCACTTCCAATACATGTAAAAAAAATGACTCTAAATAAATTTTAGAGCTAAGAACCCACAAAGTGACAGAGAGAAACAAATCTCCCACTGAAGGCAGCCTGGCAGGCTTACAGGAAAGGAAGATTGCACCCAGCTGGGAGCCAAGCACAGTCCCAAGTGAGACGCGCAGTTCTGGCACCAGGGTGGCCCTGACCAGTGGTGGCCACCAAACTTCAGGAGAGTGAAGCACCAGCAGCTGTGGCAGTTTCCAGACTTCTCAACCCATAAACGCCAAAGATAAAGTAAAAGGTCAGTGTGGAACTCTGCTGGAACAAGAGGACAGAAGAGGGCAGTCTGGCCCCTGCGAGGGGTGGCAGAGACATGGCAGTGGCTGTAGCTGCTGCTGCATGGTTGCTTTCAAAGTTCCTGGCCTGCAGACTGTAGGGGGACCAAGCAACCATTCAGAGGATAATCACTCTTGCTTTAACCTGCTTGGATCTGGATCCCTGTCTTGGGTGGAGGTCCTGGGGTGTGTGGAACAGTGTGCCAGAGCTTGTGGGAGCTGAAGAGACGGCGCCTTCCTAACAGCTCTGGCAACTGTGAAAACCCCAGAAATTTGGGACAAAGCTCTCTGCAATCTAGAGGGAGAGTTCTACCGAGGCAAAAAGCTCAAAAGTCAAGCAGAGGAAATGTAATCAGATCATAGATTCATTTTGGGAGACAAAAAGGATCAAAGCATGGAATGGAAGGAAGACAAAGTAGTCAGAACTGCTTGCATCAAAAGCTTCCAAGAAAAATATGATCTGGTTACAGGCCATGGAGGAGCTCAGGAAGGATTCAGAAAATCAAATAAGAGAAGTGGAGGAAAAATTGGGAAGAGAAATGAGAATGATGCAAGAAAATCATGAAAAGAGAGTCAACAAGCTGACTGAAGAAAATAACACCTTAAAAATAGACTAACTCAAATGGCAAAAGAGGCTCAAAAAGGCAATGAGGAGAAGAATGCCTTAAAAAGCTGAATTTGCCAGATGGAAAAAGAATCTCAAAAGCTCACTGAAAATCATTCCTTCAGAATTAGACTGGAGCAATTGGAAGCTAATGACTTTATGAAAAATCAAGATACTATAAAAGAGATCCAAACAAATGAAAGAATAGAAGGTAATATGAAATATCTCATTGGAAAAACCACTGACCTGGAAAATAGATCCAGGAGAGAGAATTTAAAAATTACTGGATTACCTGAAAGCCATTATCAAAAAAAGAGCCTAGACACCATCTTGCAAGAAATTATCAAGCAAAACTGCCAAGATATTCTAGAACCAGAGGGTAAAATAGAAATTGAAAGAATTCACCGATCGCCTCTTGAAAAAGATCCCCAAAAGAAAACTCCTAGGAATATCATAGCCAAATTCCAGAGTTCCCAGGTCAAGGAGAAAATACTGAAAGCAGTCAGGAAGAAACAATTTGAATATTGTAGAAACACAATGAGGATAACACAAGACCTACCAGCTTCTACATTAAGGGATAGAAGGGCTTGGAATATGATATTCCAGAGGTCAAAGGAGCTGGGATTAAAACCAAGAATCACCTACCCAGGAAAACTGAGTATCATATTTCAGGGGAAAATATGGTCATTCAGTGGAACAGAGGACTTTCAAGCATTCTTGATGAAAAAAACAGAGTTGAATAGAAAATTTGACATTCAGATAGAAGAAGCAAGAGAAGCATGGGAGAGTAAACAAGAAAAAGAAATCATAAGGAACTTATTAAAGTTGAATTATTTACATTCCTACATGGAAAAATGATAATTGTAACTCATAAGACTTTCCTTAGTATGAGGATAGTTGAAGGGAATGTGTATATACATATATGTATACATACATATATATGTATGTATAGGAGGGTGATGTGTATATAAATATATATGTGAGTATGGGCATTTGTATGTACATGTATACATAGTCAGAGGGCACAGGATGAGTTGAATATGAAGGGATGATATCTAAAAAAATAAAATTAAGAGATGAGAGAGGAATTTATTGGGAAGAGAAAGGGAAAGATATATCAGGGTAAATTATCTCATATAAAAGAGGCAAGAGAAAACTATTACAATGAAGGGGAAGGGCAGGAAGGTGAAAGAGAATGGGACAACTTTACTCTCATTGAATTTGGCTTAAGGAGGGAATAACATACACACTCAATTGGGTATCTTACCCTACAGGAAAGGGGACCTCTAAGAGGGGGGATGATAGAAGGGAGGGAAGATTGGGGGAGAAGGTGATTAGAAGCAAACACTTTTGAAAAGAGATAGGGTCAAAGGAGAAAATAGAATAAATGGGGGACAGGATAGGATGGAGGGAAATGTTAGTCTTTCACAATATAACTACTATGGAAATTATTTGGGTAACTACCCATGTACAACCTATACTGAATTGCTTATTTTCCCAGTGGGGGTGGGTGAGGAGAGAAGGGAAAAAATCTGGAACTCAAAGTTTTAAAAACAAATGTTCAAAAATTTTTGTTTTTTTGTTTTTATAGGCAACTGGGAAATAAGATATACACACACTGGGGTATAGAAATCCATCTTGCCTTATTAGAAAGTTAGGTGGGGGATGGGGGATGATATAAGAGAGAACAGATTGGGGGAGGGGGTATTCAGTAACTGGCTTGCTATTTTGGGGTGGAGGGAAGGGGAAAGACAGGGAGAAAAATTTGTAACTCAAAATCTGGTGGAAATGAATGGTGAAAACTAAAAATAAATAAATAAATTGGGGGGGGGAGTGGTACAAATATTATTATTCTTATTTTACATTAAAACATAATGAGGCCCAGAAAGGTTACATTACTGGTTCAAGGTCCCAGTAAATGTCAGATTTAGAACTCAAACTCAGATCTTCTGACTTTAAATCATCTTTCCAATATGCCATACTTTCTTTCATTCTGGAATTTAATTTAAATTAAAATTACAAGATGACTGAGGTAAATATGAAAACAAAAGCTAGAGAAAAAAATATATTCAGAGATGAATTCAACTTAATATAAATTATCATATTTCTTTTTTGACCCAACAGAGGAATTTAAACACTATCAATAAGAAGCTGTCACATCTATACCAGGGTAAAGGTTTACTGAAAATAAAGTTTTCTTGATAAATAAATGAAATACAATTCAAACTGTGTTAAGAATTTAAAAGCTAAACAACATATGCAGTCATTTTATTAGAGAATAGGAAAAAAATACATTTACATTAACACTTAAGGAAATAATCTTCCCACAGTTGCCAGGTTATATATTCTTGATCATTTTCATAAAACTGAGTGTTCGCTAGGTATATAATGTTTGCCTGATACATGAAATATCAAATGGTAGCAGAAGTGGAAAGAAGACATTTAAAGCTTTTCAACATGAGATACTGGTAGAAAGGGTATATAAAGAATTAGATAACCAAATTATTTTCCAAAGAAAAACATAACATGGAAGAAAAGGATAGTCTAATATGTATGCAGGAAAAACAAAAATATAATCAATTAAATTCATAACTTCAAAATTATAAATTTATATAAATATATGATATATATAAGATAATATATAAATAAAATTTCAATATTATAAATTCAAATTATAATTATAAAATTAAAATTCAAAAACATAATCAATTAAATTCAAGTTCATAAAAAAACAAAGATAAAACACCTGTATTTATATTATAGTGGCTTTAAAAAATCCAAACTTCACTTTTCAACTATGAAAATAGTATAAGACACGTTACATTTGAATTTTGGCTTCCAAAACACTTGGAAAGCAGGTTAAACATAGCCTGCTTTTTATATTCTCATCCCAGATTTTTCTATTTTAGAAATCTTAAGGATAATTGTTTTTAGTCTTTCACTGAAATAAAAAGAAAAAACAGGTAGATGAGTATGGATAGTAGGGTTGACAAAAAGTGTAATACTAACCTTATCCAATAATCTGAAAAGGCTCAGAAATGGTCACAGCCTTAGAGTAAATAATAATTCAAGATTTCTTTAGCCTTTGTTATCTATAACCTAAACCAAATATACTCAATGTAGAACACTAAACTTATTGATCAGTCAAGGCACCAAAAGGTCAAAAAACAAATATGAAGAAATCAAAAGGAATTACCTGCACAATAAGTGCATGCCTTTTTAATACATACTTCTGAGATGCCATGTGAATAAATGTCAATCCTATACAGAGGCTATAGAGAGGTTCATCTGAATGGGTGCGAAAAGCCTGCACATACTGACCTAAAAACAAAAAGAAAAGAAGCATGATTTGAAATGAATTCATGAGAAAACATTTTCATAATTCAATTTAACAAGCACGTATTAAAAGCCTTTGCTAGGTGCTAGGGAAAACAGAGACAACACATTAAAATTTCCTGCCTTCCAAGATTCTACTAGGAGATACAACATGTACACAGATAGGGAGATTCAAAGTGAATTTTTTAAAGTATACAGTACTAACACTGGGAGGAGGAGGGGAGGGAACCACCAGGTGAAGTCCTGAATTAGGTCAGCAATCATGTGAGAATGGAGGCCAGATATACTATCAAGATAGAATAAACAAGATTTGGCATCTAGAGTGAAAGGAAAGTAAGAGTCAACAATGACTATGGTGTTAGGAACCTGGATGAAAGGATAGATGTCCTCAAGAGACAGAGTAAAATGTGGGTGAGGGAGGAGATGATGTGTTCTGTCTGGGTCATGAGACATTTGAGTTGTCAATGAGATATTTAAGTGGAGATGTCAAGAAGGCAGTTGGCAAGGAAAAACTGGAGTTCATGATGGAGAATAAAGCTAGCTATATAGTCATCTTGTATAGAAATAACAGCTAAGCCCCATGAGAGTTGATGAGGTTACTGAGAGAAATGTTGTAGAGAAACCACAGCCTATACTTAAATGTGATCATGACAATGATTCAATAAACAAGATTGAGAAGGAACATTTTCTAGAGGTAGAAGAAAATCAAGCAGCAGAGTCACAGAAGTCAAAGGAGGAAAATGTCCAGAAATAGGGAATGATTGACACTGTCAAAAATTATAAAAAATGAGGAGCATGAAAATAGTCATTGGATTTATCCCTTATGATCGTTTATAATCTTCAGTTGAGTGATGAGGCTGCAAGCCATAGTGCAAAGGCTTAATTAAGAACACTTAATTAACTTTATTTTTTGATAAATATTTTTTTTTAAGATAATTCACCATACTGTCACGTCATCTAAATATTTTCAAAGCAGAGCACTGCCCACAGCAGGTAGGTGGCGCAGTGGATAAAGTGCAGGGACTAGAGTCAGAAAGGCCGAAGTTCAAATCCCACCTCAGACACTTCCTAACTGTGTGACGCTGGGCAAGTCACTTGATTTTGTATGCATCAGTTTCCTCATCTGTAAAATAAGTTGGAGAAGGGAACAGGAAACCACATCTTTGCCAAGAAAACCCCAAACAGGGTAACAAAGAGTCGGGCATGACTGAAAAACAATCAAACAACTAAAAATATATGTATAAATAAAATATATTCGCATGTAAATATTCAAGTAGGTAGTGTTATTTATATTTGAAGGAAAAATACAAGTTGTATTGCTATGTAATAAGTATGGTACATGAAAGTAAAATAAATTATCTCTAAATCACATGTATTATTTTTTTTCCCCAAATGTACAAAGTAGCATGATATCTATGAGAGGAAAAGTTCTTTATTTCAATACCTGAAGTATATGGAATTTCATCAGTGTGGGCATTCCCTCCACTAACATAAAATATAACCTCTCTACAGCTTAGCAAATGGTCCTTATGAGCTGTTATCACTGAAAAATTCATCACCTATAAGCCTCTCTAAATTTAGTTGTGCTGAGCTCTGCACTTCAAGACCTAAAATCCATTACAAGGGTCTTCACTCAGAAGCCATTCCAAGCTAATAAAACATGTGAGATCTTATGCTTCCATAACTTTTGAGAACCCAGAGTCATCTCCACATGAAAATGGAACATCTGACTCTAGTAGGAAAGAAGTTTACTGCAATCCCAGGACTCACAAGTGCCATATTTATCAACCCATCAGATAATATGTATTCCAAAAAAACCCAAAATTTTAAAACTTGAAAAGTTCTTGATTTCAATACCTCACAGTTTCCAGGGTTCAGGGAAGAAGTAATTCTGACCCTCAGTACCATATTTTAAGCATTTTAAGTAACTTTTTTCTTGGGTGTGAAGGAGTAAGAGGACTGGAATTTGATAAATATAGTTCATTAGGAATGAGAATCTCCTGTGGGTTGCTATGGATAAAAAGTCATTACCTGCTAGCAGACCTTCTGGTGATAAGCTTCTAGGGACTTAGCTAGGACTGTAATCATTGTTTTTTAGCAGTCAGTCAAAAGCCATTTATTAAGTGCCTACGAGGTGCCAGGCACCGTGCTAAGCACTGGTAATATAAAAAAAGGCAAAAAATAATCCCTGATCTCAAGGCACTCACAATAAAATGGGGAATACAACATGCAAGCAACTATGAACAAACAAGCTATAGATAGGATAGATAGGAAATCATCAACAGAGGGAAGTTACTAGAATTATGAAGGATTGGGAAAGGCCGTAAAAAGCAGAAAAAAAAGTCCAAGGCTGGACTTGAAGGAAGCCAGGAGGCAGAAATGAGAACGTGCATTCCAGGCACTGGGACAGTCAGAGAAAATGCTTGGAGTCAAGAGATGAAGTGTTTTGCTCAAGGAACAGCAAAGAGGCTAGTGTCACTGGAACAAAGAGTACGGGGGGCAGTGTAAGGGACAAGAACACTGGAAAGGTAGATGGGGCGAGGATCTGAAGGGCTTTGAATGCCAAACAGACAATTTTGTAATTTGATCCTGCAGGTGACAGGGAGCCACTTGAGTTTACTGAAGGGGTATGGGAGAAGGGCTCCTGTGTGACATGGTTAGACCTATGCATAGCAGGACCTAATACAACTTGTGCTCTGCTCCACTAACCCAGTTTCATCTCCACACCAGAATGAGGCATCAAAGGAGGACTTCAAAGGAAGGGATAGTCCTACACTGAATTTTTCCAAGTTTTAAAATTCATAAGGTCCTGAATGTTTTTTGAAGGAAACAGGGAAGGAAAAAAGACTGTAGAGTCTCCTTTATGTTTCCACAATATTTAAGAAAAAAAAAACCATAGGAAACAAAGATCCAACATCCTACTATTTTTGAGGTACTCCTTCCTGAGAGGTTTAAAAATATTAACTATGGATGAGGACATCAAGCTGCTAAATAAGGGAAAATAGGTCCTTTAAGCAGAAAAAGGTATAGAAATAACTCTAAATTTCAAAGCATCTGCTTAGCTTTAATTTTTTTCCTTTTTGATTTCTTCTTATATTGTGATATAATTATGATTTTGATATTATTTATGCTATGCTATAATATTATGCTATATATAATATGCTAAGCTATGATATTAATTAGTTTTCCTTGAGATATAAAGATATATATATATATATATATTTATATAAGATATATAAAAAGATACAACAAAAATAAATCTTGATCTATGTAGGTCTGTCATAAAAAAAATCACTTTGGTTTAAATTCATCAGGTCAAAAGTTCTTAGAAAATAAATTTAAATTCAATAAACATTTATTCATCTCCCTACCTTTATACAGGCTTATGCTAAGCTCTAGGGAAAATAAAAAAAAATGGACAGTTCATGCATTCATGAAATTTACTGTCCAGTAAAGCCAAGGAGCTTAAATGTGTTGATCCTTTTGAAGCATGAAATGCAAAATTTATTTGAGAACTAAAATATGTAGTCATAAAAAAAATTCTCTGTTACATGTTACAAGACTTGTATGAAACATAAACTCAATGTAAAATAAATTGTGGAAAAGCCCCAATCACATGTGATGATATACTTACCAAGTGCATGTTTGAAACTACCAGATACAAATGCATTGTGTCCATTTAAGACACACAGAGCATGATTATCTGGGTTTTTAAGCATTAATCGAAGACAAAAACGATGGTGTCGTACATCTTGAGAATGCATAGTAACTTGATTAAAGATGTTCCACAGCTGAGGTTTATTCACATTTTCCATGAGCATAATCCTAAAATTAAAGCAAAATGAGAAGAGTAAGCAACAACATTCAAAGAAACACAATCATCCTGCTGCTAGCCAATCAAGGAATCAGTCAATAGTGTATTCACAACAGTGAACTATAAACATCACCACCAGGAGAAAAGCAGGTTGCTTGGAGCTCTTAGAACAAAATCTATTCAGTGAAAACTCTTTCCTGAGGAATGATGTAGGAGTTAATTTTTCTACAACTTTGGGACCAGCTTTCAAATAAACATATGAACTTCAATGCAAAGAAGCAAAAGAAATTGTTTTAAGTTTAGCTGCCTTTTGTTCCTTGCCAATCCATGAAAGAAGGTAAAAGAATAATAATGGTTAGCATTTGTATAGTGCTTACTATATGCCAGGCACTGTGCTGAGGGTTTTACAACTATTACCTCATTTACTTCTCCGCATAATCCTGGGAGGTAGGTAATAATGATGATGATGAAGAGGAAGATAATAATGACAAAAAAGCTAAAATTTATATAGTGTTTATTATGTGCTAGGCACTGTTCTAAGCACTTTTTACAAATATCTCATCTGATCCTTATAATAACCTTTCAAGGTAGGTGCTATTATTATCCCCATTTTGCAGATAAGGAAACTGAGGCTGAAGGAGGTTAAGTGACTTGCCTAGAGTCATACAGCTAACACATGCCAGAGGCTGGATTTGAACTCAGGTCTTTCAGACCCCAGGCCTAGTGCTCTATCCACTAGCGGTCCACGAGCACTGAAAAGCAGGGGCAAAAGAAACAAGTGACTTTAAACAACGAAGAGACACAAACTCAAAAGCCAATGAATACAACATCCTTCCTATGACAAAAGAGCTAGAAGACTGTAATCACTGCAGTGGGGTATCACCTGATGTAGTTGTATGCTTTTCTAAAGTTTTTGTCGAGAATTGCAGCCGAAAGACCAAAGTATTCAAGCTCTTTGCGCTTCTGCCTATCATCGTAAAATGAGTAATATTCCAGTGAAGAATCTACCAGGAGCTCAGCCTCCTGAAACCGGGAGAGGTCACACAGGGAATAGATGGCCTTCAACAGCAGGTTCCACCAGTCATCTTTTGTCAGGACACTTGTAAGTACAGCAAATATAGCTGAAATGACAGGAATGTGCATCAGCGTAGGATATTATTTCCAAGAAATAAAAAGGATTAAACAGAAAAAATTATGCTTCGAGGCAAACCTAAATGATATGTATCAAAGCCTCAGGTCAATCAATAACCATTTTATTACGAGTCTACTATGTTCAAAAGACTGCTAGGTTCTGGGAATACAAAGACAAAAACTAACTAGTCTCTGACCTCAAGCATCTTACATTCCGTCAGAGAATATATGTAATGGGAAAATATAAGCAGAAAGATGTATTTGTATACGAGGGAGAGCCTATCTCATAATAATCTACACATAAAATAACTCCAACTGATTTTCTGGTACTTTTTCATTGGAAAAAAAAATAAAAAGAAATTCTAACAATTATGGAGACTCATGTCAGATCCCAAACCTGTGAAATTGTTTTATTTTTTTATTTATTTTTTTAAAGCAATCAGGGTTAAGTAACTTGCTCAAGGTTACACGGCCAGTTATTTCTGGGTGTGGTGCTAAGTATCTGAGCCCAGATTTGATCCAAGTCATCCCGACACTAGAGCCGGTGCTCTTACTCACTGAGCCACCTGGCTGCCCCGAAATTGTTTTATTTTTTAAAAATTAAGTGAACAGAATATTTTTTAAACAAATAAAATTAGTTACCTTTTGCATCACAGTTTGCTGTCTCTTGGTCATTGTTGTCTGATATCTTGTCTCTTGATACTTTAATCAGGTATAGATGTCTTTCCCCAGACTTGGAACTGGATATCAAACACACCTGGGCTCTATTCATTGCTACCTAAAATTAAAGACAATTTGAGGTTTTTCATCACATCAAAGCTTAATCTATCTATATATAAAAAAAGGAGTTTTATACTTTAAAATAAAGCCAGTGTCAAAACTAAACTTCTAGATTTTAACCACTCAGAAGCAAATAAAGAGCTTTTTACTTCTATGAACATTCCCAACACGAGCTAGACTGTGATCTGAGTGCAGGGTAGAAAAGAATAATAAATTCTTTTATGTGGTTTAGACTCCACAAGCAGAAGGAAGGGTTGGTCAATGAAGTTTTGTGGGGCCAATAATTTATGGCATTAAAATTATCTGTGGCACTAAGTGACTTTAACACCATTCTGATTTTTCTAAATATTAACAAAAATTTAATTGTATTCAATCTGCTAATGTAGATAAAATTTATTTACTATGCTTTAATTTATCCAAAACAAAAATTCCAAAGTCCATTTTTGTGGGAACTTTTGAGTTATGGACTGAGTGCCAAAGTTCATTTTTTTCTCTTCATTTTATTCTTCTAATCACTTTTGGCTCTATCTGTTTTTGTGTGCAAGCCAAAGCTATAAAATAAGTGAAAACCACATTTCTTTAAATTCAGAACCTCTCACGACTTTAAGGTACAAATTAAGTAAAATAGCCATTAACCACAGAAATTAACTTAAGAGCCCATCTAGTTCAACCCTGGCTAGTCCAGTTTGACGGCATCCCTAACAAATGCTTATCCTATTCATCTGCTGGAACACAAAGGACAATGTAGTATAGAGGAAAGAACACTGGATTTAGAGTCCAAAGACCAGGGTTTGAATTCTGGATCTTAGCATCCATATGGCCTTTTCTGTGCCTCAGTTTCCTCATCTACAAAATGAAGGGGTTGGTCTATACAAGCTAAAAAGGCCCATCAATTCTAAATCCTGTGATTCTTCTAGTGAACAAACTATCTTACAAGGCAGCTCATTCTATTTTTCAATATCTCTCTTTTTTTTGGCTTTTTGGAGGGGAGAAGGCAGGGCAATTGGGGTTAAGTGACTTGCCAAGGTCACACGGCTAGTAAGTGTTAAGTGTCTGAGGCTGGATATGAACCCAGGTCCTCCTGACTCCAGGGCCGGTGCTCCACTTACTGCACCACCCAGCCGACCCCCTCACTCTATTTTTAAACAGCTCTAATTACCATGAAGTTCTTCCATTTCCACTGTCACAGCTCTATCTGAACTTGGACTCTTCCTGCTATATGGCCATGATCTCCTTACTGCGAACAGTACACCACATCTAAACAGTCCCAGACCCAGTACATTGTATTCTAGCCATCTTCCTGTCCTGCCATATCCCACTTCTTCTCTACCTCTAGCTCTGAAAAACAGGAATTAAATCAACACTATTATTCTTGGAAAGGGCATGTCTTCTCTAGCAGACTGATACCTCTATCATTCCCACTCTCTCACTTACCTTCAAAAATCCCCTTACCTACTTACATCTCTCCCATTATCAAAAACTCTCACTTGGTCTACTCATCCGCACAAGCTATTGTCCCATCTCTCTCTTTTGTAGCTAGAATAGGTGCCTCCAATTCCTTCCTCCTACTCTCTTAATTCTTTTAAGTCTGGTTTTCAACATCATCATTCAACCAAAACCTCTCTCTCCAAAATGACCAATTATCTCTTAATTGCCAAATCTACTGACCTTTTCTCAATACTCATCCTTCTTGACCTACCTGAAGCCTCTAACACTTTCAAATGACCATTTTTTCCTTGATACTCTGCTCCCTCTAGGTATCCATGACCCTCTTCTATCCTGGTCCCCCTCCTATCTGACTGTTCTTTCTTAGCAGATTGTGAGTGTCTCCCAGAGCTTTATCCTGGGCCTTCTCTTCTCCTTCTACACCAATTCACTTGGTGATCTCACTAGCTCCTATGAAATTACCATGTCTAAACCAATGATTCTCCTATTTAACACTGAACTCCAGAGTTATGGGTCTACTTGCCTATTAGATATCTCAAAGTGGATGTAGTGTAGATACAGTAAACTCAACATGTTCAAAACGGAACTCATTATCTTTTCCCTCAAATCCTCCCCCTTCCAAGCTTCTCTATTCATGTCAAAGACACCCCACCCTTCCCCCCCACTTATGCAGGTTCCCAACCTGGGAGTCAGCCTCAAATATTCCCCCTCTCTCACCCCACCATATCCAATCTGCTGCCAAGGGCCATCAATGCTACTTTCACATCTCTGGCTTAAGTTCCATTTTTTCCTCCAATACTATTCCCCACCCCCCCCACCCCCCCCCCCCCCCGGCAGGTCCTTATAGGCTCATACTTGGGCTATTACAATGCCTTTATTCTAGCTCTCCCTGTCTCAATTTTCTCCCCACTCCAGGCTATTCTCCACTCAGCTGTCCAAACACACCTCTATTGAATTAACTCCAATGGCTCCCTATCACCTCTAGGATCAGATATAAAATACTCTCTTTGGCATTCAAAGCACTTCACAATCTGGCCCCATCTACCCTTCCAATCTTCTTACACCTTACTGACCCACAGGTATCGACCAGTGACAAAAGTCTCCTTCTTGTTCTTTGCACAAGGCACTTCATTTGACTGTGCATTTTCCTGGGCTGTTCCTCATGCCTGGCATCCTCTCCCTTCTCATCTCTGCCTCCTGGCTACCCTGGCTTCCTTTAAGTCCCAGCTAAAATCTCAACTTTTATGAGAAACCTCTCCTGATCCCTTTTAATTCTGGTATCTTTCCAGTTGTCTTCAATTTATCCTGTATGTAGCTTGTTTGTACATAGCTGTCTTCAACTCATCTCCCTCATCAGACTGTGAACTCTTTGAGAACAAGAACTACTCTTTACCTTTTTTTGTATCCCCAGTACTCTTGCACAGTACCTTCCATGTAGCAGGCACTTAATAAATGCTCACTGACTGACTCAGTACACTCCCCATCTCTGTGACTTCTTAGATCCCCTTCCTTGGTCACTAATCCCCACATGTGTTGTCTTTCCACATTAAAGCATATGCTCCTTGAAAAGTAAGGGCTATCTTTTTTTCAACTTGTATCCCCAGCTTGGCAGAGTCAGTACTTAACTAAATGCTTTTTATTTATTCATTCCACTGAGTCAAAATCTGCTTCCCTGTACTTCCCTTCCATTGGTTTCAATTACTTACTTTTAAAAGCATTGCTAACATGGTAAGCAAGGTATCCACATATCCATACATTTTGCCTTGTGAGTACAGCAATGTGGAACGATGGAGTAGTAACTTCAGTTCCTAAGTAAATATAAAAATGATAAATGGTTTGATAACCATTCATTTGCATATAAAGGAAATCAGTTTTAAAACTTCAATTTAAAATGTCTGTTTCATAAATTGTGGCCTTTAAGATCTGACTCAAGTCTCACCTTGTACAGGATCTCCCCACTACTGATGACTTCCCTCTGAGTTCACCTTCCACAAACACTGTATGTGTCTTGTATATAAATGGTGGTTTCTGTGATATCCCCCATTAGGATAACTAATAAATCATAATAAAAGTTCTGGGAACTGTTTTCATTGAGATATAATTGGAGACAAATAGGTGAAATCTAGGTTTAATTTCACTTTCCAAGAACACACTAAATTTAAAGAAACTTTTGAATTTAAAAGTATTGCCTTATTTCTATGTGGATATAAACTATATTCTCAAATGTCCTACTTCAATGCCTCATTATGGCATGGATGCAAATCGGGTTGTCAAAAGGTAATGCTGTAGAAATACAAAACCTGTTAGGTCCAACACTCATTTGGAAAAGCTTTGATTAGAGATTTAGCAATCAACTATGTATCTATGTCATAAATGGCTCAACTCTCTACAATCCTGTTACCAACACCGGTTTTCAAATTAATGGTGATTCAAGTAAATGACATACTTAAGGGAATATTCATAAAATTTGAAAGGTCAGGATTTCATGGTTATGGGAAAGTTCTTCTCCAAGGAGAAATTCATCCCTTTGTATTTGAAAATTACTCTATAATTTAACATTTATTTTGCCTCTTCTACTTTTTTCATGTCTCTACCTCCTGTTCCAGCTTTCAGTAGTAATCAGAAAGCACACATCTTACCACCGAGGTTAATTCAGTTCTTGCCATTCTTTTAAAAATTACCTATATTTCTTCTCATGCTAATCCAGAAGAAAACGCTGTTCCTATCAGCCAGAAAAATTCTAAGACTGGTAATTTGCAGAGAAAAAAGTGAAGTTCAGAGAGGCTCATAACCAGGTAAGTGATAACTTCTTTTTTTGCCACAAATCATGCATCAATCTATTAGAGTGTAGAGAAATTAGTGGCTAGAGTATTGATACCAAGAGAATCATAGGTTCGTTTGTAGTATACCTTAGTATAAGTTATATATGTTTCACGTATATTTTATTTTAACTATTATTTATTTTCACATTATGATTTAGCTTAAAGTGTATAGGGTATCAGGGACTAGAAGGGGTAGAAAAGGATGAGCACTAAGTAATGAAGAAAAAGGAAATAATCCATAAAGTATGATGCACATCTGACCTGCTGTGCAGCATTTGCATCTTGTGCAAGAGTATCTGGATCATACATTGGTTCCAGGGCCTCCAGAGCTTTTTCAGGACGACCCAACTGCTGCTGAAGAGTGGAAAGGGAAATTCTCGCATCCAAATGTAATGGAGCCAGGTCAACCACTTTGCCATAGCTTTCTGCAGCACGTTCCATATAACCTAAGGCCTTTAGACATTCTATGGAAACATAAAAAACAAAGATAAAACAGAAAGACTATAATTTTACATACTGAAACATAAAACTTTTAACAGTTCTCAGTACTATTAACAGCATAGATTCCCCAACCTACCCCCAACCCAAAAAGTCACATTCATCAAAGAAAAGTAGTTTTCTATTAAAAAAAAAATATTTAAATTAAACAAAAAAATTAGAAAAGGAACTTCAACACTATGAAAAATTTAATTATGATATAGTCATAAATAAAACCAATATGGTACATATATGATCAAAATACTTAAATGATTTGAAATGAATATTCAAAGAATGGGTGTAACTATGGCTCAAATTGGGTGGAATGATAACAAATTACTCAACTATTATTTTGCATCAATTTTCTCTACCAAGGATCCATGATCTCTAGGCCAGAAATGACAGAATAAAAAAAAAAAAGGCTAAATTCAAGAAAAATGAAGAAAAAACGATAAAATAGCACGGAAGAGTCCTAAATGAGTTCGAGTCACTAGGCAAAAATGCACTATTTTCTGTGTCTGTGTGTGTGTGTGTGTGTCTGTCTGTCTGTCTGTCTCCAGGCCAGTGATCTTGACTCTCATTCCAGGAAAAATTTTACAATATATTATAAAAAGGATGATTAGTGAACAATCTAGGAAAGGAAGCAGGGTCACAAAAACCCTGCCTGCCTTGATCATATCAAATCATGTCATACTAATCTCAATTTCTCTTTTATCACAGTTACTAAACCTATTCTTCACACATGACACTCTACCCATTTTTCTATCTTGTGCTAGCTATACCCCATGCCTGTATGAATTTCCCTCTCACTTCTTCAAATCCCTGAATTCCTTCAAGATTAATTTTAAGCCTCATCATCTACATAAAGCTGTGTGATCCACCCAGTAGTTACTATCCTTCCTACCAAAACTAACAAGAGTATAATCTTATACATGTATACAGTTTCCCCCAGCAGAACATAAGTACCTTGAGGGTAGAATTTTTTTCTTTATATTCCCAGTAACTGGCATAATGCCTAGAACATAGTAGGCATAATAAACCTTTGTTCACTGATTGATAGAATCCCATCCAACGTTTGTCCATTCTGTATAACTCCAACCCTGGTTTACAGCAAAGTATATGATAAAGATTTTCATATTATACTTGTGGATAAGATGGAAAGATGAAAGAAAGATGGGTGATATGAATAAGAACTGAATGATCATAAAGATCCAAAATGTACTCATGGAAGGTTGATGTCCACTTATAACAAGGTCTCTAGGAAAGGTACATGGACCTATGCTGCTCAATAAACACTAATCAAATTCAGAGATGACATGAAACTGAGAGGAAGAATAAACGTACTGCATAAGAGTAATTATCAAAAAAAATCTCAACTGGCAATGATTGGTCAAATTTAACAAAATGAAATATATGAAGCAGACATTCAAGTTATGGATTTCACAGCCTCTAAGTCCCTTCCAACTCTATATCAATGATGCCAAGTTCCATTTATTGGAACTTACTGGCTGTATGACCTTGGGCAAGTTACAACCTGAGTTTAATTTCTTCATCTGTAAAATGGAACTAATACTGACTTTATCTATCTTGTGGGTTTGTGAGGATAAAATGAAATAATGTATGCAGAAATACTTTTAAAATATAAAGCACCAAACAAATGTAAACTATTAGTCGTTTCTTAAATAAATTTCATACAAAAATTTATTTTTAGAGTAATAAATCTATAAATTTGTTCAGTCACTTTTTCAGTCATGTCTGACTTTTCATGACTCCATCTGGGATTTTCTTGGCAAAGATATTAGAGTACTTTGCCATTTCCTTCTCCAAATAAATCTGTAAAGACTCACCCAGATACTTATAAATAATGATCTGGATCATATAAGTAATTCTGTGTCCCCACAAGAGGTAAAGTAGAGACAGCTCTGAATTTGGAGCCAGAGGCTCTGAGTTTAAATCCTAGCTTTGTATCTACTACCTATGTGCCCTTGGAAACCTGCTTAACCTCTCTAGGCCTCTATCATCATCTGTAAAATGGGCAGACTGGACCAGATGAGGAGATGCCCCTTAGAGCCTTAATCAATGACCCAACAGGAGATAGGACATAGGTGGCTACATTAACCTTTTTAAGCAAAAATGTTTTGGTAAATTATTTTTCTAGTGTACTAGCAAGTTCCAGCCTGTGACTGTTAAAAATGGAAGAAATAATTTTGTTCTCCATATTAAAGCAACTTAACATTAATGACTTGCTGAAAGCTACAAGGTTCCTAGAGTTTTTTTTTTTAATATCAGCATTTCAAATATTTATCCAACATGTAAAACTATTTCAAAATTTTTACCTGCATGCCGGAGCCAGACTACTGCTAAGTTATATCTTTCTGAGCAGACTAAGGCAGTGAGGAGAGGAAGTGCAGAATTATATTCTCCAACATCAAGAAAAGCTTCGGCAACATCAAGGTACAAGTCTCCCATATCTTCAGGATTTTGTTCCACTAGTGTGGTCAGGAGCGACTATCATTACACAAAACAAGGGATTCAGTTCCTCATTCAGAGGAAAAATATAAATTTATGTAAATGTATATTTCAGTTTAACTCAAAAACCAATGTGATCAGGAAAGACATGAATGGCAATAATCATTATGAGTTTCCAAATTTAATTGGAGGAAGGTCACAGAGTGGGTCTCATTAGTTCTGTCTAGAAAAATGAACTAGTGAACTGTACGTTATGGAAGATAAAGAATACATAAATAGGGGCAGCTAAGTGGCACAGTGAATACAGCACTGGTCCCGGAGTCAGGAAGGAACTGAGTTCAAATCCAGCCTTAGACACTTAACACACACACACAAAAACTAGCCATGTGACCTTAGGCAAGTCCCTTAACCCCAACTGTCCTCCAGAAAGCAAAAAAAAAAATACATAAATAGCATTTAGCCAGGAATAAGGAATTTTGTTTCAACATATACTCAAAGAAAACCCAAGTGTCTTTTAAAGGATTTAATTTCTAATTCTAATCAAGTCTGTTCTAATTTTTAAAAAGAAAAAAAGTAATTAATTGAATTTCAAGAAGAAATTATAAGGTTTGGGTGGAAATCATAATAAATAGTCATAATAAATATCCTGGCTCTAAAGAAATGTGAATAATCTACATCCAAGTTACAATTTCTGACACAGGGGTAAACTGACAATAACTTTTCCAAAAATAAGCTACTTTAGGGCAACCCTTTTTACTTACATCAAGCGGATCAAGGATGTTAAGGTGAACCAAGCACACCATCAACTTAACAGTGATATCAATTGGTACTCCTTCAGGTATAGTGCAAGTAACCTTTTCTTCAGCTGTAGAAAAAAAAGAATTTATATAAAATAATTTGTCATCTCTATATAGCCTTTATTCAAAGTAAAGCAATGATTTCTAAACTTTTTTCATCATACACACCTATTAGTAAGGTTTCTGAGTACAACCCCCTATATGTGTATATTTATAAATTATATACACTACTGTGAAAGACAATGAAGAGTGTTGAAAATTACACCAAGATTCTGAACCTGGATGCCTGGAAGGATGGTGGTATCCTAGACAGTAAAAGGAAAATTGGGAAGAAGAGAAGAAAAGAGAAAAAAGATGATGTAATAATATTTACAGTAAAGATCATGACCTCTCCGTAACTACTTGAAACTCACTATTTCATCCTAAATGAAAATGGGAAGCAGTCCCTGCTCCAGAGCACAGAGGCTGCCCTCTGAGGCCCTGCCACAGTCACAAGGGAGAAGAGAAAGAGAAAGGGGCATTGGAGATGGGGTCATTTTTCCATTGGCATCTGTGTAGTATCTGTAATGGGTACCAAGTGGCAGTAAAATGCGAAATTTAGAAGTGAGGTAAAGCTTACACCCCTGCAAATGCAAGGGACCTGGTAGAGTATTAAGAGTATAGCAGTAAGTGAGCCTGTATTTGAAATAAATTCCACAAGTGAGTGGCCTCTGTGTGAAGGGTAGAATATGATCACATCTTTCCTCCCTCTGACTGGGTGATCAAATACTCCTTGGAGTCAAGTCACAAGCCCTATATTAAAGAACATTAGATTAAAGAACAACATTAATGATGCCAAAATCCTGGGTATATCTCTGTAATGGCTAGCTAATCACAGTCATATCTTACAAATGCTAAAAGTTTATATCTTCTTTATCTTCATCTAAAGTAACAATTAATTACTCTTAAGTACCCACAAATTAACATCCTAAAAACCTTCAAAAACATTCCACCTCTAGATTAAAAAAAAAAAAACCAATTTAATTTGGCTTTCTAACTCACAGAGGTTGGTCCAGTGTTTTAATATAAAGAGACTTTACTTGCATTTGAAAAATATCTTATTTTTTATAGTAAATAAATCTCAATTTTATTAAAAAGTATAATTTTCTCAGTTCAGAGAAACATTAGAGAAAGAAAAAAGCCCAAAATGCAACTTGGAAATAATGAAATCAAAAGATTAAAAAATAAATAACGTAGTAAATTTGTTTCAGAAAGCTAGTCATAGGATGATGCTGCAAGAGTGAACTTGGCCTAAAACTGCACTGAGGCAAAGTTTAAGACCAAGCTAATCAAGATTTCAAAACTATGAGACTATATCTCATTATCAGTCATCTTTATTGCCTTTATTTTTTCTTATTATCATAGATCTTTAATCTTGTCATTAAGAGGAAAAGTAATGTCACCATTTATTATCATTCAGATATTACATGTAAAGTCATAAGATCATAGAGCTGGAAGGAACCTGAGAGGTTTTCATTATGACTGTCCAGTCCTATACCAAAAATCTATTTTTATGTCATTGTAAACAGGTTAACACTACTTTGATGATATCTGTACCGTCACCAAAATTAAAAACCTCATTTTTGCCTCTTTCTTCTCTCTCTCCTCCCATATCCAATGAGACGCCAAGTCTTGTTAATTCTGCCTCCACAACATCTCTGATATCCACCCCCTTCTCTGTACTTAAGCCACATCCAACTTAATTCAGACTTTTACTTTTTCATTACTTTTTACCTGGACTACTATAAAAGCCTCCAGATTCTTGGCTTCTTGTTCCTCTAGGTTCTAACTCATCACCCACACAAGTTGTCAATATAATCTTCCTGAAGGACAAGTATGACCATATCACTTCCCTACTTAAAAACCTCTATTGTCATAGGATCAAATATCAATTAATCACTTTGGTATTTAAAACCAAGTCAAGTCTACTACTGTTCTTTAACTCAGCATTCTACCTCTACCACTAATTCAAGACTCAGATCATGGGACATACCAATGGGAAGCCTTTTCTTAACCTCCTGGCTGTTAGTCCATCTCTCCCCCTTTTCAAATTATTATGTGTATGTTTACCTGTTTATATGTTGTATTCCCTTGATAAGTAAACAGTAGCTGTTTTTCATTTTTTTCTCTGTATCCCTAAAACCTAGTGCAGTGTCCAGTACACAGTGGACAGGCTTTTAGATTGGATGGGATGAATATGAAGCCCCTTCCCAATTATGACTGTCCTCTACACTCTTTCAGGCAGTACAATGTCTATTCTAAAATATGGTAGTTGAGAATGGAACACTAAGTACAGATGTGGCCTGACACATGGTACAGCACAATACTATATATTTATTAAATCCTTCTTCTTGGACACTCTTAATGAAGAATAAATGTGCATTAGCTTACTTGACTTCCACATCACCCTGGTGACTTATACTGAGCCTGCAATCCACTAAAACCCTTGTGTCTTTTTCATATCATCATTACCCTTTATAATCCCTACCATTCCAAATACACACTGGTTATAAAATAACCAAAAAAATTTCACTCAATTGATACTTGATCTCTCTCCAAGTTATGACCCAATTGCAAAAATCTGATGGTCGTTTCTCATTTCCCATCCATCTCAACCTATCTGCTGCATCTCTTTAGGTGCTGACTACCCTTTGCTCACAGACACTGTCTCCTTTCTGCTTCCCTGACACTGAGCTCTCCCGGTTCCCCTACGCGTCTGAATGCTCCTCTCAGTCTTCTTTGTGACTCAGCAACCCTAACATACCCCCTAACTACGAATGTCCTCCTGGGTCATCCTCTCTCTACACTCTCACTTAGTGATCTCATTAGCTCCCATAGGTTTAATCATAATCTCTATGCACAGTACTCACAGATCTATATTAACCAATTTAGCTCTCATGTACTTCATCAGAAATTACTTATTAATAAGCATTTCAAACTAGAAGTCCTAGAGACACCTCAGATTCTAATGTCCAAACTGAATCCATTACCTGTCCTCACAAACCTATCCCTCTCCTAAACTTTCCTATTTTTATCAAAGATAACTCCATACTTCCAATCTTTCAGGTTTGTAACATTGGTGTTACCTTTGAATTCTCACTTTACTCATATATTGAACCAGTAGCCAAATCTTGTTTCTACTGCTATATATTTTTTTGCAACTAGCCCCTTCCCTCTTACTCATATAGTTCCTCCTCACTCCTCACCTGGACTATTGCAATGGCTTCATAATTGGATTCCTTTCACCAAACCTCTCCCCACCCCAATCTAACCTCATAGAACTGCTGAAGTTTTTCCTTAAGCACAAGTCCGATCATGTCACTCCTCTAATCAATAAACTTTAGTAGCTCCCTACTGCCTCTAGGATAAAATTAAAAAATTCCTGTTTGGCTTTTAAAGCCCTAAGCTATTTTTCTAAACTCACTGTATGTTACTCTGGACAGCTAAATGGTGTGGTAAGTAAGAATGCTAGGCCTAGAGTCAGGAAGATCTGAATTCAAATCTGACCTCCCTTACTTGCTATGTGACCTTATGCAAGTCATTTACCCTCCATTTAATTCAGTTTCCTCAACAGTAAAATGGAGAGGATAATAGCACCTACCTCCCCAGGTTGTTGTGAGGATCAAATAAAATAATATTTGTAAACCACTTAGTACAGGGTCTACTAGAATACAGTAGTATTCAATAAGCACTCGTCACCTTCCCTTGCTCCACAATCCAATCAAACTGGCCTTCATTACATTCACCATATATGATACTCATTTCCTGTCTACATGCTTCAGTACTAGTCAACCCCATGCCTAGAAAACACTCCCACTTACCTCCACTTTCATAAGATCTCTCTTCCTTCAAGATGCAGCTCAGTCATTAATGTTCTATAGAAAGTCTTTCCTGATCCCCCAACTAATGGTGATATTTTCCCCTACTATATATTTATTTTATATTTATTCTTAATATACTTATAAATGCAAGTTTTGTCTCAAGCTCCTTAAGAAACTATTTCTTTTTTTTCTTTTGGATTTGTATCCCAAATACCTAGAACAATGCCTACCACAAAACATATAGATGCTGATTGACTGATGTCACATTGATGTCTCTTTCCAAAATCATCTATTGATCTTCAATTGCTTTTAAAATGCAGTCCATAATTTAAAATTGTCACTTACGTATGAGAACAGCATCCTCTGAAAAAGCTTCATTTGTCACTGACTCTTCCTTCTCCTGAACATTCATCAAATCTTTCCCATTTGGAATAACAAAAGGAAAAAAAAAAGGTTAAGTAGTACTACTGAATCCCATCAATCAGTCCTATTTTTCATTTACGAACAATAATTTTCTTTGCTAGTTTTAAATTTTGGTTTATAATCTAATCCTATGGGTATTAAAAAAAAGTATTCCCAATTGATACTTTATTTTTTTTTAATTAACAAAAAAAAATTTATCTTGTAAGACCAATTCATGGAAACAATATCATCAGGCTTACTGCATTCTGAAAAACATTTTCATTCATTTAACAATTAACATTTACTGATTCGTGCTAGATGCTCTGTAATAATTAAGGACATTACAAATCTAATTGGGAAGAAGAGAAGACAAAATATGTACATGAATGATTATAATACAAAGTAGAATACAGTTAAGTGCTATTAAGTGCTATAAGAAGTATAAAGTGCTATCGGAAGTTCAGGGGAAGAAAAAATTGCATTTGATTGGTTAGAGCACAAAACGTTTTATCAAAGTGGCATATCGACTAATCCTTGAAGGATTGAGAGAATTTTGTCATGAAGAGATATGAGGGAAGGCATTCTAAGCAAAGGAAAAAAAATGTAGCAAAGGTATGAAAACCAAAAAAGGGAGGTGGCATATTCAGGGAATGGAAAAATATTTTAGTGTAGGAAATCCCATCAAGACCCCTCAAAAAATATCTCACAGACCTACTCTCTAAACTTGAGATGTCAAACTCCCTAGAACTGTAGCCTAAACTCAAAACTCCCCAGAGTACAGCCCAAATCAGATTAAAATGTTGACTGGAAAATGTTTAACAAAATAAGTAAAAATATAATACAAGAGAGAAAATGTTAATTTGAGGTTTTCCTTGGGGCGGCTAGGTGGCGCAGTGAATAGAGCACCGGCCCTGGAGTCAGGAGGACCTGAGTTCAAATGCAGCCTCAGACACTTAACACTTACTAGCCATGTGACCTTAGGCAGTCACTTAACCCCAATTGCCCCGCCCTCCCCCATGCCAAAGAGAAAAAAAAAGCAAAAAAAAAATTTGAGGTTTTCCAAGTCAATAAGAAACAGCAGGGATCGATTTCTCTGTGAGTTTGATACCACTGCTCTCAACCATTCTTTGATTACATGTAGAACACAAGCCTTGTTGCCATCATGGTAGACTGGGTCCTATACCCAAAAGCTATAAAAATAAGCTCAAACTACTACTAGCTACTACAGGTTCAAACTCCTCAATCACATTACACTTCAAAATCTATTATACTTAGCACAAATCATCTTATTTACCTTTTGTTATGTCTCTCTGTATCTGGCATTATGTGCTTTTTGTACACAGTAACTGCTTAATACATGCTTTTGAAAAGAATGATGCTGCTAATGCCACCAAAGCACAGGGAAAAGAGTGTGGCCTAGAAAAAAAGTCTGCTAAAGAAACCTAGAAATCAGAATGAACCTTCTAACTGGCATTATATAACATCAGACAAAAAGTTACTGTTCACTAAAGCAACTTAATCTTTATTCAACTCAAACTGTATTACCTTCTATTTAATTTGATAATTCTGTGAGCTTTGGTTATTGTTTTTTTAAAAAAGGTTTTTTAGGAACTTTTCAAAGAAGCAAATTGCTTTAACTCTCTAAACTCTTAAGAGTACACTCTACTCACTTCTACAAACCACACTGAATGGTGCATATCAATCTGACTGAAAATAAAAATTTACACACAAGTAAAGAAATTATCTGTTATGCAATCAATCAATATCTCTGAGGAAAAAAATTCTTGGAAAAGCTGGTTATGAGGACATTAACTTTAAAATCCATAAATCATTGCAAAGATGTAACAATTCTATTGTATGTGTAATATTACCTCTATTCTCTTCCAACATGCTCTTTTCAATAACTTTTTTCCATAGTACAATTCCAGAATAATCGGTAATAACCTAAAGAAAGCAGAATTATAACTTATTTCGCCAAAGAAGAAAGAAGGTAAAAGGATTATTTTAGAAAAAAATATCTTTGCAATTTGCAGAATAATTCAACTGATATTAATCATGTCCTACAAAAAGCCATTATGATATACTGAAATTTGTACTTAGAACAAATGCCAACTAAAGATGAATATGATTCAATGCCAAGAAAACTCAAGCCTAAGAATTACACACACCATAGCTATTAGTTTGAATACAATTGTCCTAAGATAAGTAATACAGAACTCTGGCAACTATACTAAATACCAGAAAAACACTTTAACTTATATTTTTAAAAGCAGTTTAAATATGTCTTCTCTTTAAAAAGCCTGATTACAAAACCAGATAGCAATCATTACAACAACATACACTATGTGGGGCTGTTTCCTTATATCACAGAGTCACTGTGCAGAAATCACTTCTGTAAAGCATAAAACACTCAATAAATATGAGCTATAGCTATTATACATACAACCTAATAAAGAGCCAATTTGTCAAATTCTATTTTTAGTTTTAAACGAGAAATATTTATTATTCTCTTCAACACAGAGCAGAAATCTGTTCAAAATCTAAACCTGGCATATGTAAATTCTCCTACCTCTAACGCTTTGTCATGTTGCTTGTTGGAAATGTACAATTCTGCTGCTATATTAACATCTTCCATGGAGACGAGATTCTGGTGTTTTGAAAAAGCTTCCTCAATTATGTTAATAGCTGAAGTGACATCGCTGGCTTCATAATAACTCCTTGGAAGATAAGCATACAAAAACTGACTGAGAATTAGTTAGTTTAGGTTATCAAGCTTTACCTATGTTTGACATTCACAGTTTGCAATATTTTTTACTACCCCAACTTTTAGGAGGGAAATCTTTGTATTTAAAAATATAAGAAGTGTACTGAAATACTTATCCAAAGATTAAATAAGATCTCATAGAAAAAGAGATTTGTGTATAGTTCCAATGTAAATTAGACTTTAAAGAAATTATCAGGGCAATTCTACAAACCAGAGATTGACAAACTATTGTCCAAGCCAGCAATAGTTTGAGGATTCCTACTCTAAAGCATGGATCAGATGCTGGGATGACATAACTGATTTTATGTATGCCCCACAGAACAGGAGGAGAATGTGCCAACCTGACTCCACTCTTCCAACAAACACGGAATGTGGCAAGCCAAAAAAAAAAAATCCTTTGGGTAACCGAAACAGTTCACAAGCCTAGGACTCACAATTATATCACTAGTGTAAAAGCTAATAGTTTATTTATAGAACAGCGGGCAGTATGGTAACTGACCAATCAACAAACATTTAAGATAACAGGACCATAGTTTTGAAGCTACAAGAGGTCTTAGAGGCCAGTTAATTTAACACCCTCATTTTACAGATGGGAAAACTATCCACAGCTATGAAAGGATTTCTTTTCACTCTCCTCTAAGTGAATTTTATGGCTAAGTCAAGTACCTATTTAGTGTTTATTATGGTATATGGTACAAGATGCTGCTCTAAGTATTTTCTCCCAGAATGTCTTCTAATTTTCTGTTTTGTTGAATGAATCATTACTCTTGCTCAAACCCTTACCCAAGCTCATGTCCTTGAGTTTTCAAATGCTTCTGGGTTTTATGTTCCTAATACGCTCCACTGATCAACTTTTTAATTTTTTTCACGGTAACAAATTGTTTCAATAATTACTGTTTTGTAGTATAATCTGAGGTGTGGTCCTGGTAGGTCCCCTTACTTCTCAGCTTTTATTCCCATTATTTTCCTTGAGATTCTTGACCTTTTGTTCTTCTAGATGAATTTTTTAAATAATTTCATTTAGTTGTATAAAGTAATCCTTTGGTAATTTTAACTGGTATGCCACTAAATCTGTAGATTTATTTAAGCAATATTGTCATTTGTATTTGAGTAATCTCACCGAAATATGAACAATTAATTTATTTCAGTAAAGACTATCTAGAGGTTGCATTCATAGAATTCTTGAGTCTTGGTAAACTGACTCCCAGAAACTCTGAAGTAATTTAAAATGAAATACCTTTTCTCTTTATGCTAGGTCTTGTTGGTAATATGCAGACAGAATGGTTAATGTTTTTTAATATCCTGTTACTTTATGAAGTTATATTCTATTAATTTAAAGTTGAATCTCAAGAATTCTCTAAGTAAACTCTCATGTTATCTGCAAAAAACTGCTAATTCATCTTTGCCTATGCTTATTTCCTCATTTTTTATCTTATTGCTACAGCTTATATTTCTAGAACTAGATCAATTAAGACAAAGTAACAAGTGTTCTTGCTTCACCCTCACTGACTGCCCAAACTCTGCAATTCAATGAAACCACCCTTATCTCTATTCTATACACAGGACACTCTATCTCTGACCTCTCTCTTTGCAAAGACAAACTCTCAAGTCTAGCACACACATCCTCCAGATATCTACCTCACAGAATCCTTCTCTTCCTTTGAGATGTAGCTCAAGCACCACTTTCATCATAAAGTCTTTCCAGATCCTTCAGTATAGTGCTTTCCTTCCCAAACTACACTTTGCAATTATTTTATGATTTGTCTTTATACTTATTCTACAAGAGTTTAATAAATGCTTGACTGATTAACGTGTGTTGTGTGTGTCCTTAATTAGAATGTAAACTCCTTGTGAGGGGGGATCGTTTTATTTATTTTATTTGTATCCTTAGTGCCTAGGACAGTTCATAGGACATATTAAGTTTTAATAAATACTTGTTGGTTAACTGATTTTCTAATTTTTTTCCAACATTTTTCCCATCAGTGTTCATTAGAGATATAAGACTATATATCTCTCCTTGGTTTAGGTATCAGAACCATATTTAATCTCATTAAAGGAATTTGTGATCCAATATCTATGATACCTTTAAACATGTTTAACATAATCTCCCTGTTTACATCTGTTTTAAGTCTCTTTTTACTGTTGACTAGTCTGAGTTCAAGATAACTACTTCTGCTTTTCTGAATTAGCTTAAAGCATAATAAATTCTGCCTCAGTCCCATACTTTAACATGAAATCATACTGACATTGTATTTATATAGTTCCAGTGTTTATTGTGGTAAGCTGACCAAGTATTTTATACATTCTATGGTTATTTAAAAGGGAATTTCTCTCTTTTCCTCCCAGGTTTTATTGATGACAGAAAAATGTAGCCAATTTTTGAGCAGTTACCTTATATGCTACAATGTTGCCGAAGATACTAACCTTTTGGTTGACTCTAGGTTTTTCTAAGTATACCATCATATTATCTGCAAAAGGTGATCATTGTTTCTTCTTTGCCTCTTCTTATTCCCTCAATTTTTGTCTTTTTGTTACTGCTAGCACTTCTAGCACTATGTTGAATAATAATAACAGCCCCAGCGCTAAGCTGTCTTACTCTTGTTAGTGCTGTCTTTTGCGATGGCTCTGACAAAAGCATTGGTTTTAGGCTTCTTGTGAGTTCCTGGTGCTGTCCCAGGCAGTTTTTTTTTTTAAAAAAGCAATCGGGGTTAAGTAACTTGATCAAGGTTACACGGCCAGTTATTTCTGGGTGTGGTGCTAAGTATCTGAGCCGGATTCAATCCCCAGGTCATCCCAACAGTGGAGCCAGTGTTCTTACTCGCTGAGCCACCTGGCCGCCCCTCAGGCACTGTTTTGGCCCCTTCTCCTAGTATGGCTCAATCCAGGGCTTCCCGAGTATTATGTTGGCTCTGTCTCCTACTACTTCATTTGTTCTGCTGCATGTTCCTGACTCCTAAGTGTGAGGACCATGTTTGCGGCTTCAACTTTCTCTAAATTCTCTTCTTTGGTAAGCTCACTTATTTCCAAAACCTCCTTTATCACATCTATATAAATGACTTTTAAATTTCTATCACTAGCCCCAATCTCTCCCCCTGATCTCCAGTCCTACTTTTCCTATCCCTATCAAAGTATCTCCACTTGGTTGTCCATACTATACCTCAAATTCAATATATCGAAAACTGAAATCATCTTCCCTTACAAAAACCTCCCCCTCTTCCAATCTTTGCTATTTCTGTTGACCACACTACCTACTGAATAAAATATAAACTCCAGACCCTGGCAATTGTGGCCTTTACTTTGGCACCAACCTACATTTCTAGCTTTATTTCATTGCCTCCCCCTTACCCTTACTCTAATATTATATACTCCAGTAAAACTGGAATAATCATCTTTCCTTATTTTCTCCTAGTATTTTCTACTACTGTGTATTTGGGACATACCTTTTCTCCCCCTCATTCCTAGAAATGCTCCTACCTCCAACTGCTCAAATCCTTCTCTTCCTTCAAGGACCAGTAGCTCAAGAGCCACCGCTATCATGAAGCATTCTCTGATACCCCCATTCACAGTCTTTTTCCTCAAATCTGTGCTACTCTGTTCAGCTCAATATAGTTATTCATGTTCTAGCTTGTATTACTGTTAACTTGTTTACAAGTTATTTAAATCCCTAAGAGCTAGCACTGTGCTTTGTATTAAGTAAAACCTTAGTAAATGTATTAATTCAATTTACAATTATAAAGAAAAGTAACAGAAAGCAATATTGTTGCAAATGTACACTATCACATTTTAATTACAGAAATTGATTAAGCTTTTGTGTGCTAGCCTACTATAACTGTTTCTAGTAGAACATTCCCCATAGAATAAAAATTCCTTGAAGGCAGGGACAATGTCACTTTTGTCTGTGTATTCCAAGTGCTGGGAACAGCACCTGATATGAAGTAATAAATGCTTGCTTTTTTATCTTCTGAGTTTCAAATAGCCAACTTATGAAGATCTTTTACGATATAACTCACTTGTAAGTTGGCAACTTCTGTTTCATTCATGGATCCACTGAAGCATAACTACCTGAACCTGAAGAGAAAAATGTATTCTATTTCAAACATACGTGCCTTGCTTTTTTCGACATGTTAAGTACTGAATTTACTATTTCAAGTATTCAAAAAGCGAGATGCTACAACAGGCTTCCCTACAAACTTACTTTGCCATATCTCTGGCCAACTGCATGAAACGCTCTCCATCAAATGGGGATAAGAGATTTAAAATGCGTCTATAACCATCCATTGCCATTTTATGGTCTCCCATCTGTTCATAAAGGCTTGATCTTTCCCAAAGATAACGAACATTTGTAGGATCATACTTAAGAGCTAAAAATACAACCACAAATAATATATATTCTGGTTAATATACAGCAAAAATACAATACAAAGTGCTAACCTCCCTATTTACATGATGTTTAAACTAAGGCAATTCATGGTATCTTAGATTCAAAACCAAAAGAAACCTCTGAAATCATTTAATTCAAAACCCTTCATTTTAAAATTGAGGTAATCAAAATTCACAGAAGTGAGTAATCCAAAGTCAAACAAGTAGTATGAGGCAAAGCCAAGATTTGAATGTAGGCTTCCCAACTCTAAAGCCAGCACTTTTTTCACTGCACCCTCAGGGGTTTTCTAGTACACTTCTAATCCAAGGCACTATACCTCAGGGCTAGATCCTTCCAGGGTGGCTCCAAACTCAAAACTAAGCATCCTAAGATGCTCTGAATCCTCCATTATGGCCAGGGTTTAGGCCAACACTGAAAGAAATATACTAACTCTAGTCTCATACAAACACTTGGTTCTTTTTCTTTTAGCAAATCTCAAAATGAAATCAAGGTGAGATTAACAAATGAAATGGCCATATTGTAAAGTTCTTGTTGTCAACATATCCTGGTCCTAGTTCACCCCAACTGGGTGTCCAAAATTTAAAACTTTCGTACAGTCTGGCCTCAGGTCAGCAGCTTCTGTAATAAATCTAAGGGAAAACTTCCTAACAATTAAAGCTGAAGTATCTTGGGCAGTTTGCCTACACTGGAAGTCTTCAATCAGAGGCTAGATCAGGAGTAGAGAACCTGCAGCCTTGAGGATACATGTAGTCTTCTACATTCTTCAGTTCAGCCTTTTTAACTGAGTCCAAATATCACAGAACACATTTTTTTATTAAGGAAATTTTTTCTGTGAAGTTTAGATTCAGTCAAAGGACCACATTTGAGGACCTAGAGGGTCACAAATGGCCTTGGGCCACAGGTTCCCACCCCTGAGCTAGATGATCACTTGCTGGGGACATTGTAAAGTAGATTCCTATTTAGGTCTATTCTACATTATATAATTTCTGAGGTACCATATCCAATTCTCAGATTTAAATTTATTTTATCAGTATCTTCTCAGAAAATAAATTGAACCTGTTAAAAATCAATTCTTCAGTTTCCACACCAGAGCAAACTTTGACTCTAAAGTTGCCTCAGTGACCCACCTACTCAAGAAGTTCTGCATTATATTCAATTCAAATATGGATCAACCTTAAAGATGCACATCTGGTCCTATGAGCCAACCCTGGGATAAAATTAGACATGTAGAGATAGTTCTGAGCCAAAGTATCCTCCAAAATAAAGGATTTAGTCCTAGTACCATTTGTCTCATTTACTAATAATAGGAGAATTCAAATTACAAGTTTTCAATCTCAGTAGAATTACAAATTGAATTCATTTTCAAAAACTTTACAACACAAACTAGCAATTAAAATAATTCTAGACTTTGTCATCCAAAATATTATCTATCTATTACAGTAGATATAAAAATGTTAAAACACATTACCTTTTGTATAGCAAAAAATAGCTTGCTTAATGTTGTCTTGTTCTAGTGACATTTCAGCCAGTCTAACCCATTCTTCTGTGTCACTAGGGTTTAAATGTGCAGAAATTAGCTCAAACTGCAATGATTTCTCCATATCACCTTGGTCCTCATATATCATGGCAAGTGTAGAAAATGGTTCATAAGCAAGAGGAGCTAAAAGAGATAAATTTTTTTCAATATTTACAAAAGGCTGAAAAGAAGAAAAAGTGGCTGAGGTAACTATATTCTCAGGGTCTACAAACTATTCCAAAATTCAAACATGCCAATATTTTTCACGTTCATTTTATTTTAGTCATTCTAGGAGAATCTCACAAACAACTAAAAATGAAACTCAGGATTCCTTTAGGTATATATAAACTAATAACTACAATTTTCTTTATTTTATTAATAACATGATAATAACTGACTTTTATATAGTGCTTTTAAAGTCTGTAAATTCTTTTATACAGATTATCTCATATACTCTTAAGTGATTTGCCCAAAATGACATAGCTATTAAACAGGGGCAAAATTTAAAACTAGTCATCCTGACTCCAGGTCCAGCACTCTATTTAGAAAAAAAAAGAGCAAAAAGTATGCCTTTGTAAAACATTTGCTAGATGGAACTTTTACAACTGCCTCCCCATCTTGCCATAAAGGACATAGGCCAATACATTGCAGTCATTGGTATTACGTCTAGGGCACCACTAGAGCTGCATCTCCTAACCAGGAAGAAACTAGACACTTACATAAGGATGTCCAATAGTGTCTATTTTTGATGCAATGAGTCAAAAAATGAAGTACGAACACATCTAGAAATTAATGCCCCAAAATTATATTAAAAGGAAAGGATGGACTGAGATAAAAGGGCATACAAGAATAGTAAGTAACATGAACTATGAGAAATTATCTTGAAGAAAAAGAAACTTACCATATTATCGGTTGTTAAAAAAATAAGAAAAAGAAGTGACATTTACAACATGTAAAGTCTGAAAGAAGGCTCTCAAAATTTAAACAAAGTTAAGAGGTTCCTGATAGTATAACTTAGGGAACAGTTTTCTTTTTTAAAGATTAACTACCTTCTATACAGGGTAGTAGTTTGGCAAAACAATTTTAAGTGAAAGAAGAAAAATCAGTTTTAAAGGTACTTTTATTATCAAGATTTAAGGCTTAATGGAAAAGAAATATGAAAAATTTAGTACTGTCTTTTGTCAAAAAGAAACCCATTTGACACCATCTGATCTGGAAACAGAAAAAGAAAACTTCTTCAATTCTGTTTCAACATAATATCCTTGATATATTTAGAAAAGGTTATCATTATACATTAAGTCTAAAGTCCAAATTTAGAATAATGGAAAATGAAAAACAAGGACTCCAAAACACCAATGAGAAAAATAGTAGCAAATTTAATGGTAATAGAAATAGAATATATTGCTATCCCATTGCTAGCTGAGGTACTTAGTTCAATTAAATAAAGTAATTTTGAGTACTTCTTGGTCAATGCATGTATTTAAATAAAAGCATTAAGAGAAATGTCATCATAAATAGTTACAATTTTCAAACAATTGATATTTCCAAGATAGTATGAATGTCTTCTTCATTATCTGTTATGCTAAAGGACTCAAACGGACAAAATTTTATGTTCCCATGGTCAATATACAGACCCCCACATAAACTACCTTGTCTTATAATTTCCATGCACATCAATATGGCCTCTTCACGTTCACCTCGAGCAAATCGGATATTGGCTTCCCCCATGAGCCCTCTCAGAGCTCTAGGAAGTTTACTTCGAGGCCTTTTCTCCTACAGAAGAAAAAAGGCATTTACATTTGAATAGTTTAAGGTGCTACATATTAATTCAAAACACTTTAACAAAACTAAGAAATAATTAAATCAAAATCTTATATTTTAAAAGGCAACTTTTCAAGCTCCAGAATTAACAGTTCAGACTAAATCATTGCAATTTTGACTGACTCACTAATGAACTTTTATTAAAAAAAAAAAAACAGGAGAAAATTCAATTACAGAAAAGGACAAAAATTATCTCCTTAACAGTTTCCAAAGACTGGGGCTTTAAAAGTTTAAAATTTTAACTGAAACAAGTTTTGTGAATACAAAATAACTTTTTAAAATAATTCTGTGGACTGAGAGAGGGGAATGTGTATGTCTGTGTCTATGTGTGCTCGTGTGTGTGCATGTGCGCAACCTTGAGGGAGCCAGAAGCTACTAATTAGGATGCTCTTACAGGTAAAGTTAAAATACACCACAGACAGACCTGCAATGACACAATCTAACATAGATCAGAACTATAAATTTTCTTTTTCAGAATAAATTTTCTTATAACCCCAAATTTTCCTTCAGAATTTTATTAACTCCAAATATGTTTGCTTTCCATCCATTCAATAGCCATCAGACCTAGACTAGGATAGAGAACTGGAGAGAAGGTCTGGTAAAATAGGACACAAGACCGCCTCTTTCCTTCCTGCACCAGAAATTCTGAATCTTTTTTCCCCAAACCTGAACCCTCTTCATTAGCCTATTGCTGTTAATGGTGTCATTTGTTTAGTCAATATGCTAAAAATCTCACACTCAAATCTCTGACTACTCTATACCCCAATCCAGGCCTGTTATTCCCCCAAACATCCAAGTCTTGTTAATTCTGCCTTTCCATTTTCTTTCCCAAATGTCCCCTCATTTCCATTTCTACTGCCTCCACTCTAGTTCAGGCCTTTAATACCTCCCTTACTAGACTCCAAGGTCTTTCATAGCAAAGATGATGTCACACTTTTCTTTGTCATCTTCTTCAATACAGTACTTGGTCATGGCAGGCATGTGAATGCTTGCTGAAGTGTTCTTTAATTGAAATTTTTGTTGACTATGGCCCCTATTATGGCAATTGTCTTGTACATTTTCATGCAATGAAAAAATATCTACTAATTACTGAATCACCACTTTTTCTTCAAAATAAAAATCTACTTGCTTTCATCATTTTCTTAGTCTCTCGATTAAGGACCATCTCCAACACAAATACATCTCCTGCTGTGGGTTGTTCAGGTGTTTCTTCATCTTCTTCCTCCTCTTCTTCCTCTTCTTCCTCATCTTCATTTTCTCCAAGCATGGAAGCAAAGACTCTGTGGACTGATTTGCTGACTCCATCTGATGTTTCTCCTGGGTAAAGAGAATCCAAAACAAAACATGATCACTTTGATTTTCAAAAAAAGGTAGTCACTTCTAAGTGGATATCTTTACAACCTATTATAGTAATACCCTACTCATCCAGAGGTTAGACTTCTAGCAATCATAATTATTCAGAATACACCTGCAAACCTGTAATTAAGTTGGGGGAAGTGAGGAGAAGCCTATTATCAGCAAAAACAATAATTTTAAAACCATACCCTTTGCTCAATAAGAAAGGCAGTATCACACTCAGGCACACAGCTAGACAACTGTGTGTGAATTAAGGCAGCCAACTGTAAATAGAACTCAGTGATAACTAAGAGAAAAATTATAGAAAACAAACATGAAAGTATAAAAGCATATAGCAGTGGGATAATTCAGTATAGGGGAAAGTAGCAACAAACTTCAATAACTCCGCAGGCCATCCCAGTATTAGAGCACAGAACAATAACTGATGTTTTGAAAAATGACCTGAATCATCAAGAAATGGTTACATTCTGCTTGATAACAACTGTTTAAAAAAGCAGATATGGGTGTACATTTTTTTAAAGACTTAAATGGTTAAAATAAGTTTATGTACTTAAAGCATTAAGGGCTCTGGCCAAAAATATCATACCCAGCAAAGCTAAGCATAGTACTAAATGAAAAAAAAAAACAATGAACATTTAATGAACTGTCAGACTTTCAGATCTTTGTTAAAAAAACAAAAAACAAACCTGAACTTAACAGAAGATTTGACATATAAGAATCAAGAGAAATATAAGGTATATAACCAAAGACTAATTACAATTAGGACAGACTGTTTACTTTTAATATATGTAAAATGTATGTCTAAGATTGTTATTAGGAATTGAGTAGTATGTAAGAAAGTCTGAGGTAGACCTGTGTATGACATGACTTTAAAAAGTAAAATCATTTAAGAACAGGTAAAAGAGTAATTATTTTGTACAAATGAGGTGAGAGAGGAAGAACTGACAGAAGAATTAGATGGGAGAGGAAGGCTATTAGCTCTGGAAACCTACTTTCATTGGGAATGGGTTCAAGAGAGAACAATACATTTATATCTAGAAGAATACAAAAGTCTTCTAAATTCAGAAAAAAATAAAACTACTAAGGGGATGTGAAGGGCAGAGAAGATAAGGGAAGGGTGTCTAGAGGGGAGGATAACAGAACAAGTTAAAATCGGGGTATAGTTGGGATTAATGGGAGTGGATAAGGGAGGGATTCTTTGGGAGAGGAAATTAAGTAACAGGAGGGCAAAGTAGTGGGTAGAAATAAAGTAGAGGAGTTAGGAGGGATAGAAAACAAGAAATATGAACCAAAAACAAAGATCAAAAGTAGAATATACGTGTATATCTATCTATCTATCTATAACCACGTTTAACTGTAGCCTTCTGGGGCATTGGGGGTGGGGAGGAAGGGGGGAAAAAAGAATAAAGTAAAAAGTGCACAGTAGAGAACAAAAGAAAACTAACAAGGAAACAAAGAAAAGATGGACAGCTCTCAACACAATATACTGAATTGGAAATTTATTGCTATATATTTTGAATCCTCTCTTACATTCTGCTATGTACATGACATACTTTTTTTCTTTACTTATTTTGTATTTAAGTTTCAATATTTAAGTTTATGTTTCTTTTTCTTGGGTTTAAGTTTCAGTAATAAAATATACTGAAAAAAGAGAACACATTATCATAAAGAAGCTGCATAAAATCAAATATAATGCTTGATTAAATAAAATTAATACATAAAGGCAAAAAGTATGTTTTCATTAAAATGGCAGGATTTTAATTTTTTGAACAAAAATCACTCCAAAGTCTAAAAATCATAAACTGAAGTATTTAAATGATTACATTTTTAACAGAGAGAAAGAAAGGCTTTGTGCATAGGCTATGTGACCCCAGGCAAGTCATTTAACCTCTCAGTGTCCCAGGCAACTCAGTTACTGAGACTGTAGTTTCCTATACTGATAAAGTCACAAGTCTGGCTTTTAAAAACTGTTATTTGAATCATCAGGACCACAAAGTTTTCAAGTAAAGCAAAATGAATATGGCTATTTTAATTAGGGGGAAGGGAGTGGCATATATAAGGGGGAACCAAACCAGTGATTTCATTAGTTTTTTAAAAAACCTAGTAAGGAAACTCCCTCTACCAATCAATGCAGATTTGCACCTGTATTACAACTTAGTGTTTGAGAGCTGCCTAGGGCATGGGGAAGTTAAAAAAAACTTGTCCAAGCACAGAAGATATAGCACTGGCCTTGGAGTCAGGAGGACCTGAGTTCAAATTCAGCCTCAGACACTTGACACTAGCTATGTGACCCTGGGCAAGTCCCTTAACCCTGATTTGCCTCATAGATGAATAAATGAATGAATGAATGAAGAACTTTCCCAAGAGCACACAGATAGTAAATGTCAGAGATGGGACTTGAACCCAGGTCTTGAATCTCAGGTCATTTCTCTATACACACCAATGCCTTGCCTGTCTTATATAAGAATTTATTTGGCTTAAATGATAGTTAATTACTATAAAGTATATTGTATGAGTTTCTAAATTATTAATTTTTCCATTTCAAATGAATATATAGATCAATGACCAAGGCAAAGATCAAAATATATCCCAATGGAAGCATCCAATAACCCAGTCGGGTTACATCAACTGGTTTATAAGACATTTTTAAAAATTTCTTCATAAGATATCATGCATATAGACACAAGAGTAGCAAGATTCTAATAACATAGGACTGAAATTCTTTGAATTCATATGTTATATTTGGAGTCTTTTGTTAGCTACCAAGATTATGATAATCAAGACTCATAAAAATTTTCAATAAAATGTCATAAATTAATATAACAAGAAATTAAACTGAAAAGGCTGCCTGATAAAATTCTCCAGGTTAAAGCTACTGAGCTAAATGTAGATCAGAGGATGAGAGGGGTTTGGGGAAGGGGGTGGGGGGGAAGAAACAATCTGGAACAATTTAGTATTAGAAGTAAGTTACATTCTGGGAGTAAAGATTTAGTTATGAAGCAGCCCTAACTACAAACAATTTCTGGATAAAAGGTTTTAGTTAAGTATGGCCCAGAAGCCATTCTAAGAATGTTGCTGTTCAGTCATTTGGTCATGTCCAACACTCAGTGACCCCCGTGGAACATACTGTCCATGAGGTTTTAATGGCAAAGATGCTAGAGTGGTTTGCCATTTCTTTCTCCATTGGATTAAGGCAAACAGAGGTTGTTAAAGACGCGCCAAGGATCACACAGCTAGTAAGTATCTGAGACCAAGTTTGAACTCAGATGGTGTTCCTGACTCTAGGCCCACTGCTCTATCCACTGAGCCACTTAGTTAAGTACTCTAAGAATACAGATGGCTTTTCTTCTATGCACTAAAAAAATGTGGCTTTTATGATCCTAAAGAATAGAAACTTGAGGTGTAAGAAACATCCCTAAAGATGGCCACAAAGCTGATAGAAAACTATCATACAATGAAGTCACAAAAGTAACCATAATCGCCAAATATACAGGATATTTACCATCAGATGTTACCTTAATCACAAAGTAACAAACACTTTTATAATTCTTACTACATACTATAGTTATTAGACCTTTACAACATACCTTCATTGATATCTTGGCTCTGGGATTTGATAGAGTCAATTCCAGAAGAAGATGGAACCTCTGAGTCATTTAGATTTTCCTCAGCTAAAACTTTTCCTTTTTCCTGACCAGCCTGAAGGATTTAAAATTTATTAGTATAGAAAACACACACACAAAAATTTTTTTAGCTATTAAAAATTTTAAATGGAATACTTAATACTTTCTGTTCTTGACAACCTGTGTGTAGGTGTGTGATGGAGACATTAACTTCTAAATGCAATTTTAACAGTATCTAGAGTCTCAAAAACAAAGGGTTTTCTCTTCAGTTTAGATGATTATAATGTAAGAGTACAGTGGACAGAAAACTACAGTTCAAATTCAAGCCCTACTACAATTCTGTCAACTTGAGCAAGTCTCTAAATCTCTTTGAGCCTTATTTTCCTCATCTATAAAATGGCATATAATGCATGTACTACTTAACTCAAAGGTTTGTTGTGAGGACCAAATAAGATATGTATTTAGTGCTACATAGATAAATATAAGCCATCATGCCTATTGTTCATATCAGGCCATGCCATGGATAGCCAGTACACTGAATTAGATGAATAATGAACTGGGCCTAGAACTAAATAGGAAACACTAAGGGAGTAGATTACAGTTGGGAAATTGTACAATGCTTTTAATCCTAGACTACTTTGTAGTACAAAGATCCATCTTCTCAATACAAATGTTCTCCCCCATTCTGTGGTTGTTAAATTCTGCAATGCTACAATCTCTGAGAAATTAAACTTACAGGTGGTTCAACTGGGGAGTGGGTGGTTGGCACACGTGAATTCTCTTAGAGGATGACCTACATTCAGGTATAAGACACATCACTAAAGAAATGTATGATCAAATACAAAGATATTCATGTGGAATTCACAAGGGACAAAAGGTGAACAGCCTGAACACTACAAGAGTAGCCTTGAAATGGTTAAAAAAAAAAAAAACCTAAAAGAAAGCTTCCAGAAGGTGGAACCTTCATGGAGGATTTACAGAAAAACATGGATAAGATTTTAATAGCATGAGGAAGAATGAATGAGTCCTAATCTGTACCAATGGGAGAAATCCCCACATTAATAAAGTAACAAATCATATTATTCATTAGATATAAACAAGCATAAGTAGATCCTTCTGGTCATTTCATTGGTTAGATGTGGTATGCAATTCTCTTAAATGAAAAGGGCAAGAGATAGTAATTTTCTGGATAAGAAAGGTATGTCAGATGCTTTTAGAAAGGAGAAATGAAAAATGAAAACTCAGATCATTAACAAATGAATAAAAGAGATACCAATGTGTGAGCAAAGACTTTTCTCCCTCCTAAATAGATGTGGATTCTCAACAGAAGGTTCTAAGAGAACTTCAGAGCTAGAAGGACCTCAGAGATCATCTAGTCCAACCCCCTTACTGTAAATGAGGAAACATGTTTGGAGTAAATCACTTGTCCAAAACCACGAGTTGGTGGTAGAACAGTTATTATTACCCATATCTCAACCCCTGGTCCAGGGCTCTTTCCACAACCCTGGTCTGCTGATGTCAATGTCACTGAAAGAAAAATCCTTTAACAAGGATGGGCACTTTAAACAGGAAGAGGCAATTAATGTGCCTCCTCAGGAGAAATGGATGTCTATTTATATTCATAAATCATTACTACCGGAAGATTTTCCAAAACAACCGCTTCATTTTACAGATAAGAGAAACTGAAGCCCGGATGGGGTAAATAAATTGCTAAATTTCCTACGGTCGAGATCAGTGCGTGGGAGAAAGAGGATGGATCTGGAGTCAATCACTCCACTTCTACAACCTGGGCAGCCCTGGGGCGGCCCCTCCATCTCTCGGAGCCTCGAATTTCTCATCCCTAAAATTGGGGGCGGGGCAGACTCTGGATGATGCGTCTCTAAGGCGCCTTCCTGCCTGACACCCCTACACAGCAAAGACTCAAACCTCCTTCCACCCAGTCCCAGCCTACTCCGGCGCCCGCGGAGGAGCCAGGCCAAGGCCACGGGAGAGAGAGGAGAGGCGGAGAGCGGGACTTCCCCTGCCCGGCCGGAGGGAGGGCCCGGCTTCTAAGCGCCCGGGCTCCCCGCTGGGGCCGCTCCGCTCTCAGCCTCGGGGGAAGCGGGTGTCCGAGCACAAGGGCTTCGGCTCACTTTCTTCTCGCGGGTTTTCCTCTCTTCCCTTCGCCTCTCGAACTCCTCAAAGGAGATCTTCCCTTCCAGGTAATCGATCAGCTCGGGGCTGAAGCCCGACATGTCCCCGCTAGTCTCGTTCCTCTTACAGGTAGGACTCCGGGAGCAAGAGTGAAGGGCCACCGGCCTCTTCTCACGGCATCTACCACTTCCGGAAGAGACCGGACACAGCGCTCTCCTGAAAAGGCGCCTGGCAGCCACGGGAGCTAGCAGGCTAGAGTTCCTAGACAGTCTCCGCCCCCAGGATGAGTGCGCATTCCAGCCTGGGGGCGGGGTTTGTGACTCTCAAGGCAGAAGAAGGAGGTGATTCGAGCTGATGCAAAGTGAAGTGAGCAAAAGCAGGAGAACAATGTACACAGTAACAGCCCTAGCTGTTACTAAAGATGATCAACACGGACTTAGCTACTCTAATCAAGACAATGATCTAAGATAATTGTAAAGGACCGTAAGAGGAGAAATAATGTCCACCTCGAGAGAAAGAACTGAAGAACTTTAAGTGCACACTGAAGCATACTTTTTTCACTCTATTTTTCTTACTTTTTTCTTTTTTTTGCAACATGACTAATATGGAAATATGTTTTGCATAATTACACTTGTATAATTGATATATTGCATACCTTTTCCAATGGGTAGGGGAAGGAGAGAATTTGAAATTCAAAGTTGTTTAAAATGAATATTTTAAAGTAATAAAAAATAAAGCGAAAAAAAGAGTAGTGGGTTGCAAAAACTCCATTCCTTTGGAATGTAGTCTTCACTGAGGGGGTAGGGTGAGGTGGAGATAATGTTCAGGTAAACCTGGAAAGATACTTGGGAACCAGATTGTTGATGCCATTAAATATGCTAAACTGATTAATTTGCATTTTAATCCTATAGAGAATGGGGAACCACTGAAGGTTTTTGAGCAAGAGAGTAACTATTTTGGTAGCTTTATGGAGGATAGTATGGAAAGAGTAGAGACTTGAGGCAGAAGACCAGTTAGGAGGCTATTGCAGCACTCTAGGATAGGTGGTAAAGGTCCTGTGAGTGGAGAGGAGACAGATGTGAGAAATGTTATGGAGAATAAAGATAGAAAGAATTTGTCAACTGATGTGCTATTAAGAATGAAGGAGAAGGAAGAATTCAAGATAACTTTCAGATTGGGAATCAGCATGTTTGGAAAGGTGATACCCTTCACAGAAATAGAGAAGTGGCTTAGGAGGAAAGGAGTTTCCTTTTAGACATTTTTAAGTTTGAGATGACTATAGGAACCTAGGAGGAGATATCTAGCAGGTAGTATATGGTATGATAACCAAAGTCAGGAGAGAAATGAGAACTAGATATGTATGTCAACTATCAGGTATTAAGCACCTACTATATCCCATGCTGTAGGCTGAGCCCTAGGGATAGAAAGGTGTATGTGGGGGGAGGGGAAAGTTCCTGCTCTTAAATTGCTAATAATAAATTGGGGAGTTATCTGAAGAATTTGTAATCTTTGTCCCAAAGTCCATTGGTATGGAACTCTCTCCTTATTGGTAGAGATGAATACCCTGCCCTGTATTTGAGGTGGGGGGAGGAATTGATGAGAGACAAGAGAGCTCCAGCTTTTGCCAGTCCTCCTTCAGGACTCTTCAGGACCAGTCTCCTTTGGGACTCTTTAATGTGAGTCCCCTTTGGGGACTCATCAAGCTTAGAGTCTTCTTGATTAGTCAAGCAAAGAGTAGGTTCCAGAACTTTTGACTTATAGTTTCCAGAGAGAAGATGGAAGAGGCCAACCCCACTCCAGGTTGCTGAGAAGACATGAATGGAACCAGCAATCTCTAGTATGTCTCTATTCTAAGCTTACTACACTAGAGCTTTTGGGGAATTTCCTTTCAATGAAATCATAGACTCCTGCTTTTCATTGAACAGTTAGCTCACTCCCAATGGGAGCACACCTTTATTCTGTATTGACAGGTACATATTCTGCTATGTATATACCTTCTCTGATTTCTATTTTGCTATGATTTGGATAAATGGGTTTCTTTGCTATTTGCTATGTGCATTCATTGTGAAACTGGTATTTGGTGGGAGAGGATTAAAGCCTTATATAGAGAGCCTAGGGGTTCCCCTTTTCCCCAGAAATGACAAAGCAATAAGAAACTCACTCATACCTGATCATATCCACTAGACAAACAATATTTAAGGAACCAGAGAGATATAATTGCATTCCAATACCCCCTTCTCCCTGAGGAGAGCAGAATGGCTTCTGTCTCCAACTTCTTGAATCCCCTCCTGGCAGGAATTGAAGTCTCTCTTGGAGAAAGTGGCTGGGGGGGAGGTGTACGGAGAAGAGGCTATCCATGTTTATCTACAACATGAACAGCCCCTCACTATATGTGGGGTCTCTCCCCTATATATGTGAGACCCACTCATTCTGCTGTATATGGAAGAGAGCTTGTTGGAGAGGAGCCTTTAATCTTTTATTTTGTTCAATGGAGTAAAAAAAAAAATTAAATCAACAAACAACTAACAGTGGAATTTAGTATTCTCTCAGTCACTTTTGTGACTGAAGATGCCATCTGCTGTAGAGAATGATTTGTGAAAATCTGTTCTCTCAAATTTTCATTGGTGTGGTTTATTCTCGTAAAAATCTTATGTAGATGAGAAAGTAGGCATATGGGTCAATAGTTACCGATGTGCTCTTGATCATCTTTTTCCATCAATAATTCCACTTGTGATTTTTTCTTAATCATTTTCTATCATTCCTCCTTTCAAATCTCTTGTCAATCAATTTTTTATTCTAAGGTCCATCTCTATTCATTTGTATAGGCTGTTTATCATGCCTAGAATATCCTCCCTTTTCATCTCTACCTCTTTGTAATGGGAATGCAAATTTGGAAGATCTTCCCTGCCCCTAGGCTAAAATGCACCTGAAGTCTGGGGAGGGAGGCTTGTTTTTCAGTAGATACTTTTTGATTGGCCAGTGGGTCAATAAGGTTGTTACATTCTCTGAGCCAGGAGAAGGCTATATAAGCCCTGATGTGTAGCTTTGTTTTGGGACTCATTTTGAGAAGTGTTCTGTGATTTGATCTGAATTCTGGGAAGCCGTTGTTGAGAGTCCCCCGGCTTTGAAAAACCCAGATGTGGAAACCCAGATGTTGACTGGGTATGGATGTAATGGTTGGACAGTTTGGAAAGCTGTCTACTTGATCTGTTAATGTCTTGATAATTCTGTCTGTATATTTTGAAGTTTGGGGTGCTGACCTTTTTCCCCTGAACAAGGTAAACGATATATGTCTGACTGATTAAAGTAAGCTTGTTAACCCATTTTGAGTTGCTTTCCTTTAACAAAGCAGATCCAAGAACCTGTAATCCTAGCAGCCACCCTGGGAACGTTGGGGTGCTTGCTGCTACACTCTTGAAACCCCTAAGTCCTTTCAAGTCTGACCTGAGGTGCTACCTCTTTCAAGAAGTCTTTCCTGATTCTCTCCAGTTGTTAATGCTTTATCAACCATATTTTGTATATATCTATATACACATATTTATATATATATAATTATTTTGTATATATCTTGTGTTTACTTATCTCTGAACATATTATGTTTCCCTTGTAGAGTATAAATTATTTCTACTGAATTTCATAATCTTCTTTGAAGACTATGGATATGAAACATAACATTAATGTTGGACTTGGTTAATTTTGCCAAACTGTTTTTTCATTAATTTTTATTCTTTGTTATATGGGACGACTGTCTGAGAGGGGGGAAAACCAGAGGGATATATTGGGTACATTAGTGATAGAAAAGCAAAATGTAGTAATAAAATTATAAAAAGAAAAAAATGCCAGTTCTTTGAGGGCAAGGGCTATCTTACCAATACAATGCAGATGTATAGTAGGGACTCAGTAAATGCTTACTGCTTATGTCGTGCCAAAAGGAGCGAGCGAGCGAGACAAGAAACCCCCTAGAGTAAAATTTGGAAGTGGATTTTATTTTCCTCAGGACTAACTGGGGTCAGGCCCAAATCGAACAGTGAGTCTGCACTGACAATGTGCCAGTTTTTAAAGGGACGCCAGGTGGCCAATAGTTAGGTATTACGTAGGCAGAAACTTGCCGAAGCCAAGAACAGTGATTGGTCAGTACACACCGTGAAATTCCTGCGGGAGCCAAGTCTCCCTGACCTGGAAGCCCACCCACCTCTGTTAAGGTTAGCTAACTGAGTAAGCGAAGAGATCCTGTGGGGGAAGGGACGGGGAAAAATGGGGTCTTGCACAACAGGGAATTTACCCTAGGCTAAAATTCCTACTCATAGATCCATTGAGGGCGGGGTCATGCACAGCACTTAATTGATCTAAAGGAGTCACAACAAGTTAAAACTTCCAAAACTGGTCCAGAGAAAGCACAGATCTTTTAGAGATAAGCAACCCAGAGGTACTGTTTTGATTTGCTTCTAAATAAGTTAATCTTATTTCATATTACAATCATGCCTAAGTTTATGCCTAGTTAATGAGTATAATTAATTGATTTTCTAAATTAAATTGCATTCTTTAATTGTATAAATTAATCAGAATGTGATGTCATGGGCTTTTTTTTTTTGGGGTTTTTTGTTTTTATTCTGACCCGCTTTCATTGTTGTAGGGAACTCTTATTTGTGGAAATTCCTTCCTTATTTTGAAACAATTTACATGTAAGATCGTCCTAGAGAGATGCAGAGAAACACAGAAAAGTGAATTGATTTGTTTAGTGTCACACAGCCATTGTGTGAAGAGGCCAGGCTTGAACCTAGGTTTTGTTGCCTGGAAGTCCAGTCCTCTATCCATCACATCAGCTTGCTAGCAAAAACACGAAAAGAGAATTTTTTGACTATATACCTGCCGAAATGCAAAAGAAAGAAACCCCCAAAGACCACAAAACAATTAGATTTCATATTGCTATTTTTCCAACACAGAAAACACAGAAAGAGAATTCTTTATGAAACTGAGAATCTCCTTTTCCCAGCATTTACTTTAACAAAGCATATAATAAATTACATTACTTTCAAACCACCCTGCTTGTCTGTGTATCATCCTAAACTTTTATTCTCTCTTGCATTTAAAAATAAGTTTCAAGTCTCCCTGCCATTCTACCCTATTACCCCAAACAAGTAACTGGAAAAAAAAAAAGGGGGGGGGGAGGAAAAACCCTTGTAACCGGTGATGTGCTGGTAAAAGTTTAACAGCTGGTTGGGTGGGAGTGGGAAGAAGGGTGTCAGCCTGGAGAAAGAATGTACAACATACAGACAGACATGTAGATGTACTTTGTCTACAGACAACATACTTTGAACTTTAATCTGTTTCATTAATATCTTCTTCATCACTTTCTTAAGTGAGATAATCAAACAATAAATTAAGTCCTGATTTGTAGCATTTGTTTATTTCCTAAACGTAAATGCTCACACTGAAAATTTAAGAATTGGTTCTCCTCCTGGTTCAATCTGACTTGGACAAGTCCCTGCTTGTAAAAATAAATATGGTCGGACAAAACAACACAACACAATGACTGTGGCCAAAAATGTGTCTTTGCACTTTGTGTCTGTCACCTCCCTTTCTGGGGGTGGGTACCACATTTCATCATAGATCTTTTTTCTGTATTTTGAAGTCTTTCAAAGTTGTTTTTATTTCATATGTTGGTGCCATTGTCTAAATTGTTCTCATATCACTCTGGATCAGCTCTTACTACCCAAGATTCTTTGAAATAGTTTTTTGTCATTTCTTATCAAGCGATAATACTCCATTAGATTCATACAGTAATTGCTCACCCATTCCCTCATTTTCTAAGAGGCAATTTAAGGCATCCCCTTAGAGTGTAGGTTGGTTTTTTTTTCCGTTTTCATCTCACTTTCCACTCCCTTTAATCTCCTCTTCAGGATCATGAAGTTGGCTTTGCTTATAATATCCTCCCTCAACTACATCCCCATCTCCATTTGTTTCCTTGTTGAACTGGATTGTATTCCTACACCAAACTGTTTACATGTGCATGGGCAATCCTCCTTTTTCCATTTCAGATAAAAGTGAGATTCATCTCATGCCCTCTTCCTCCACCACTTCCTCCATGTTTGTATTTTCTTCTCATGCATCCCAATTATGAGAAATAATAAGTTCTCCCTCTTTTTCCCCTTTCCTTTTATCCTAAGGTATTCCTCTTTTTATCTCTCTTCTTTTCCCCATCTTCAAACCGGCAGAGGAGAGACAGTCTACTCCAGAACCTCTGTTTTTCACTTCTAACTCCCTTAATACCCTGAAAGCCCCTTGTTTCTTCTCCCCCATCAGAATGTTAGCACTACACCATTGTGTGCACCCCAAAAATTGTGTGCAACAGAAATCCTTACCCAAATAATACTCAGAGGTTTTCTCAAGGTAGGAAGCAGAAAAGAATGGTTTATTTACGATCTTGAGAAAGGGCCACCCCTCCTGAAAAATGATCAGGGAGTAGAAGCAATTTACAAAAGGAAATGGTGAGGTTATAAAGCCCTAACATGGAATCCTCCCCTATCCCCCCCTGACCCTTTTCTTCCATTGGCTGGAAGTTAGTTGTACAATCTAAGCGCAGCAATAGATCACCCAATGTACATTTGAGAAAGCACTTCCGTCCTTATTTGGCATATCTTGTGCTGAGGTGGCACTGGAGAGGGTCTCCATTGCTCTAAGTCCCAGATTCCTGCAAGGTCAGGTGACTTCTAAATTTAGGCCTAGTGGATGCTGAAGCCACTCTAGATTTGATTTTTCAGAATGGGGAAACTTCACTGCAAATTATCCCTCACACCATCATGCAGCTCCTTTCAACTGTTCAAATAAATTTACTTTTTTAGGTTTCTCTGGACTGTTAGGTTTGCATTTCAGAGTTTCTACTCAGATATGGTCTTTTCATAAGAAATATTTTAAAGTTTTCTATTCTATTAAGGATCTCCTTTTGTCCACTGTTGGTTTATATTCAGCTTTGCAGAATAAGATATTCTTGGTTGTAAGCTTCTTTCTTTTGTCTTTTAGAAGACAGTATTACAAGAAATTTTCTCTGAATTTTAGTAAAAGCTACCGTGTCTTGTGTGAGCCCACATTTCTTGGGACTTGTATTCCTGCTTATTGGATGCTTTCAGTGTTTTTTCTTTGGGAGTTCTGGATAGCTCTGATATTTCTGGAAATTTTCCTTCTGAAAAGTGATTTTTTCCTTTCAAGAGGTGACTGGTACATTCTATCTTTATTTTGCCCTGTTTCTAATAGATCTGGGATATTTTCCCTTTGTCTTCTTGAAACATATTGATCTGGCTTTTAAAAAAAAATCATACTTTTCAGCTAGTCCAATGAATCTTAAATTACCTCTCTCTTCCAGATCTCTTACATTGTCTTTTATTTTTTAAAAATCTTTTGGGTTGGGGCAGCTAGGTGGCACACTGAATAGAACATGGACCATGGAGTCAGGAGGACCTGAGTTCAGATTTGACCTCAGACACTTAACAATTGCTAACTGTGTGACCTTGGGCAAGTCACTTAACCCCAATTGCCCTGTCTTCCCCCCTCCAAAAAAAAGACCCCCCAAAAAATCCTTTGGGTTTTTTTCTACTAGTTCTTGTTGTCTTGCTTACTCATTGATTTCTCTTTGGCCTGTTGTAGCTTTCAGGGATTCCATTTCATGAGTAAAATGTATGACTTTCTCTTGTAAGCTACTAATTCTCCTTCCAAATCTTTCCTTGACCTTCATTTTTTATCCCTTCCTACATCTCTTCTGGCATTTAAGTAGTCTGTAAAAAAATCCATTTTTTTCTTTTGAGTTCCTGCTTGCAGCAGATATGGTATTACATTTTCTACAAGAAATGGAGAAAAGCAGAAATATTAAATACATCTTTTACAGACAAAGTACAATAAAAGGCTATTATATTCAATAAAGGACTTTTGAAGCAAAAATTAATTAGAGACTAAATATGACTTCATCTGGAAAAATAAGTTAAAGAACAAATCATGAAAACACTCAACAGCTTCATTAAAGATAATAACAACAATGAGACAATATACCAAAATTTTGAGGATGCAGTCTAAACAATACACATGAAAAATTTTCTATCTCTAAACACTTTTTATCAGTAAAAGAGAGAAAGAGCAGATTAATGAATTGAACATGCAAAAAAAAAAACCCTAGAAAACTAACGAATTAAAGATAGAAATCCTGAAAATCAAAAGAGTTTTCTTTTTTTAAATGAAACTATGTGAGATTAAGCAATTTGCTATGGATCACAAAGCCAATGAATGCCTGTGGCAGGTTCTGAATTCAAGTTGACTCTAAGCCCAGTACTCTATCCACTGTGCCACCTGGCTACGAACATAATCATAAAGGGAATATGTTGTTATCCCATTCTTTTCTGCGATTACTCCATTAAAAGATCAACTCCTTTATAGCTGAACATCCTAGATAATTCCCATTGCTTGGCTGTCATTCCTTTCACCTGGTTGTCCTCTTATTTGCCTGCTTGCTCTTGCTTACTCATTGATTTCTGTTTGGTCTCTTCTAGTTTTCAGAGATTCTATTTTGTGAGTAAAACTTATGACTTTATGAATAATCATTAATCTTCCATTTGCTAGGTATAGGTGTCCCCCAGGTCTCTATTCTGAGATTTCCTCTCTTCATGTGTACTCCTTTCTTTAGGGATTTTCCTGTGGAATAGATAGCATGATGAAAGATCTGAATTCAAATGTGGCCTCAAGTACTTACTAGCTCCGTGACCCTGGACAAGTCACTTAACCTTTGTCTGCCTCAGTTTCCTTATTCTGACACTTTAGATCTTCAACTGTGTGCCTCAAATCTATCTTTCCAGAGCAATCTCACACTATTTTCCTTCACAATCCCTATGGGACAGTCTGCTGTTTGTTCACTGCACTTGACCTATCATCCCCTATCCCCATATATTATTTATTGCTTTTCTTTTTCTTGTTTTCTTTTCTTTTTTTCCAATGAACAAAAATCCATTTTATCTCCCTTCCACCCCTCTTCCCTGCTGAAAGAGAAAGAAAACAAAAACCCTTTATACACATATGTATAGTCAGGCAAAATAAATTCCCACAGTGACCATGTCCAAAAAATATCTCGCAATCTGCACCCTGCTTCTTGACTTTTCCTTCTGGAGGTTGGTAAGCATGTTTCACCATGGGTCCTCTGGAACTGTGGTTGGTAATTGTGTTGAGCAGAGTTCTTAAATCTTTATAACATTGTTATTACATAAATTGCTCTCCTGGTTCTACTCATTTCTCTCTGCCTCCATTTAGACAAGTCTCCCTAGGTTTCCATGAATCTGTCCAGTTCTGTGCATCTCTATACAAGGCATCCTATTTGGTGGAATGCATTTCCCCCTCATCCTGCATTTCAGAAATCCTTATCTTCCTTCAAGGACTAGATTAGGGCCCATTTCTTCTATGAAGAGCCTTCCCAGATCATTCCCATTGTTAGTACTCTCTCCTTCAAATTTTCACAAAGCATTTTTTTTCCCCTGATCTTTCTTTTGTCCTCCTTATTATCTTAAAATTATGTATCTGTGTACCTGGTATATCTCCCTAGTAGAATATAAGCTCCTTGGAGACAGGATTTTATCTTTGTTTTTGTTAACCTCAGTCTTTTCACCACAGGGCCTTCATAAATATTTGTTGAACTGTTTTGACAAAAACACTGCCCATTATAGATGCATGCCATTATAGTTTCTTATAACGCCTCCTTATGGAAGAAATTAACAAGATTATGATGTTTTGATAGGTAATAATATAGCACCTACTGGTTTCTCATGACATACTAGGAAAAGCACTGGTCTTAAGAGTCATGAGACAGAAATTCTAGTATTAGCATTGCTACTTTCTATTATGTTCCTTGGGCAAGCCACTTAACCTCACTGTGCCTGTTTCTGCATCTGTAAAATTAGGGGTTTGGAATGTCTAAGCTTCTTTTCATGTCTCTCATTCTTTTGTTCTAATATTCTAAAATGTTCTAGTGTTCTAAATGGTTCTAATGTTCTAAAAGTCTTACCTAGATTGTTAAAGGGAAAAAAAAGATAATTCAAAGGATTTAGAAGTTGTTTTCGATAACTGCATGGGGTGAAAACATATTATAATCACTTGGTTCAAAGAAAGAAACAGTGACAAAGTTTTTTCTTCACTAACTTCTTTATTACTGATACTGAATGTTAACTATCCACAAAAACACTATAACTAAAAAGTACAGTAGTGATACCAGTTTCCATATTAGTTTTAATTCAGTCACTGACTTGGTGATGCAAGCAAACACTTGTACATTACTCCATATCCCTTTGAGAATGGGGAGGAGAAAGGAAAGGAGAGAAATCTTGGAGAAAATGATGGTGCTATTAAAAATTACTTTGTATCATAAATATGACATTTAATCACATGAAAATGAGAAGTAAGTATTCAGGCTGAGGGTATAATCCAGGGATCAGGATTAAGTAGAAGGAAAGGAAAAACTTCTACCAAGGTTCTGACCTCCTACATCTAATCTTGCAAACGCTGTGTGCTATCTGGGGAAGAAGCAAACTTATAAGGTATCTGACATGCTTGATATAGGTATGACATATAATATCTAATATATGACATATATAAATGCAAAAGTCATAATATAATAGTGGGAAAAACTTTAAATGCAAGAGCCATTATATAATAGTGAGAAAAACTTTAATGATTTCCCATTGGTTTTTCTTTACTTTTAAATTTATTCAATTTGTATTTTAGGGGGTTTATGGATCTTTATTATATCGTGTAAATATGTTTTGGGTTGGGTTTTTGGGTTTGTTTTTTTGAGGTAATTGGGTTGAAGTGACTTGCCCCAGGTCACCCAGCCAGTGTCTACAATCAAATTTGAATTCAGGTCCTCCTGATTTCAGGGCTAGTGTGCTATCCGTAGCTCCATCTGGCCACCCCAGAATATGGGTTATTTTTGAGTCATATTATGTAGAAAGAATGTGTCATCTTTTCAGAGCAGTAATCAAAATCAATGATGAGTATGCTAGAGACAATTTAAACTGGCTTATGAGAGTCAATTGCTAAATATTCATTGTGAACATTTAAACCTCATAACTCTGCAAACACTGCAAATCACTACCAATTGACTTGTTGTGTTTATTGTCTAGACTTGAGAAAATAATAGAGAAAGTGTAAGAAGTGGAGTTTAAACTTAAAAGTGTGTCATGTGTATAATCCTTATCACACTGATTCAAGTTTAACATCAACGAGACTTAAAATTCCATATTGGAAGGTTGAATGACAGCACAGTAAAATCTCTTTAGATTTGTGAACGTATGAGGCAATAAACACAAAAGATAACGTGTTTCTTCCTGATCAAAAATATTTTAGGAGTTTATGTTTTTTTGGACTTTTTGGTGTACATATAGTCACAGAAAACAACAACATCAACAACAACAAAACCCCACCATTCTCCACAGCTATATCTTGGGTTTTTTTAAACTGGGGCTGTGATTTCTTCAGTGTGGGAACCTTCCAGGGGCCAAGACAGGGGACTAACTGCTCTGCCAATTAGAGTCTTAGAGAATCCTTAGCTTTCTCATCTAGCTATATGGTTCTCCAAAACCACATTCAGTAAGTGTACAGGTGTGTCAGATATAACCACATGATTACTCCATGTACAGTGGTGGAATAAAAACCATTATAAAGAGTGAGATAAGAGCAGGTGCAGGGACCAGAAGTAGGAAAAGTTAGCCATATCTGCTATTCATTTCTTTTTCTACTGAGAAGATTAAAAATAGCCATCTGAAAGAAAAAAAAAACACATCATAAAAGGAGGACCTATCATACATTTTTCATTAACATAAATAAAAACAGTTGAATGTCCTTTAAAAAAAATTATTCGTTTTTCAATTCTTGATTTCCTAGCACAGATAAGTTGATATCACAAAATAAACTCCTAGAAAGACTCCTTAGTAATTCCACAAAAGCATACTCACTGTATAATTAGTTTTGCTTTGTTACAAGAAACCTTTTATGAAGCAAGAAAAAAATGTTTCTAATACGTAAATGTTTCTAATATAAAAACAAAATATCAATCAAGCTAAAAGTGGAGCAAAAAATGCCTTAGGGTCTACTGGAGGGGAAATGCCAGGTTAGGCTACCATGATTTTTCTCAGTTTCCATTATGGGAAGGCCTACCATTCCTGGACACAACTTATTCAATGTCAGAAAATTCATGTGGAAGAGAAACTTTATAAAAGGTATAAGTGATAGCTCTTCCGCCCCATAAAATATCTATTCAGCATCAGACAATGTGCAGGGCCCTTCAATCAAAGAACACAACTTGATAAATTCAACTTCTTACTGGATAGGAGCTTTACCTTAAGTGATTTTTGAAACTTTTAAAAATGCCTATATATTATTGTCCTTCCCCAATAACCTTCTGCCACTAACAAAAAGATTTCCCAATAAGAACAGACAGGTCCAATAAACATATCTGACTATGTACACCTCATTCCACACATGTATCTCACTAGTAGTGTGAAAAAGACTGTGCATTTCAAAAGTCTTACTACAGATTTAAGATTTCACTTCAGTTTATTTTTCATTTCAAAATTCTGTGTTCAAGTGCCTTCATTCATAGTTTTATAGCATATAAAACTGGTACTTATATTAGGTGAGTGAAAACATCTCCTTGAGATGTGTGGCATCGTGATTAGAGGACTGGACCTGGAATCATGAAGGCATAGGTTCAAATCCTACTTCTGGATGTGTGACCGTGAGCAAGTAAGTTACTTAACCTCTCAGTCCCAATTTCCTTATCTATAAAATGGGGATAATGATACTCATAGTATTGTTGGGAAGCTCAACGAAGTCAAACATAAAAAATGTTCTGTTAAGTTTAAAGATAATTATAAATGTCAGTTATTACAATTATCATGAAGTGTGACATGGTCTGTTTCCTCAGTCTGTTTGGAAGTATGGAGGGCAATTTCAATCACTATTGAAGTCCTTTCATGATCACCTTTTTTCCTACCTTGGTGCCTTTTTGCAATGTTATTAAGTAAGTCTCAACTCAAGTCTCTTAATTTGCAAGGAGCTTTTACCATTCCTCTCTAGTACTTTGCCTCTGAGATCATCTCCAGTTTTTCCTGTATATATCTTTGTACATAATTATTTGTGAGTTATCCCCTCTGTTAGATTGTGAACTCCTTGAGGACAGGCACAATTTTGTCTTTTTTATTCTCAGTGAAGTGCTTGGCCCACAGTTGGCATTTAAAAAATCCTCAATGATTTGATTTGGAAAATTGTTGATTTACTGACAGATTGATATCAATGTGCTGTTATGTACCATACCTGCCTTTTGGGAAGTCACAGCTGGGGTCAGAATGTTGAAGCAATGGGATAACTATAGAGTAGTAAAAGGTTGGTACTCACATCTCAAATGCAAACTTTTTTTTTAAAGTTTAATTAAATTAACCATTTATAGGAAAATTAACCAATTTAATTAATTAACCACCCATAAGAACAATTGACCTAATTAATTTTAGCCATATATAAGAAAAATGTCATGTTATGATCTATTATGATCATCATAATATATTAAAGTATTTTATTGTTGTTGTTCAAGACCTGTAATCTCAGCAGTCAGGGAAATCCTTGTGTGCAAACTGACTCCATTCCTACAGATCAGCAGCTTATCCACAATCTATAGTTTCATAGAGTTGCCTGGGGCACTGAGAGGTCTTGTGACTGGTCTGTAGTCATATAGTTAGTACGTATAAAAACATCTGACCCGAACACAAGTCTTTATAACTCTAAGGCCAGTGTTCCACATCTACCATGCCATCATGCCTTTTATGATATAGCATATTACAAAATCAAATCATATTCCCTGAGAAAACAACTTTATGCAATAAAAATCTGATAGATTTTTTAACCTATTAGTTTATATTGGTCTTTGCTTTTCCCCACTAAGCACAGCAGTGTTATACTATGTTTATTATGGCTTTTTTACAGAATACATTTATTCATTCAGGAGTGTCACATAACATATAATGAGGAGCTCTTAGTGTATGTCAGTCTCACCTTAAAAAAGAATAATAGGTATAATTTTTTAGTTGCTGTTAAGATCCCAGACTATTTTTATAACAAAAATCCTATACTTTTCCACAAATGAGAAAGTTCAAACCCAAGACCAAGTCAGATATTTGGCAAAAGGAGTTTCCTTAAATCTTTTGTCTTCTCCTTGGTACTGGTTCAATCAAATGGTCCTAGCACTCAATTTTATTTATTCCTTTTAATTATGTTTTTCTACATTACTAAAGTAAGTGTGTGACACACTCCTCAAAAAAAGTTAGCTCTAAGTCTTCTTTTGGCCTATGAACTTGTTTGTTTTTTAATTTGCTAACTGTATTTTAGTATAATTAGTTCCTTTTGTTATCCTATGTATTTCATTTTATGAATGTCTTGGGGCCTATGAACTTGTTTTTTCAGAAAAAAATTTTTGCTAACTTTATTTCAGTATTATTAGTTCTCTTTGAAATCCTATGTATTTCATTTTTGGGGTTAAAAAACATTATTCTGAAGTATCCATCAATTTCAGCAAAGTGTTAGTAAATTATTTTAGTATTTGATTATTTCTTTATTTTTTCTGTTTTATTAAATGTGTGCCCCACTCCTCAAAAAAAAGCAGCTCTAAAAAAAGTCTTCTTAAGGGTTCTTAACCTGAAGTCTGTGAAATTGCATTTAAAAAAATATTTTGACTACTGCATTTCAGTATAATTTGTTTCCTCCGTGCTTCTATGTATTTTGTTTTATGCATTTAAAATTATTATTTTGAGATTAGGTCCATAGACTTCACCATACTGTCAAAAGGGTCCAAGACACACAAAAAGCATACCCCTTCCCTAAGACCTGATATATTTCATCATACTTAAGAATGCTGTTTACAGTCATCATACTATTATTTTAATACATTTCTACACAAACATACAAGCATTAAAATATTACAATCAGTAAATCTCTTACATTTTTAAACTGGACTGTAAATAATCTTACTCCAGTAGAACTAGATTAGGTCTTAAAGATAATGATGATAATTAACAATGTCAACTTGTTCTTCTATGGAGAAAAAGATAACACAACTATTATCAATATCTCTTTTATATAATGGATCTTCATGTGCCTACTGGGATTGGGAAAAAAATGATCATTTTTACCTGGGCAGAGTTTCAGCCTCTGAAGTCACTGGAAAAGGAGTTTTTCTGCTCCTCATAATCTGTAAATGCAGAGGTCATGGGATCTGAGCGGAAAGAGGAAGGCCAAGGTTTCTCGTTGTTTATGTAGAAAGTTTTTGGAAACTTCTCAAGATCAAGGCCTCTTCTCAAAAAATATGCCTGGAGGGTTCTGAAAAACTGGATAAACAATTAACACTTTCAAAAATGTGTCAAGTAAAAAAAAAAAATGAATAAATAAATAAATAAATAAAATGTGGCAAGTATACACCTCAGCAAGTGTTTTCTCCGCCTCTTTTTCTCTGTTCCTGAAACCTATTTAGTGCTTAAAAAGGAGCAAGCCAAAGAACAAAAATACAATACACAGTATATAATTTTTTAACTTTTTACTCTCTATCGCATCCCTTCCTTCCATTTTTGTGTATATCCTAACCCCCACACATGATACCTACTACAGTTTGGCCTAGGGGCCCTCTGAACTCCCTTATAGTTCCATGATTCTGAGATGCAAGTGGCAGAAATATGGAGGTCATTCAAGTAATAAACATTCATTAAGAAACTACTATATGCAAAGCACTGCGTCAGATGTGAGACTACAAAGACAAAAATGAAACAGCCCCTACCTTAAGGAGCTCATACTGTATTGGAGGAGAGGACACGTACATATAGAAATATATACAAATACGTCTAAAATGACTGCAAGGTAATGGGGAGTTAAACAAGTGACTAAGGGAATCAGAAAAGGTGTCGTTTAAGAGTTAGCATTTGAGCTGAGCTTTGAAGAACACAGGTCTTTTAAGGGCACTACAATCCTGGAGTAAATTATTCTCATTTTCAGTACCTGTGATTATTGAAATAGATATTAACTTGGGCTTCAGAGTAATCAAAATTTTGAGTTTCTCTGTGGCAACTGCTAACAAAGGTAGAAATCAGTACCATTTGTGAGAGCTTTTTTCAGACTTGGACTTTTCAATGTCCTCTAGTTTGTAAACCCAAAAGACCCATGAAATATATTCAGAAAAATCTTCCATTGTTACATTTTTATCCTTTTCTTTAGAAAGTGCATATGTATGTACATATATATAAATATAGAGGAATATACATATAGAGATTTTTTAAAATTCCATTCTATTCTCTGTATTTGTTCATTTTAGTGAGACCTCATTTGATCTTTTATATAAAGTAACCATATTTCCCACATGACTCTACATTTAAAATATTGCCTGGTAACTAATGAAAATATGCTACCAGTTTTCAAATTTTCCATTGCATCTCTGAAGCATTGGGCTTATGCAAACTTCTCTTCATCATTAGGAAAATCTAATCTGGGAAGCAATTGCCTATTCTGGTCTTGATTTTGTGTTTGTATTAGAAATTGAGATTATATATCCAGTACATCAGCTGCATTTATGTGATCATCTTCACTCAAGAAAGAAAAAAAAAACCACATTGAAAGTGACCATTAGAGACACAGAAAAATCATCCACCAAGAGCAAAACTATCTAGAACCTAGTGGAACAACCTCATCACCTCAGTGGTTACTTGACACATATCATCACCACTACTCTTAACTAGAATTCATAATGCAGTGTATACAGAGGTGAACAGTGCCTGTAACTCCTTTCAGTCCCAATGAGATTGTCTTACCAGATCTCTGTTTCTGGGATTGTCTAGTGGTTTCCATTTCTCCTCTTCTTTCAGTGGGGCTCCCTGACCCAGCCTTATTGGCATAAGTGCTATGCACAGAGGCAGCAGAAGCATTCCCCGGGACATGCTGAAGAGATGCATAGAATGTAAGAAAGGAAGGATGGGAGAAAGAATGAGGTTACAGAGTTGGGAAGAGGAAAAGACAGGAATTACCAGGGAAGGGTAAGAAGAAGGAAAATAGGAGTACAAGAGAAAAGGAAGGAGGAAAAAAGGGAGAGAGAGAGAGCATTAGCCCCTGGAGAACTTTTCACCTACAAAAGAAGAATAAACATCCAGATGTTTAGTTTGAAGTAATCCATGAAATGATAGGAATTAGGAAAATACAGAAAACCTGACTGTGCCTTTATTGTCCTTTCTCTGCTACAAGCCCTCTCCCAAAATTGTTCTTTTAAATCAATAAATCCTGCACAGATCATGATATTTCTCCCTGCAGACCATGGAGTCTGAAAAATCCAAGGAGCACAAATGTATAGGATGCATATAGATTTGGGAAGCCAACAACATCACTCACAAGAATCCCAAATTGTTTTCTCCCATAGGACAGAAAGAAAAACCACACACATGTAGAATTAAAATAAAGCTTACCAGAGAGTTTGGCTTTGTCTGGTCACACTGTGTTATCCTTCCTGTGATCTGCAAGCAGAGTCGTCTGTACTTATATCTCTAGTGGACTAGCTGTGGGTGGGTGTCACTGACGTTAGCAAGGGGAGTTAAAAAAATAAAGTAATGATTCCATTTTTATCCATGACAAAAAGACCCTTGAGAATCTGATTTTTAAGGTACTTCAATGATCACACAAAATCCATTTGCTTTAGGAACTCAGCACACACCTCTAAGAGCCATAGAACATTTTATTTGAATTGGGCAAAAAATAAGAGACAAGACAGGTATTTCTTCCACATGAAAGGAAAGCCACTCCCTTCCTTTCTAAAATTAAATAAAACTTTATATATGCTGAGGCTAGGAATTTTATAATGATTTTCCTAACAAATAGAATGATCTTTTCAAGATACTTCAAGATATTTCAAATAAGCAGTATTTTTTAAACTAAAACATCTTTTGTTAGAAACAAAATTATTATTTACAGTCTACAAGGTATTGAGGACAACAAGAAGTTTTTACAGAGTTTTAACAATATAAATGAAATTAATTAATAAGGGAAGTAGTTAGATAGAAGATACTTGTTACTTTCAAATTATGCTCCTTATTGTGTTTTTATAACTTATAGAAAATTATGTATTTACTTCATAATTGTCATTTTTTAAAGCAAATATTTTATTTTTGGAGAAAAGTCCATGGCTAAATTCTTGAGGCCTTGAATGTCAGCATCTAAAGAGACTACAATATGATGGAGTAAAATAATATCTTCTTTGTATGATAAGCCTACTCAGAAGGTAGGCTTAGTGGTCCTTCATTCCAGATGCTATCTCCATGTTATATCTGCTAATACTACCCTAAGGCAACTAGGTGTCATAGTGGACAAAGTGTTAGACCCAGAGTTGGGAAGACCTGAGTTCAAGTCCAGCCTCAGACACTTATTAGTTGTGTGACCCTGGGCAAGTCACTTAATTGCTGTCTGCCTCAGTTTCCTCTTCTGTAAAATGGGGATAATAATTGCACCTACCTCCCAGAGTTGTTGCGAGGATAAAATGGGATAGTTGTAGAGCATTTTGCAAACCCTAAGGTACTATATACATGCTAGTTATTATTAATTATTATTATTATTACCTATAGCAAATGGCACCTAGTAGAAGAGTGTCTTTGGATCTCACCTGTTTCCTTTGCTCACCTTCTAAAAGTAACTCATAGCTCTTGAGAGTTGTTTGTTTCTGCTACCCAGAATACAGTTATTTCTTCCACATCATGACTTTCTCTATTGGCATAAGAAATTAAATGGGGATTTCAGGGGAGTTTTGTGGAAGCCAGAGATGACACACGAAAGTTAGCAGACGACAAAGAAAAAGTTAGAAACTCGAAAATGCATAAAATGTATGCCTAGTATTGTATAATACCAACCCAAATTTTACAATAAATTACTGTAAATGCCCCATAAAAGAAAAAAGAAAAAAATCAGACTGCTTCTCTGGTATGAAGGGAGGGCCAAAAAAGTTTATGAGGAATTTCCCTGCCAGGGTGCCACTGTGCCCCTTACCCCCTGAGGAAGTGATAAGTATATGTACCTTATGGAGTAATCTATGGCCAATAGAAGTTGTCTGGAAAATCCCAGAGAGCTAGGATACAGGTTTTCAGGGAAGGGCACCTCATCTTCTGCCAAACAAGGCATTGTTTGTTTGTCTTTTGTCCTTGATTAAAATGAGTGTAAATAGCAATTGTTTTCTGTTTGGTCCAGAAACTTTGAGGGTCTTCTCCTGCCAGAATGATATTTTTGTGATGGTAAATCAGGCTGTCTCTTGTTTCAATTCTTGTTGTTGTTGCTGGAGGACCATGACTTGCAAGTGAATTGGATTTAAGTGAGGGAGGGCTGTGCAAGGTCACCAGCCTCACTTTCTCCTCCATAGCCATCTGGGTCCCTTGGCTATAGAGATCGGGATGACTGGAGATGGTACCTGTCTCAATTCTTACCTAGCCAAACAGGGGGCTATTCTTTGTATAGAGTTAGAATCTGTGATCCTATAATATCTCCATCAATAGCAGAATAGGAGTGAATTCAGGAGAGAAATTTTGGAGGGAAAAAGGATGTGTTAATCTTCGAGAAAGATAGCACAACCGCACTCTTCATGAAAATAGCAGTGACTGGGGTAGCCAGGTAGCACAGTGAGTAAGAGCACCGGCTCCAGTGTCAGGAGGACCTGGGATCGAATCCAGGCTCAGACACTTAGCACCCACCCAGAAACACCTGGCCATATAGCCTTGAGCAAGTTACTTAACCCCAATTGCTTTAAAAAAAAAAAAAAAAGAAAATAGCAGTGACTACTGAAAACCAGACATAATGACCAAATAGCAAATGACTTGTGAATTAGGACTTCATTGGTGAAAACACAAGAGTCCAGCTGAAAAGAGCTACATACTAAATAATGGGGGTCAGAGGAGATCTGTGTAATGCTCTAAAGTTCAGAGAGTGTTTCCAAGGGTTGGACTCCCATGTTCCTTCCTAGAGAATTGTAAACCTCTGGAAGGAGTGATTGGATCAGACCATATGTATCCCCATCACCTAAGAAGGCAGAGGAAGGCAGCACCCCTGAAAGAAAGAAAAACCCTGGGACAGAGGACCACATTGGGCAAAGGAGACAGAGCTCTGTCAATGAAGTAAGACTGGTGATAGCAACTATTGGAGGTAATAATGGACCCACAGAATGGGGCCTGTAGAGAAGTAACCTCCAAAAGAAGGTATAGAGGTAGGTCCTAGTAAATTGCTGCAAAGTTACTCATGATGTTTTAGAATTGTTCATTAAAAGTTCTTTTGTGACTTGAGCTGGGAGTACTTTTAAATGTGGAATTCTATTCTGTCCACAACAATGTGTTTTCAAGGCTTTGGGGTGGGGCCTAGAGACAAAAAATTAAGTTTAAATGGGACAAAGTATAGAATACTAAAGTTTCCTGATCAATTTGAGGTTATAGGGTGGAAGATTTGGGAAAGGAGGGCCTTTGGAACTTTAATTTTATCTACCTATAGAAAGTTAAGGGAGTTCCTTGGCAGCACCAGCTTTCTGGGGAGAAAAAGATCACACATATGATCCCCAGTGTTGGAGGAGCAGCAAGGGACTCATCCATAATATGGAGAAGCAAAAACCCTAGACTTTGATTCAGATATAAGTCTGATGGAAAAGGGGATTGCCTCTCCAGCAACTTCAAGTGCATTTACTTCCAAGAAGGAATACAGACCTTTAATATAGGAAGTACCATGTAGCTAGGGACCTATGTAGATTCCTCAAGTGAAGAAAAGACTACCTGTTCCTCTAGCAATCTTGTTTTTGTTTCCCTTCCAAGGAGCAGGGGAGGGAGTAAAGAGGTGGGGGAGGGAAGGGGCAGTCCATAACACAAGACATTGTTATTAACATGGAATACTGCATAGATCCCTTGGGGAAGGGTCACTTCCTCAGTGAAAAGGGAAGCAGGAACACCTAAATATGTTTATGGGCTCCTGGGAGCCCTTAGTGTTTATTGCATTGTGCATGTGGGTGAAATAAAGGCTGTCCTGCATCCAGTATTCATTGTTACTTTGACTGCTTGGATAGGATCTGGAACCCTTTCACCCACCTAAGCAGAAACCTAGACATGGGCTTTATTCTAGTTCCTAGAGGAAACTCTAGGTGGGGGCAAACAAATGAAGGAAATTATTTCAGGGGCCTTCAAGATTAGACCCAGGTGATGTAAAGCCAGAGTTTAGGGAATTCTGGGCCATAGACTACAAAGTTAATATAGACCCTTCTGCTATAAATACCTCTGGCCTCCTCCCTAAAGATGCTCTGTCTCCCAACTCCATTCACTTTCACTGGCCAAAAATCTTCATGTTTTTTAAAAAATAAGTTTCAGCTAAAATTCTACCTTATGAAAAACACATTTACTGGCCCTCCTTAATGCTAGTGCCATTCTACTGAGATCATCTTTAATTTATCCTGTTTGTATTTCTTTTGTATATAATTGTTTGCATGTCCTCTCCCCCATGAGAGGGAGCTGTCCACCCCACAGGTACATAGTCGAGGTTCTGCCTCTTTTCCTCAATTGTAAAATGGGGATAATAATCACACCTCCTTCATAGAGTTGTTATAAGGATTAAATGAGTTAAGCACTTATCCCAGTGGCTGACTAATGAGCAAGCTTATTTGCTTCCTCTTCCCATGAGATTTTGAGCTTCTTGAGGGCCTTTCTTTTAGCCCAGTGCTAGCTACAAAATAAGCACTTAATAAATGATTCTTGACTTGACTTTACGTACATACATAAAGCTATACTTGAAGACTGCCTCTTCCCCAATTTGGATGCACTCTATCCTTCTGATAGAGAGTACATCATCATTAGCAAGTAAATCTTTATGTGCTACTTTATTTTAGCAAATAAAATTAAAAAGATCTAGAGCAGGGTTTTTAATCTGGGGTCTATGAACTTGTTTTAAAAATATTCTGAGAACTGGATTTCAATATATTTGCTTTCCTTTTATTCCTACCCAATTGTGGGGATTTAAGAACATTATTCTGAGAAGGGTTCTGTAGACTTTACCCACTTGCCAAAGGGGTCTCAGATACAAAACAGACACACCATTGATCTAAAGAAAGGCCCCTAAAACATCCAGGGAATCTGATTCAGAGGATTTTTGAGAATATGTGGGCAATAGTGAGACACTATGGCATGCAGGATAGTGAACTGGCTTTAGAGCCAGCAAGATCTGAGTTCAAATTCTACTCCTACACCTACTAGCTATGAGACACTTAATTTCTCAGTGCTCCAGGGCCTCTCTAAGATTGTAACATTCAGAGAATGTGCCAACCAGCATAGGTAAAGTGAATTTCTTGATTTGATAGTTCCCTAAAACAGTGAACTCTCAGGTCTAAGATCTCACAGATTGAGAAGGCATGGTTAGGTAGCAATTTGCACTGGAAGGAATGCCTACATTGATGTGATTGTGGATTCATTGGGGTATAAAAGATATATTTGTTTTAGCTGTCAATCAGACAGTTGAACAACTCTACTACCAGCTTCCTAGTCAGCTATGTAAAGGTTTCTTCTTAATAGGACATGAGTTCTTGACCTGCATCTGAGAACTTTTAAAAAAAATTTGATAACTGTATTTCAATTGATTTCACTTATGATCCCATGTGTTTTCTTCTATACATTTAAAAATATTATTCTGAGTGGGGTTCATACCAGTTCATCAGACTGCCAAAGGGATCCATGATGCAAAAACAGGTTAAGAACCCCTGATTTAGGAGTTTAAGTGCTGGTTACAGAGAGATCTGGTTTGGTACAAGATTACATTATCAAACTCAGTGTTGCATACTTTGGGGTTAGCCCTGGTCTGGAGGAATCTTGGCAGACCATATTTTGGGCCTCCCTGAGGACTGGGATCTCCTAGGATGAAAGGTTTTTGGAATAGTCTGGAACCTTAGAATAGAATTATAGAATCTTAAAATGTTAGTACTAGAAATGCTTGGAGATCATCTGGTTCAGCCCCCTCATTTTACTGGAGGATTCCATAATGCCAGACCACCCACTTCAGAGGAGGAGCAACCAGCTGTCTATTCTCCCACTGATCCCACAGCACATTGCAGACTGAGACCCTGGTGCCAGATGCCACATTCTTTTTTTTTTTTTTTGGAAAGGCTGAGTTTTGTTTCTAGTCAAAATCTACCTGCTGAACCCTTCTTTGGCTATAGGATGGAGTAGCTACCTTATGAAGGTGCTTTCACTTCTCTCTATGATTCTGCAACTGTTCAAATAGAAGTAAATATTAATTTACCAGGTTTTAATACTGTTATGTCTTCCAAGGTCTTCATTGTAGAAAGGGACAAGGAAATGACTCTTAGTTGGCTAATAGCTAAATTAGGCATGAACAAATTTCCATGCCATACTTTACCTAATCCATGAATCACATCACTACATCACCAACTATATTCTCTAACTATTTCAAAAGTTCTTAAAGTCCCTGGAAAAAGGAACCAAGCACGATTTGTAAACTATTAGCTAAATTCACATGTGTGTATTATTCTGTGACAAAGCAGGGTAGTTTGCCATAGAGGAAAACCAGTAACAACAGAAGGATATTTCTTTGGATTCTTTTGGCTTTGACACATAATTGAGCAAATGATTCCCTTTCTTAGTTTTCTTTACCAATTATCAGCTCTGAAATGGAACCAAATAGCTTTTTTAAAAAATCCTCTGTTACTCATTTCTGGTTTTTCCTGGAGCCCATTAGCAGTATCCTGAGAGTCTAGACTCTATTGGTACCAATTATATTTAGACAAAATGGAAAAATGAGCAACCCTTCTTATCCTGTCTCAAATATGTGCTCTTCAAGCCACAGTCTGTCCTGACATACAGAACTTGCCAAACTCTCAATTTTATAGCAGTTAAGCTAATTCCATCTTCCACCAATTATTTACTTTCAGTCAAATGAGGTAAAATTTTAGGCTCTGGATGGAAATAATAACTACTTATAAAAGTCTATTCCTATTTCAAATGAAGTGAAGAACTAAATTACATAGCTATAGGTAATGATAGGGGTCTCACCCTTGTGTCATGGACGCTGATGGCACAAAGGGGTCCCTCAAGACACTAAGGAATTTTCTCACTTCTCTTGGCTCATGGTCCTATGCACATGACCCCTCCCTACCACTACCACTCCCAATGTACCAACACTGATCAAATGTGCAGTACAGTGATGTCATTTTGGTCTCGGAAAATGAAGATCAACAAGCAACCAATTGATCAAATTTCCAGATGACATAAAGTAGCAGGAATGCCTAATGTGACAGAAAACATGAATATCAAAACTAGGTAAAATCATGGGCTAAATCTAATCAGATAATGTCTAACAAAAATAAACAATAAGTCCTGCATTTGGATTTTTAAAAATCAACCATACAAGTAAAAACTGAAGCATGACTAGATAATAGCTTGTGTAAGAGATCTGCTCCTTGCAGTGCTGATGTCTCTGGAGATGTAATCACCCTGCTCTGTTAGACTCTGCTGGATGCCTATGGGCAGCCCTGACTGAGGGATCTCTACTGGCCTCATCATAATCAACGCTGAGTGTGCTCTCTCTATTCCGTGCCACTCTGCTGAATGCTGCTGCGTTTCTCCTCTGGGTTCATGGTTATCAAGCTTTTGTCTGTTACCGGTCCCTGGGCTTCCTCTCTTTGGAGCCACCTCCTGAGATACAGCGGTAATTAGAAAATGTCTCCTTGATAAGTGTAAAGCTCTGTAGTCATAGCTGAGGTTAGAAATGGCCATATCTGGCTAAAGGAACGGGAAATAGAGCTGGGCAGTTAAAATGATGTCTTTTCTTTATGGAGTCCCTTAGAATCCCAAACATGAGGTTCCCCCTCCTGGTGGAGATCCTAGCAGATGGCTTAGGGGGCTGCTCTCAGTTGTCCTCCCACTGCTCCTTTTGTGGTTCCCATTCCTGACTGGTGTTGTCAAGACACTGTTATGTCTCCTTCTGGAGCATCCTGCCTCAACCTTGTTCCCAGCAGGGCCCTAAGTGTAGCTTCCCATTACTTGTCTACATAGCTTTCTTTTGACCAGGCAATACCAAAAGCCCTTTCTGTGAAGGTAGAACTTTCTTTTCCTTTCTTCTAAAAGGAGGGGGAAAAGCCTCAAGAGTTCTCTTTCTCTAACAGGAGCTAAAGGTGTTTCTGTCGGAGCTCAATCAAGTCAACTAGTGTTTGCTAAGTGCCCACAATATAACAAGCACTGTGTTAAGGACTAGAGATATAAAGAAAGGAAAAAACATAATTCCTGACTTCAAGGAGCTCACATTCTATAGGTAGAGACAACATGCAAATAACCATGTACAAACTATCCATCCATCCATCCATCCATCCATCCATCCATCCATCCATCCATCCATCCATCCATCCATCCATCCATTTATCTATCTATCTACTTATCTATCTACCTATCTATATTCAGGATAAACTGGAGCTAATCTCAGAGAGAAGTAATGTTGGAATATGCTATCTAACTCTATGTTTTAAATACTTTGTTGGTTCCTATATAGATTGCATTCTTAACATGAGTTTTCTTGAAAAGAAAAAAAGTATATAAATATTGTAAAATATACTAAAAATAATTACACAGAAATTACCATATAAAACGGTGGGAACTTTTCTTGGCCACTAATTGTTTTCTTTCTGTGTCCCCTACACTTCCTGTCATCTTTGTTCTAGAAGAATCCCATTCAGATTACATATAAAAAAACTTCCTTACTTCTAGAGCTAGGAAATATATTTTTTAATATTTTATTTTTTCCCAATTACACATAACAACAATTTTAACATTCATTTTTAAAAAAAATTTGAGTTAGTTCCAAATTCTCTCTTTCTCTCTCTTCCTCCCTTTTCTCCTCATTGGGAAGGCAAGCAATTTGATATGGGTTATACATGTGCAGTCATGCAAAGCATATTTCCATATTAGTCAGTATGAAAGAAAACAGACCAAAAAAGAAAAATAAAACAAGAAAAACAAAAAGGTAAAAAAAAAAAGGATGTTTCAATCTGTATTCAGACTCCTTCAGTTTCTTTCTATGGAGATTAAAGCTGGGGAATGTTAGGAGATACAGTTTGGGGAAGCAATGTCTCTTGCCAGGTCTCCCCTCCTTCTCAATGCCTCATTTTCATGTGACAGTGTCAAAACAGATGGTAATTCCCAACCATTTTCTTTCCTCCACTCCCCACCTCATCCCTTCTGCAGTCCCCTATCATCCTCCCACTTTCACCTTGGATTCCATCAGGGGTTTAGCAGAAGCTCCAATGCTGGGAAGGATTACAAACTTCTTTCCTCCCACCTTACCCCCTCCACCTTTTCTCTTTCTTCAATAGTTTGTGCTAGGATTCAGACTGACTCTAAGCTAAAGTTACCAGTTTGTTCTCTATTTGGGAGACAGAGAATTCTCAGATCCCAGAGCTTCAGCAGGCCTCTCCCACTGAAGGAGGAGGTTGGCACAGGTGGGTCACGGTTACATGACTATTTCAGCAGTGGGACAAAATGCCAACTCAGTGAGAAAGAGGAACTCCCAGCTCATAGGGCTTCTCCAGCCTGAGGGAAGTGAGGAACCTAGAGACTCACTGGAAGGAGGAACATTTATCCCAGGTTACTCTAGCCAGCATGGACACGGGTGGGGAAGAGAGTGGCAAGCAAGCTAGTTCGGATAATGGTGATGAAGTCCTGAACCAGGATACAAGCTGTGTGAGAGAAGTGAATGGAATAGATGAAAAAGATGGTGTGGTAGTAGAATCAATAAAACTTGACACTTGATTAATCATGGTATGAGGAAGAAGGAAGGATTGAGGATGATTCCAAGTTTATGAACCATGGACAGCCATGCCTTCAACTGCTGCCTCATGTGGGAAGTTCCACCTACTCTACCATGAGTCACAGCCCTCCATGACTATCAAGCTCCCAGGACCCAGAAATTCATCTCAGCCTAGGACCTTAGACACCACATCCAAGCAAGGGTCTTCTGTACCAATTCATAAAAATCTTCTTTTGGACTCAAAGCAGTCTGTATTGTGGTACCCTGTTTAAGCCTCCTCTCTTTAGCTATTACCTCTGTTTGGCAACTTCCATTAACTTCCTGCTGCTATGCCTCTCATCATACCCTCTTTCCCTCTCAAAAAAAAAAAAGGCTAATATCCATCTTCTGCGCAGTTAGGTGGCACAGTGGGTAGAGTGTTAGGTAGGTCTGAGGTCCGGAAGACCTGAGATCAAATCTGTCCTCAGACACTAACTGTGTGACCCTGGGCAAGTCACTCAACCCTGTTTACCCCAGTTTCCTCATCTGTCAAATGAACTGGAGAAGGAAATGGCAAACCACTCCAATATCTTTGTTAAGAAAACCCCAAATGGGGTCACAGTTGGACATGACTGAATTAACTCAACAACAACAATAATAACATCTATCTTATCCTTAAATTAACCCCAAGGTCAATCTCTATCAAGATGACAATTAGTTAATCTTATTATGCTAATGTGTTAAAGGAAGAATGCTTGTCAAGGTTTTCTTTCAAATTCCTAGGCCGGGGTGGGAAACCTGCTACCTTGAGGCCACAAGTGGCCCTCTAGTTCTTCCCTTTTCACTGAGTTCAAGTTTTACAGAACAAATCCTTTTATTAAAGGCATTTGTTCTGTGCAGTTTGGATTCAGTCAAAGGGCATACTTGAGGACCTAAAGGTCCACATGTGGCCTTGAGGCCACAGGTTCCCCACCCTTGAACTAGGCCATTATCACATTAGAATTAGAGAAGTGATTGTTTTTCTATTATATTAATAACCAATTATTAAATTAGAATTAAGCCTTTTTCTTCTATTTCCTCATTCAAGGACTAGCTCCTATAGGTCATTCATTAAGTCTCTGAAGGACAAGGCTGACAGATGATATTGGCTTAATTGTCAAGGTACATGCTTTTCAATCTTGGTCAGGCCCCCACCCTACTAGAAGACCTTACTTCTGTTTAGGGCATAAATAGAATCTTACCTAGATGAATTCCACCCCTAAAGCATTAAATCTATGCTCTTGCACTGCACCCCCCACCCCCATTGGAATTTAAGGTAACTCAGTTCACAAAGGAGAAAACCAACCAGAGTGGTCTGGGTAGATATGATTTCCTTTGTCCAAATTGCTGGAGGTGGTTGAGTCTTATGATCAAGCCACATTTTTAGCTGCAGGAGCTGAAGGCTTTCAGCCCACCTCCTCATTTGAAAGTCTACCCCCTCATTAATTGTTCAAAAATCAAGGTTGATTTTCACCCCTTTTCTAAAAGTATATTAAGACATTCAGTATCTCCATTAGGTGGCTTTGGTTGCCAAGAGAGACCAATGACCATCAATTTATTAATTATTTGCTAACCTAACAGATAAACTGATTATTAGTTACTCAGAAATTCTCTCAGGCTTTTCATTTCATTTCAAGAAAAAAGCTTTCTGGGAGGAGCAAAGATGGCAGAGTAGAAGGAGGAAATTCTGTGACCCCCCACAACCACCTCAAATACCTATAAAATATGACTCTAAACAAATTTTAGAGCTACAGAACCCACACAGTGACAGAGAGAAACAAATACCCCACTGAAGGCAGCCTGGCCAGCCCACAGAAAGGGTCCATCTCAGCGTGCTGGGAGCCAAGCACAATCCCACGTAAGTCACACGGTTTTGGTCCCGGGGTGGCAGTGGCAGCCAGAGTAGACTTCAGGAGAGTGAATCACCAGCAGCTGTGGCAGTTTCCAGACTTTTCAACCCATAAATGCCAAAAAGAAAGTAAAAGGAACTCTGTTAGAAAGGAAGGGCATGGTCCAATCTCTGCCCCCGGGGTGAAAGGTGGTGGAGGTTTGGCAGCTATAGCATCTGCCACGTGGCTGCCTCAGGAGCCCCTGGCCTACAGATCATAGGGGGACCAAGCAATCATTCAGAGGGTAATCACCCTTGCTTTGACATACTTGGATCTGGGTCACTTTTTTGGGCAGTGGTCCCCAGTGTGGTGTCTGTAGAGAGGACACCCTTCTTAGACATCTGACAACATTTGTGAAAATCTCAGCTATCTGGGACAAAGTTCTCCTCTCTGGAAGCAGAGTTCTACTGAGGCAAAGAGTTCAAAAGTCAGATAGTTGACTGGCAATATGATCAAGCAGAGAAAGCACAAACAGACCATAGAATCCTTTTTTTGGGGACAAAAAGAATCAAAGCATGGAACGGAAGGAAGACAACGAAGTCAGAACTCCTGCATCAAAAGCTTACAAGAAAAATATGAATTGGGGCGGCCAGGTAGCACAGCGAGTAAGAGCACTGGCTCCAGTGTTGAGAAGACCTGGAGATCGAATCCCGGGCCCAGACGCTTAGCACCCACCCAGAAACACCTGGCCGTGTAACCTTGAGCAAGTTACTTAACCCCAATTGCTTAGGGGCGGCCAGGTGGCTCAGCGAGTAAGAGCACCGGCTCCAGTGTTGGGACAACCTGGAGATCGAATCCCGGGCTCAGACACTCAGCACCACACCCAGAAATAACTGGCCGTGTAACCTTGAGCAAGTTACTTAACCCTGATTGCTTAAAAAAAAAAATATGAATTGGTTACAGGCCATGGAGGAGCTCAAGAAGGATTTTGAAAATCAAGTAAGAGAAGTGGAGGGAAAACTGGGAAGAGAAATGAGAAGGATGCAAGAAAATCATGAAAAGAAAGTCAACAACCTGACTGAAGAAAATAACACCTTAAAAAATAGACTAACTCAAATGGCAAAAGAGGTCCAAAAAGCCAATGAGGAGAAGAATGCCTTAAAAAGCCAAATTTGCCAGAAGGAAAAGGAATTTCAAAAACTCACTGATGAGAATAATTCCTTCAAAATTAGATTGGAGCAAATGGAAGCTTTATGAGAAATCAAGATAATATAAAACAGATCCAAACAAACTAAAAAATAGAAGGCAATGTGAAATATTTCATTGGAAAAACCACTGACCTGGAAAATAGATCCAGGAGAGAGAATTTAAAAATTATTGGACTACCTAAAAGCCATGATAAAAAAAAAAACCCTAGAAATCATCCTTCAAGAAATTCTCAAGGAAAACTGCCCTGATATTTGTAGCGTCAAGCACCCCAGTGTCCCCAGGGTGTCTGCCACCACAGGTTCTTGGATCTGCTTTGATAAAGGAAAGCAACTCAAAATGGGTTAACAAGCTTACTTTAATCAGTCAAACATGTATCGTTTACCTAGTTCAGGGGAAAGAGGTCAGCACCCCGAACTTCAGAATATACAGACAGAATTATCAAGACAGAAACAGATCAAGTAGACAGATTTCAAACTGTCCAACCATTACATCCATACCCAATCAACATCTGGGTTTCAACATCTGGGTTTTTCCAATCTGACGGGGGGCTGTCAACAACAGTTTCCCAGAGTCTAGATCAAATCACAGAACACTTCTCAAAGTGAGCCCCAAAACAAAGCTTCACATCAGGGCTTATATAGCCTTCTCCTGGCTCAGAGAATGTAACAACCTTTTGGACCCACTGGCCAATCAAAAAGTATCTACTTAGGGGCGGCCAGGTGGCTCAGCGAGTAAGAGCACTGGCTCCAGTGTCGGGATGACCTGGATCAAATCCGGGCTCAGATACTCAGCACCACACCCAGAAATAACTGGCCGTGTAACCTTGAGCAAGTTACTTAACCCCGATTGCTTTAAAAAAAAAAAAGAAAGAGAACATATATTAACCATGAACGTATGAGGAAAAAAGAATGAGAATAAAATGAAAAAAGAATCTTTTTTTTAAAAAAAATCAATTGGGGTTAAGTAACTTGCCCAAGATTACACAGCCAGTTATTTTGTGTGGGTGTTAAGTATCTGAGGCCAGAACTGATCCTGGGTCCTCCCGACTCCAGGGCCAGTGCTCTTACTTACTGTGCCACTTACCCACCCCATGAAAAAAAGAATCTTGATAGAGACTTTAGAAAGTATGAAATGTATTTGATGTTTTTTTTTAGTTAAATGAATTAATTCAAATATAAATTGTTAGTGTGTAGTTGTATTCATACTTAATTTTAAGTTTCTAACAAAACATTTACTTTTGAAAAGATAATAAACCAGAGACATTTTCTTTTCTTTCTTTTTTTTTTTTTTTGCTTTTTGGAGGGCAGTTGGGGTTAAGTGACTTGCCCAAGGTCACATGGCTAGTTTTTGTGTTAAGTGTCTGAGGCCAGATTTGAACTCAGGTCCTCCTGACTCCAGGGCCAGTGCTCTATTCACTGAGCCACCTAGCCACTCCCAGAGACATTTTCAGTAACTAGAAATGCCTACCTCTATCAAAGTGTTACTGATAGTAATGCCTGTAGACATATTTGTGTATTACTTTGGTTGAGTGTTTTTTCTCTCATCACCACTGAGTAGCATAAGTGTAAGATCCTACTCCAAAGAAAGCCCTCCTGCTAGGAAAAAAAAATTTGACTTATGTAAGTCCCTTAACCTCCTACAAGCTCTTGTATAAATTAAATAATAAAAATAGATCTAAAAATACAAAAGTTAATGTTGACTCTCCCAGGTGAGAAAATGTATATATAATGCTTCTCTTAAAAAAGTAGCATTCTAAGAATATTAAAATTCTCTTCTGCTTAAACAGTTATGCTAGACAATGACTAAGTAATTCAGCAGCAGTTATTTCCATTTTCAGGCTGTTCCTAGGATGAGGAACCTCTAGTCTTCCCCCTCGATGTCATTGAGACACTCAGAGGTCACACTATTTCTCACCCACAATCCCTGTCATGAGTGTGTCACATTATCTTGGTGCTGATAAGGGATATTTCATTCAGAGTCATTTCTTAATTATAGATGGTAATCATTTCAAAAGTGGTGATAAAAATGAAAGGATTATACCAAACTATTTCTAAAGACCCTCCTACTCTAATATTTGATGATTCATAATGACAGTCTTATGGCCCAAGTGAACAGAGTATGTGAGAACAGTTTAATTCCCAACATGTTCATATTGGAGATGCTAAACCTCTCAATCCTTTTGTCTCTATCTGTGCTTTCCTTTTCCTCAATACCCATGGGTCTTCTCTCCCACTGTCTTTTCCTTCCTCTTTTTTTTTATATTTCCTTCGTCCCCTCTCAACTTGCCATTACTAGAAGTATATGTATTTTAGCATTTACCATTCCTGATTCTTGGAGGTAATGATTTCCATACATGTACTACAGTGTTTAAAAACAAACAAAACCAAAAACCAAAAGAAGAGACCTATTAAATTCCCAGATTTAAGGGTTGAATAAACTGTTAGACATATCCATGGTCACGCTATCAACAATGGCCCTTCAATATTTTAGAAGGGTTCTATTTGGCTTTTAGAGATGGAGGAGTCTTAGAATGTCCTCATAAGGGATAGTAGAAGGGAATAATGTTTATAGTCTTTTATATTCAAGGCTCAGAACAAGGTAGTTACTGTTATCACCCCATTTTACAGTTGAGGAAACTGAGGCAAACAGAGATTAAGTAACTTGTCCAGGGTTACCCAGCTGTTAAGAGTTTGAGGCTGGACTTGAACGCTGATCTTCCTGACTCGTCTCTTGGCTCTAGCCTAGCAGCCTTTACATTCTATCTGCATTTCAACAAACGGCTCTGCTTGTCTTTCTTTGAAATACAATGATCAGAGGTGTACACTGGTACACCATCAATCACCATCATTTTCAGTTGGACATTACAACTGTTACAATAGAATACTTTAAAGAATAACTTTTGGCACCACTTTAGGAATGAATAATTTGTGCAATGGATATAGTACTAAGCCTGGAGGCAGGAAAATTTGAGTTTAGATCCAATGTCACTTATTAGCTATGTAAGCCTAAGCAAGTCATTTAACCTCTGCCTCAGTTTCCTCAACTCTATAATAGGGATAATAATAGCACCTACCTCCCAGGTTTGTCATGAGAATCAAATGAGATCATTTTATTTTATTTTATTTTTAAGCAACTGGGGTTAAGTAACTTGCTCAAGGTTACACGGCCAGTTATTTCTGGGTGGGTGCTAGGTGTCTGAGCCCAGATTCAATCCCCAGATCATCCCGACACTGGGGCCGGTGCTCTTACTCGCTGAGCCACCTGGCTGCCCCGAATGAGATCATTTTAAAGCACTTAGCACAGTGCCTGGCACGTAGTAAGGGTTATAGAAATGTGAGCTATTATTATCTATGAATTATAGTACTTTTAGCAAAGGAAGGGACCTCAGAGTATTACAACCTCTTATCTTACGGATGAGGAGACAGAGCCAGACAAGTTAAGGAATTTACCCAAGTTCACACAGTTAGTTAGTGGTTTGACTCCTAGTCCAGTACTCTATTTTCTATGCCTAGCTACCTTTCAGGATCCCATAGGATTTTTAGGTGAGCCTGTAACTACATGGATACCTACAACTTTTCTATTGTCATTTAAAATTAAAAAGTTATCTCAGGAACTTTTCCTCAGACTTGTGTGATAGTGATGGAGTGTATGTACTATGGGCAATATACATATTATAATTAAATCATCCCTATTTTTAGAATGGAAGATTGTAACCTACTATGCATTTGAAGTTCATGGCAAAAATATAAGGAGATTCATATACATATTTTGTCTCAGTAAAAGGCGGTTGGTTAGTCTTGTTGCTAGAAGAAATATGGCCTGCTCATCAGCAGTGGTAGCTCAGACTAACAGGCAAACTTGGTTTTTCCTGCATCATTCCTAGCCAAGGGATGGGGAACCTGCAGCCTCAAAGCCACATGTGGCCCTCTAGGTCCTCAAGTACCTACTTGGACTCAAAGGGCTGCACTTGAAGACCAAGAGGGCCACATGTTACCTTAAAACCACAGGTTCCCCACCTCTGTCCTAGCCCTTTCTTGTCTTGAATAGTCAGATGGCCAAGAAATCCAGAATCTGTTCTAACACTGTTCTAATGCCCCCAATCTGTTCCTGACTGGTTGTCTTAATTTATTTTAGATGTGACCTCCATTCCTTATATTCTCACTCCAAATAAAGGGTTAATGGCTTACTTAAAATCTTTTACTGAAGCATGAAAACAATTTAAAATTGGTTTTCTTGAAATTTGAGAAATATACTCATCTGCATTTTCAAATTAAGAACAGGGAGCATGAATCTTGTTGAACTACAAGTATATAAAAATTATTTGGGTTTTGGGGGGGAGGTCAATTGAGGGCAGAAAGAATATGAGGGGAAAACATGTAGAAATAGAGAGGGGAGCAAAAGGTAGCCAATTCAAAGGAAGAGAGGGAGATAAAAAAGGTAAAAGACTGAGAAAGAAAAAGATAAAGTTACCGAGACTCAGTAGGTTCTTGGGTAAGTACTAAAGAGAGGACCAGATGAAATCAATTCTATAATAATATCTGGCTAACTGAATGCTCTAGGTAACTGATCCCACAGCCCACCTGACATTTTAAATACAAACAAATTTTGTCTTTTGGCCTCTTGGTTCCCTAGTTCTAGGCACTGATGAATATCTCAAATCTGTTTTGGGGAAGCATGTACAAGATTCTGAGAAATGAGAGAAGTTCTGAAAAAGTGCAGTAACAATGAAATTTCAATCAAAATGTTCCTGGACATAGAAAAGAATTGATTATCCATTCACAAAGGCTAGAAAATACCATGACAAAGTATTTCTCTTGCTTCCCTTCTAAAAGCTGAGTTGGCATCTCACAGGCACAGCACATCCCTTGTGTAATTTTATTTAGAACTCTTTTGTCTATGTGTTGGTATTCCATGTTACTAGTGTTCCAAGTAGTTAGGTTTGGGGGAAAATAATCCAGTTTACTTCAAAGGTTCTTTACGAAGAGAAGTCATAATGAATGCCGCTCACACGGTGCAGTCTCTTTTTCACCAAATTTATTGTTGCACATTTAGAACACTGAATATGATGAGTTAAAAAGAAAGCACCCAAAACGGCTACACATTAATACCTGAGCAAAGACCGAAGTATTCACGCACTGCACCCTACACCTAATAGCAGAGGGTTGAAACAAGGTAAAAAACCATTTACAACACTCTATAGAGAGTACGGTAAGTAGCACTTTTTGTGAATTACAAGTTCGATGTAATAACGTTAATTATACTATACAAAACAAGTATACACAAAGGTGTCTTTAGCACAACACTGTACAAAGTTCTGAAGAAAAGCATGCATGTCCACATGGAAAGGACTTGGAAGAGTTATCTTTTTAGTCCATGTTATAGTTGAGTAGTTTTACTGTGGTATAATAAGCCTTTGCACTGAATGGGAATGAGTGTACAACACAGTTCAGTTACTATGCACTGCATGGTCCGTATGTGGATATTATTTGCAAAAAGATTTTGATATCTCTTATCTCATCATTACATACAGCCTTTCTATGGGCCTATAATTAGGGTATGAATGCTGATGTGGGACAGCACTGGGTATAGGAATGAATTTCTTCTATTACTTTCCCTTTTCTCTGCTTCCATCTCAATGTAGTAAAGAAAGGTGTAGTCTCTAGAGGGTTTCAGAGAACCCTATCATTTCATAAAAATCAGTGAGAAAAGAAATTTAATATGAAAAGGGATGAATTTTTAAAAAATTAACTTGAAATGAACTGGCCTATCAAGTCCACAAACGTGGGAAATTTTCAGTTAAGATTACAGACCAAAAGACAACTTGGGAGGAGTTCAAATAGGAATCACATCTATTACTTTAGGAAAATATACACATAATTCTTTGACAAAAAAATCTGTACAGTCTTGGTAATTGAGGTGGAGAGGGAAAAGAATCTCAAAACAGGTACATTATGAATATGAGTTTAATGACTTAAGAACAAAACCACTCAAGGTTTTTTTTTTAATCTTAAGTACATTTATTTAGATGCTCACATAACACATGCTTCTAAATACTTTGAGGGGAGAGGTCCCTGGCCAAGGTAAATCCTGGGAAGAAATGCATGACTGCTGGATCATTAAGACAACAATTCCATGTTATTCAGATTTTCACATGTAAAGTCAAGGTCACGGATGCTTCCAGTTGTTTCAAAATTAGAATTTAATTATTTAGTGTCATCAAGTCCCTATTTCTTTGTATATAACTGTTCATTTGAATTTTACATGAAATCTCTAGAAAGTAAGGGAGATGCTTAGAATGACAGTTCCCCAAATATGAAGGAAATAAATAGCTCATATTTTTAAAGCACTATTTTATTGACCTTGAAGAAAAAAGATTTTTGGCCAATTTGAGATGAATACCCATACTGAAATCTACAGTTTCCAAAAATCTATAGGGCATCTTTCTTTACTGTTTTAAGGCACAGTCTATTTTGCCCTATAAAACTAGAAATCCAAGGTCACAGTGAGAAAAAAAGCTCAGTTTTGGCCTGCTTTCCCTAGGAGTACAGGTCATATCAACCTTTGTATTTTGCCACATTTATAGTTAGTGAAAGGTCAAATTATTGTTCTAAAACTATATTAGAAATAATATCATACATTTAAAATAAAATATTTAAATGATCTGCATTAAGAAAAATCCACTATGGGCAAACTTGGAGTAGTACTTTAAAAATATACTTCTGAACATATACAAAATATAAATACATGAGATACACATATTTCTCACTTAACAGATATTAACAACATTAATCTGGAGTTTAGCTCAAATTTCTATACTGCTTTAAGAAATAATGAAATTGAAATATTTTATCTTGAATTTATAGTTCCTTTACTTCCACATGGTCTTGCTGCCACTAATAACTAGTTATCTGTGCATGAGTATAACAGTGAAACTACAGCACTTTAGGCTAAAGTTCAATAGTGCTTAGCACATTGCTAAACCCAACCAACACTATCTTAACATGAGGATAGCAGCAGTTTTTCAATTAAATGAACACTTATGCACAATCTACTAATTGCTGTTGAAGTAGCTGTCAGATGAGGTATAGGATCAAATACTACAGCTATAAAGAATTTTTAGGGATTCCATCTTCTATATGATGAAACTGAGGCCTAGAGATGTTCTGCAGTAAGACAGGTTAAGGTCATGCAGCTAGGTCATGGACAGGGCCAGGAATAGAACAAGAGGTCTCTAACTCCCAGTCAATCGCTCTTAGCACAAAACCTTGCTGACCTTTCAGCATTAGTAGGCAGTGAGAAGCCAATGAAGTCACACGATGTAAAAGTAGACAAAAATAAGGCAAGATTGCAGTTAGAACAGTTAGAAGTGTTAGGGCTTGCCATAAAGGCAAATCTACTACATCTATAGGCATCTATACACTGGAGGCAAAGTGTGACTGTTGTACATTTTCAGATTTAGTAATTCCATTTTGTAACTTAAATACAACAGTACAGTTATGATGTTAGCATGGTTAATGTGGCACCCTGATTTCCCCTTAATTTTGCTATTTTAAAAAAATTAAAGTTTTATTTGAGTACATCTAGTAGGCTCGTTGTGTTATTTCTTTCATGGTGGTGCCAGAGCCAGAGACTCTTAAGAGCGGGAAGGGATCCAGGAAAAGTTTTCCTTTTTGTCTTTGTATTCTCCAGAGTCTGGCACAGTGCCTAATGCATGGTAGGTGCTTAAGAAATGCTTCCTGAATTGAAAGACTGACTTTGCCTTGGGAACATGTGCAGTGTGATCTGCTGGCAGAGTCATTATAGTTAACCCCAACTCTAAAAGGTGAACTGCTCCCAAGGTGAATGACTATATGTCACTTTCTCTCTTGGGACGACAGTTTTAATATCTGTAAAACAAGGGGGATATCTATAAAGTCCAATTCTAACTTTGTGTTTTTTTTTCCCCTTAACATAGCAATCTACTATTATCTTGGCAGTCAAGTGCTTTTTGGAAAAATTGGAACCAATGAACCAAATCTGCTTTGCAGCAAAGTTCCCTGGAACTATTGGGATATTCCATTAAATGAGGGACACTTTTATTGACAACGAAAAGATAAAGTGATATAAAAATTAAGACAACTTACTATCAAATAATGTAAATTAGATACTTCAAATGAAGAGTCTGATACCACTATTTCAGATATCAAATAAAGTTGTGATACTATATTAAAATCTTTAAACATATAGAAAAACAAGGGTACAAAATACAATCTTTTGCCAGTTACACATTTGTTAATGTAAGTGCTAGCTTAAAAATGTGAAAAATTGTTTTTGTTTTACCCCAGTATGCTAAATATAGCTCATTGGCACAAGTATCCCGAGGTATATTACAGTTGCATGTAGCTTTGGTGGCTAAAGTACATTCTGCTAAGTTTATGAATACTGTTCAATAATTTCCAATTCAGTGCTTTATGCTCAAACTTAAAAAAAACTATCATTTTTCCTTACAAAAGGATGTAAAAAATTTTAATATGACACAGAACAAGTATAATGTGAAATATAAAATGTGCCCTTTTGAGGCCTTGGAACATATAAATAATTTTTTACTAATTATGTTACTATATAAATACTAAAAATCAAAGTAATGTAAAAAATAAAGGCAAATATAAACCTATAAAATGGCTACTCTCAGTGTTTTCAGAAGCAAATCTTCATTGGCCCAAACAAAATAAATCAAGAAAGTTCTTCACAAATGTTTAAAGTTAGAGGTTACGGAACAAAGACACTGATTCTGACTTGGTCTTCATCAAGTCCTATAAAAAGTCATCATCAATTTAACCTATGACTTGGCATTTCAAAACATGATCACTGCTGGCAATATACCATGCCAAACAAAGCTATGAAAAGATCACAGAAAAATGAAAGTCTATCATCAATATACAGCTCTATGAAGAAAATGAGGATAAATATTTTTCCCTCCACATTTAATTGAGGCGTATTGCCTATATTTACCCTATAATGAAATGTTTCTCATTTTTATTCTTTCATATCAATCTTAAGAAATTTATGGTCACTAATATTTTCTCCCTAAACCTTATACAGCTTTATACTCTAGTTTATAAGGTACAAAGAATCAGATATTTGCACCTCTAGTTCAACTAAGTAGATTAAACAAAAAGATTTTATTAGATCACTAATATTTTCTCATAAGGAGTTTTCCTTGTCAACCACAGGATACTTTGATCTTTCCTTTGACCTCTGTGGTTGCTGCAATGCTTTTTATGAAACAAGTGTTGAAAATGTCTTATGCTACCAATTATGACAGAATCTTGAAAACTTACACTGTGAACTGAAAGCAAAGGCTGTTTTGAATGAATAAAATGCTGCCTCATCACAATCAGGTACTTAAATATAGTAACTAGAGTTCCATTAACCAAATATTGCTGAAAAGAGGTTTTTTTTTTAATGAATATGAAGTATTTGCAATTAGTCTAGAAAAGCAGGATCCAGGTCAGTGCTAGCCTCTGTCCTTGTGCCATCATTTCACATAGAAAAGAATTCAGAGTTCAGGATTCATGGTTTCAAATATGGTTAAGTCCAGACAACCCAAACAAGTCAGCAACTAAGGTCACCTTTGCTTTTTGTTCCTTTTCTTATCACCCTTATTGGCTGCTAATGCAGAGTGCCCAGAAACATCTTTAGTGTTAGTTAAGGGAAATGTGCAGCTCTCTCTCAATAATCAATCGGACACCAATAATGCTAAAAAATAAAAAGAACTGATAATGGTGGATTACATCAAGAAAAAAGCCTCTCTTTAGCACTAATAGAAAAGTTGAAAGCAATAAAAAGAGACAGGTTTGGAAAACAAAACAAGGGTCTTAATTTTCTGTGTTAGAATAGTGGTATCTTTAGATATTTTGGGTTTTGTACTCACTCTAGATGAATTTATTCTCCCTCCAAGGGGAGAGTAAAATGAATGCACTTTTATCATGTCTCAAAATGATTAATTTTCTTTAGTAGCTATTCTCTTTAAAAACTTCTTAACTTACAAAGGAAAATCAGTCCAGTCTTGGTAAATTATTATAAATTTTGAGATTTTGGCATATATACAGTTTTATTTTAAAAGTTTTAGCTTATGGGGTGGCTAGATGGAACAGTGAATAGAGTACTGGCCCTGGAATCAGGAGGACCTGAGTTCAGATCCGGCCTCAGAAACTTAACTAGCCGTGTGACCTTGGGCAAGTCACTTAACCCCAATTACCCTGCCTTCCCCCCTCCAAAAAAAAAAGTTTTATTAGCTTGATACAATTAGCATCACTGAATTTTACTTTATAATTGTTATAAATTAAAAAGAACATAAGGCTAGAATTTTGAGTTTCCTGTTTTCTTGGATAAGACTGTTGTGAAGCATTAAATGCCTAATTACAAAAGCAGCCTGGCATTTTAAAGCAAGGAATCACAGGATCATAAAATTTAGAGCTAGAGGGGCGGCTAGGTGATGCAGTGAGTAAAGTGCTGGCCTGGAGTCGGGAGGACCTGAGCTCGGTTCCAGCCTCAGACACTTAACACACAAAAAAACTAGCCGTGTAACCTTGGGCAAGTTACTTAACCCCAATTGCCCTCCCAAAAGCAAAAAAAAAAAAAAGATTTAGAGCTACTTAGCAGGGCCCTCAGAGGTCATTTAGTCCAACCCCTCATTTTATAGATAAGGAAATTGTGACTCAATTAAATGACTTGTCTAGGGTCATACAGATATTAAGTGTCACAGCCAGGATCTGAACTTAAGTCTTGTGATTTCAAAGCAGTACCCTTATTTCAAGAAGATGGAAGTAAATTTTCTGATTCTAAAGCAAAATACTGACTCTACCTTATAAAAGTATCATTTCACTTTTACCTGAGAACATGCCTGGGTATTCAGGTATACACAAACATACACAGAGGTTTTCTGCTTGTGGAAAACTTTTTTCTTGTATAATTTGATTACATATATAAAGTTCCTAAAGATACTTTTAATATTTCCTTACTGTGAAGATCTGATTCTTGTTTGTACACAGTTGCCTGCATATTTCCCTCATTAGACTATTATTATTAGTTCTGCAAAAGCAAAGCCTGCCTTTTGCCTTTCTTTGTATACCCGGTGCTTAGCATGGTACCTAGAACATAGTAGGTACACTGAATAAATACTTGTTGACTGACATTCCACAATACCTTTTCCCAGTTAACTTCACAAGCCTAGGTGATGCCTCAAATACTGCAGAGTAATGCATCCTAATTCATGAAAAAATTTAACATAAAAATCAATAAATCAAGATATAATTAGATTAATATAATTTTTTGAGCTGAAAACAAACTTAGATATCTATCTAGTTCAACTTCCCCTCTTTTATTCACTATTTTTGAAAGATAAGAACAGGATAACTGAGTTGCTTATAGCAGACCTAAGTCAAGAACATATTTCATTTAACATCTCTGTGCCTCAGTTTTCTCATCTATAAAATGAAGAGTTGAACTCAATGTCCTCTAGGATCCCTTCCTGCTCTAAATACAGGATTCTATGTCTCCTGATCACCTTTCTTTCGTACTTTCCACTAAACTGACTTTCTCTATAACTAAGTTAAATAAACATTTATAAGCAAAGGTGTAGAAATACTTAGAATTTTAGTTAATATTCAACTTATAGCTATATATAAATATGAAGAAATAATTTTCTAAACTTATTTAAATAGACCAGCATTTTTAGTATGCATCTACTTAGATCCAACTGGAAAATCTGAAACCATTTGTGTCATTTCATTAGACAGTCAGACCATGATTCTATGAATTTGGGCCATATAAGTGGCCCATATTTTTCAACTTAAGATAATATTCTAATTCCTTATTTCCCTTTGTGATGCATAAACAGAACATACCTTTGTTTATTGCGGATTATTATTAAAAACTTTAATTAATTAAATTTAATTTGACAAAGCAAGCATTTATTACTGTGAACTTCTAAGTCTTAGGACAAACTTCTTTATAACCTATGATGCTGATGGTCCTCTTTACATCTATTTCTTTACTATTACCTCAAAATATGTGAAGCCACTTGGCACAAAGTACAGAAAGATGGGCTTGGAGCCAGTAACACTTGGATTCAAGTCCCACTTTTGGCTGCATTATTCTGGGCATGTTACTTAACCTCCAGTGCCCCATGCAGCTTTCAAACTATAAGTTGGAGAGAAGATATTGCCTTACATTGGTAGAAGGAATTTCCTCATTTGATAGATTCCTTTGTCAATGAAATCAAATGTTCAATCCCTATCCCTGTTATGAAATGTGTTTATATTATACTATAATGAAATCATGTAATATAAAAATGCAATTTATTATTGGTCTGATCAGTAGTCAAAATGATGAAAAGATATGAAAGGGTAGCTTTCAGATGAAGAAATCAAAGCTATCTAGTCTTCTGAAAAAATACTCTAAATCACTACTGATTAGAGAAATGTAAATTAACACAACTCTGAGGTACCACATCACAACTACCAGATTGACTAATATGACAAAAATAAAAAATAACAAATGCTGGTGGGGATATGGGGAACTTGGGACACGAATGCACTGTTGGTGGAGTTGTGAACTGATCCAACCATTCTGGAGAGCAATTTGGAACTATGCCCAAAGGGCTATAATACTGTACATACCCTTTGATCCAACAATAACATTACTAAGTCTGTATCCCAAAGAGATCAAAGAAAAGGAAAAAGGAACTATATGTACAAAAATATTTACAGTAGTTTTTTTTTTTGTGTGTGGTGGCAAAGAATTGGAAATTGAGGAGATGCTCATTAGTTGGGAATGGCCGAACAAATTGTGGTATGTGACTGTGATGGAAAACTATTTTGTTATATAAACAATAACAAGCAGAATGGTTTCAGAAAAATCTGGGAAGACTTATATGAATTGATGCAAAGCAGAGTGAGCAGAACCATGAGAACATCATACACAGTAACAGCAATACTATATGATGATCAACTGTCAACAATTTAGCTATTTTCAGCAATATGATGATCCAAGACAATTCCAAAGAACTTAGATGAATAACACTATCCGCCTCCAGAGAAAGAACTGACAGAGTCAGAATGCAGATCAAAATATACTATTTTTCCCTTTTTGTATTTTTTTCATCTTTTTCCTTTGGGTCTGTGTCTTCTTTCACAACATGACTAATATGGTAATAGGTTTTGTATAACTGAACATGTATAACCTATATCAAATTGCTTGCTTTCTTGGGGGTGGTGAGGAAGGAAGAGAGAAAATTTGGAACTCAATTTAAAAAATGAATATTAAAAATTGTCGTTAAATGTAACTGGGGGAAAATAAACTGTTATTTTAAAAATAAGGTGTGGATAGCATGCTCATAAAATCTGCAGGTGACACAAAATTGGGAGGAATAGCTAACAGAGTCGACAATAGTCAGGATCCAATACATTGGCAGATTAGTAATGGGATGAATCTAATAAGATGGACTTTGGAAGATATTTTACTTGCTACAAAAATGTAAAGTTTTAAAAACGGGTACAAAAAAAAATCCCCAACTTCAGAAATATGTGATGGGAAAGGAATGAACAGTTTGTCTGAAAAAGATCCATGGGTTTTCATGGATTAGAAGTACAACATGAGTCAACAGTGTGATGTGGCTGCCAAAAAAGCCTCAAGTGATTTTGGGCTGCATTAAGAGAGGCATGGTTTCCAGAAATAAAGAGGTTATTGTCTCTCCACATCTGCCCATCATTGACCTCATCTGGAGCACTGTGTCCAGTTCCAGGCATCACCACTTGAGGACATCAATAAACTAGAGAGCCTTCAGAGTGGGGCAACCAGGAAAATTAAGGACGCTAAGTCTATGTTATATAAAGATTGACTGATGAAACTGGGGATGTTTAGCCCAGAGAATAGAAGACATAGGGGAAGGGAAGAGGAGAGAAAACTGTGTTCAAGTATTTGAAGAGCCATCATGGGAAAGATGGATTATGCTTATTCTGTTTGGCCAGACAGAACAGGACAGAACAAGAAGCAACAGGCGGAAGTTGTGAAGAGACAAACTTAGGTTTGATGAAGGCACAGACTGAAATAATTAATTCATTGCCAGTAAGTGAATAGCTATGACAAATTGTTTTCTTATGGTTAAATGCTAGCATTGTTTAGGAGACTTAAGGTATTTGCCATGAATACAAAATGATAGTCAGCATTTGAAAAATAATAAAAAGACCATTTCTTTAACTTCTCAGCTCTTGATGCTTTTAATAATAAATTTTAAAAGGTTACTGAAAAATATCTTGTCAGAAGGCCAAGAAAAACTCAAAATGAATATAACCTTGTAGACATAAAAGAATGTTAACAATACACCTCATAAATATGGTTTCTCAAAACTGAACAAAAAGTATTCTTGATATTCTGTTTTCTGAGGAAACTGTGATATGAATTTTATCCACCTCTTTATGACTTAATTCTCAATATAAAAACTATAGTAAATGCAAAGGAACACATTTCAGTAGAAAAACTGGATGAAAGAACAAAATGCTTGCAATGTCAATATAAATAATGCTGTATCTACTGAATCTAGACTATAAAACACCACTAGAATCATAAACCAAATAGACTAGTATGCACAGGAATTGAAATCTTGAAAGATTTTGGTCACTAAACTCCTTATGTTCATTTTTCAAAGTGATTAGTAGACACATGCCACACCACAAAAACAAAACCATGCCTCAAATACTTTCTCAGGGGTTACAAAACTAGTTTTGAATTTTCATATTGTAAAAATAGACTTGTCTTCTCCGAAGGATCCTGCAGTCCGAGTTGATGAGTCTGTTTTTCTTTTTCATTACCTTCCTGAAGAGCCAAAGTACCCCTACTATTTCTCAAATCAAATACTAGACAACATATGGAGTAAAAGAGGAACGACTACAAAGTATGGCACTCTGTATAAGTGTGTAGAGCCAAAGGCAACCACGCCAATGGCCACTAGAAGTGGAAACTGGGCGGCAGTCTTCAACAGTTTACTGCAAAAAGAAAGAAACATAATTATGTGTTATTACAAACTACAGTGGAATTGTGTGAAGCCAATATTATACGTGATTTTGAGAAAAACATAAAAATATTTTATGCTGTTTTAAATGTAATATTTTGCTAACTGTGAAGTTTCCTTCATTTGCAGATTTTTTTTTCTAATTCAAAAGGTTAAAAAAGCTGATTGTGAAAATTACATTTTGTAATCAGAGTTTTGTTTGGCTTTGTAAAATTTTACCACTAGAAAAGCACTAATCCTCTAAATGTAGGAAATTTACAATAAAAGATAGCACTAGTTATTTCTATGTTACTATAATTTATGCCAAATTTCATTTCATATTCAATTTTATATTTGACAACCATGACAAATGGTTGAGAAAATTATAAAAGCACAGAGAACCTCAAAAAAAAAACTTGGGGGAAGAATGAACAACTTAATATAATGTTTGTAGACAGTCAAGAAACATTATATAAACAATAATTATTATATGCTTACAATGTGCCAAGTACTGTGCTAACACTGGGAATACACACAACAGGAAGGCAAAAGCGGTTCCTGCCCTGAAGAAGCTCAGATTTTAATAGGGGAGACACACAAACCAGGTATATAAGGGGTAAATTGAAAGTAATCACAGGGGGAAGGGGAAGGGGAGTCATTAAAGACTTCTTACAGAAGGATGGGAACCTAGCTGAGACCTGAAGAAAGTCCAGGAAGTCAGGAGGCAAGGCAAGAAGAGAGAGAATTCTGGGTATGAGGCACAAGCAGGGAAAATGCACAGAATCAGGCAGGAGATAGAGTATCCTGTGTAACTAACTGAAAGGAATTGGATTGTAGAGTACCATCTGTGCAAAGCAATAAAGTATGAAAAGACTGGGAAGGCAGGAAAGAGTCAATTAATTAAGGGCTTTAAAAGACACATCTTTTGGGGTGGCTAGGTGGCACAGTGAATAGAGCACTGGCCTTGGAGCCAGGAGTACCTGAATTCAAATCTGGCCTCAGACACTTAACATTTACTAGCCATGTGACCTTGAGCAAGTCACTTAACCCCAATTGCCCCGCCTTACTCCCTCCAAAAAGTGGAAAAAAAGGACACATCTTTTAACGCCTACAGCCAAGTTTTTGCACACATTAATCTCACTTGCAAATGAAAAAGAAATGTAGAAAGTAAGATCTAGAATATTTCAAATGTCAATTTTATAGAAAAGTTAAAGTTTTCCAAGAAACATAATGAAAAAGGCAGGTAATTGTACTGACAGTAATAGGGACATAAAAACTTTTCATTTGGTGAAACAAGCAAGATAGGCTTCGGAAAGCTTAATTTTCTGCCAATCCTGCCTCAATACCTGTGACTTGTAAGCAATCCATTATGTGTAGGGATTAGTGCAATTTGAAGTCTCCCTTCTAATAATATGGTAATTAAGTGGCAAGTGTGGTTGCATTATTGACTGTATGTTTATATATATGACATAACAAATTAAAAAATAATTTTATCAATACTGTAAGTGTATAAGGATGCTTAAAATATTTCAATATTTACTCATGTTTAAATATAATAACTCCTTTCAGGAGTTTGAATTTCTAAAACACAGCTTTGGTTTCACTCTGTATATGTGCAACATTAAAATACGAGTATGAAAATACATATTTCAGTGTTACTTGGTTATAAAATTACTAGGATAACAGATTTAGAGCTGTAAGGAGCCTTAGAGAGTCCAACTCCCTCATTTTATAGTTGAGAAAAATGAGGTCAAGAAAATTTCACTTGCTCAGGGTCACAAGGCAGCAGAATCATGTTTTGAAAAATAGACTCTCTCATTCCAAATCCAGAGTTTTTACCATTGTACAACACTTTATTTAGGTTACCATTTTACACAATTAAAAAGCAGTCAAAGTTAACTGAGAAGAAAAGAATATTATGATTTTGTACAAATTATGATTACAAATTACATTTCTATTTATACATAGTAATTTTGGAGGATAAAAATATTCCAAAATTGACAAATAAATGTAATAATATAAGATTTTGTTTTTAAAATATGTGTATGTATATGTTCTGAAAAAAAGGCTCAAATATTAAAGCAGACTGACTTTGAAAAATATTACTTTAATCATAATAAATATAAAATATATTATATATAATATAAATAATATACAAATACCAATAAATAAATCTTAATCATACTTTAAATAGTATTTGTAAATTTTATTAGGAGTCTAACTAAAATCATTTAGGTCATAATTGGGGCATTTTTAGCAATTTTCTTGTCATTCAAATGTTGGATTCTTCTCCTGTCCCTTAAAAAGGTTTTCATTATTTTGTCTTCTGTGCTGAAAACCTGGTTTCAAAATCCTTTTATAATACTTAATTATTATAACCAGATAAAACCAAGAGTTTGCACACAGTTTAGAATAGGAACCAAATCATCTTAAAGAAAAACGAAACTTTAAAACTGCTGGTATGTTAAAGTTGGAAGGAACATAAAAGCATGAAACAGAATAATTTTAAAAGGCAGGAAAAAAACCAGAAAAGAGGAAAAAAGTGAGGAAAGGATTTGATTTGTTCTCACTGGGCAGGTCTGGAGAGTATAAATAAGAGAAGTAAATAATTAATGAATGAAAAAAAAACATTAAGTGCTTACTAAGTGCAAAACACTGAGGATACAAAACAAAAATTAAGACTCTTTGTTCTCAGGGGTCTCACATTCTAATGGTGGGTGAAAGTTACAGAGAAGCAGATTTTGGTTCCATGTAAAGGAAGAACTTTTTAAGAGAAGGTGGAATGGGCTAGAGTTAACACCAGCTCATAAGGTAATGAGTTCCCCATCACTTGTTGGGGATGTTACAGAGAATGAGCTCCCTGAGCTCCCTTCTAACACTGAGATTCTGTGAATTCTGCTCCTTTTACCTTGGAAAACAACTGCTTAGTAGACATGTCCCATAAAGTCATGACAATAAAAAAAAAAAACTTCAGTATTTTCAAAGGTAAAGATCAAAATGCAATATAAGAAATATTAAACATTAAGGATTGGAAATGGAAAAAAATCCCTATAATTCTATATGCAAAGAGAATTACAACAATTAAGGAAAAAGAGAGGCAGTATGGTGTAATGGAAGAGCTGGTTCTAAGTACAGACTTTGACATATACCACGAGGTCTTACATGAACTTACATTTACAAGGGGCATGAAGCTGAGAATTACAGCAAGTTTTTAAAAATCACTGCATCTCCGTAGATCCTGCATATTACTTCAACCTTCAGATTTTGAGGCATCTAGGTCATTTGTATTATCAATTATTCCAAACCACTGTTCACCTTCCCATAGGCCTTATGCTATAGTGATAGGAAGGGTGCTAGATTCAGTCAGGAAGTCCTGGATTTCAATCTTGGTTCAATCACTAGTTGTGTGAGTGTGGGTAAGTCATGAAACCTTTCAGCCTCAGTTTCTCCATCTATAAAATGAAGCTTAAATCACAGGGTAGTTGTGAGGATCAAAAGAGATAATGTATGTAAAGCCCTGTGGAAAACAAAGGGCCATTAGTATTATTCTCTAATAATTACTATATATATTATCTATTAGATGTTAGTTATTATTTTTTCTCCCTACATATTAATTTTTTATACAGTGAAGTCTCAACTATTATGTACACTCAAGGAATTATTCTAAAAAAGCAAGTTTTCTAGAATCCTGAAGATTTATCTCCTCAAACATCAAATCATTTTGTATAATTTTTAGCTGTTTTAGATGAAAATAGCTCTAAAATATGTTGCACACTACCCAGTTTTCTTAACTATTCAGATGGGCTGTACAACATTGCGTAATATTTTCTTAGGGACTCTTGGGTAAGCATTATGACAGCAGCTCTGTCACTTCTAAACTCTGTTACCCTGGACAAGTCACTTAACTTTGAGGGCTTAGCATGCTCATGTGAAAGATTAGAGCTGAACTAAATGATTTTTTAAAAATATCTAGTCCTAAATATTTTATGATTTTCCTATGCTGAAAAACAGTGATGCCCTTAGGGTAACTAGGTACATAGGTCTATTTGAGATTATACAAAATGGATCCAAACTGCTGAAATTTTAAATTCTTTTGTCTGATTTTTATGTATTTTTGATTCTTCCCTTTTATCAGCCTTAGTTGTTAGTAATAATAATAATGGCTATTATTATTCGAAACCACACAGTAGTAGCCTGTGTTGGCTGTGGGACACTAAGAAAATCACTGAAACTCTCAGTGTTTTCTATAGGCTAAGACTATAAGTGGCAGAAAAGGGTCCAACCTACATCAGTAAAGGGAACTTAGCTAAGAACTCTATGCCAATGAAATTCTAGGTCTAGTTTTTATCCCTATTCTTGTATAATTCAATCCTCAAAAAATATACTCTGCTCCAGAGGTGACAAACACAGGGCCTCTAGGCCACAAGTATCCCATAACACTTCCAAGTATATCTCAAGAAAATATTTTTTTAATACATAAAAAAGAGTAAAAATTAGTCTAATCTGTGGGGAGGTAGTACACAGGTAGTACATATTTTCCCTGAAAGGGTTATTCTTCTATGAACAATGTCCATGCCTCAGAAAAAAGGAAAGTGGAGCTTTGAGGGGCAACTGGGACCCACAGGGAGTGAGGACATATGTCTAAAGATGAGACTACATGGCACATAGAAAGGAAAATGATCATAGGGAAGACGAGACACAGAAGTGAATGCTTTGGGATACTGGGTATGGTTTGTTCCACTGCATCTTGAAGGCAGACTATTAGTTGCCTTGGACCCAATAAACAAAATATCCAGCTCTTCCACATGGTCCAAAATCATCACGACTAGCAAATAAAGATGAAAACATATTAGTCTAGGGGTAGCTAGGTGGCACAGTGAATAAAGCACTGGCCTTGGAGTCAGGAGGACCTAAGTTCAAATCATTTCAGACACTCAACACTTACTAGCTGTGTGACCTTGGGCAAGTCACTTAACCCAGTTTTCCTGCCTTCCCCTCTCCAAAAAAAAGACAAAAAGAAAATTTATTAGTCTAAAAATATTTTGTAATAACCCATTCTCCTTACAAAGACGTAGGTTAATTTAAGCTGATCACTTTAATTGTATACCAAGAATAAAATATGTGCCTACGAAAACAAAAACAAAACAGAAAAGGAAGGGTATAGGGAGAGCTATTTAAAAACAGCAACAAAGCACGATGATAATTTAATATGTAAATGCCTAGAGATACATAGAAATTTAATTACAGAAATGTTATAAGTGGTTAGCAATGTAAATCCGCATATATACCACAGTTCCTATTCCATCCTACTTAATCTCAGGAAAGAGAAAAATAATATGAAGTTACTTACCAAATATGAAATGTGAGCTGCAAATGAGGACTAAAAATCTATGTGGGGGAAAAAAATTAAAGTACTATACCTTGACTTTACTGAAACAATGTCAGAGTTCCCAAGAATTCCCAGAGTTGGAACGAAGAAAAATGACAGATGTTTACACGGATCAGGATTAAGTCTAATATAATACCTATATGAGGGAAAAAGGGAGAAAAAGTGAGGTTACATAGACATGGTTATTTCAAATCAGCATAAATCTGAATAACACCCACAAATCATGGGAACAAGAGGCAATGCAGTTTAAAGTGGGGATGCTACACCATCTATCTCAAAGGGTTGCTATGAAGACAAAACTCCATAAACTTTCATGAGCTACAGAACGTGAACTGTTATTAATTTCAAATTATCACTGAGATACCCATTCTCCAGGCTATATTTTATCCATAAAATGTTGAGGTATAAAGGAATACCAGGGAGAAAGAATAAAACACGCTACAAAGATGTACTTAACTCTACACAAGTTATTTTCCTAAGAAGTCATTTATAAATCAAATTATTGTATACTAAATCATTTAAATGGCTTTGCAAGTCAAACCATCCAGAATATGCAAGTCAGTCAAGAAACATTTATTAAGCACCTACTATGTTCCAGGCACTATTAAACATTGGGGATGAAAAAGAAACATAAGACAATCCCTTACCCCCAAAGAGCTCATAATCTAATGGGGAAGAGAATAAGCAAACAAATATGTACAAACAAGCTATAGATAAGATAAATATGAAATGGTTTAAAGAGGAAAGGAACTGGAATTAAGAAAGACTGGGAAAGGATTCCTATAGAAGATATAATCTTCTTAAAAGTTAAAGGAAGCCAGGGAAAATGAGGAGGCAGGACATTCTAGGCATAAGGACAGCCAGAGAAAATGTCTGGAACCAAGAGGTTGTTTATGAAACAACCAGGCGGTTAGTGTCACTGGATCCAAGTGTATTAGTGTTAGGAAGTAAGGTGTAAGAAGACTGGAAAGGTAGAAGCATAACAAAGGGTTTTAAGCACCAAAAAGAAGATTTTGTTTTTCATCCTGGACATGATAGGGAGCCCCTGAAATTTACTGAATTAGGCGAGTGGCATCTTCAGACTTGTGTCTGAAGTCAGGAGAGACTTGAGGCGAGCAGACCCACCAGCAGGCCATTGCAACAGTCCAGATGTGAGATGAAGAGGACATGCACTAGAGTGATGGTGGTAACAGAGGGGAGAAAAGGGAGTATTTAAGAGATGTGGCAAAGGTGAAATTTGTCCTTTGGGGTCCATCTGAATTTCCACATTTTAGTTTTGCTTAAAAAAAGGAATATCTTGAGTTGTAAAACTAAGATGAGTAGTTTCTTCACTAAAATTGATCCAATAGCAAAAGCCTGGACCTTAATGACAATGAGGGAATAGGGAACTACTTAAAATGTACATAACCATATTTCTCAAATCTATATTGAGCAGGATTCCCTGAATACTCTGAGGTTTTATCTATTTGTGTCCTTTAAAAAAGGTTTCTTAATTAACAAGCATTTATTTTCTTCCCTTCTAAAATACCTCCCCCTGAAGAAAAGAGAAAAACAAAAGCAAAACTCCTATAGCAAATGAGCATGGTTTTAAAAAATTCATGAAAATATAAACTCTAAAAACAAAATTCAGTAACACTGTTAAATGTGCTGTATGACTTGTGACTTCAGTAAGGACAGAAGATGATAATTTCCTAGGTACTAAATTCTTTTTAGTCACTAAAGTCATTTTAGGTCAACTTAAGGGACACCCTGCAAAGCCACAGAAATCCATTTTTTATCTCTAAACTTTTCAAATACAATTATTTTTATTACAATAAAGTACAATAGAAGAAAACCTTTCTCTTTTTGTTAAATATTTATGGGAATTTATATAAGATAAAGAAAGAATTTTTGCAAATATAAGTGGGTTCAATGTAAATTTTCCTAGCAAAAAATTTCATACAATGACCAGAAGATAATGTATCTTAAATCTTACTTAAGCTTTATAGATGGATAGTTTAATTATAGATCAAAGTCAAATCAGAATTATACCACAGTTTTTATACAACTCTAAACCTTTAACTGTATCATTACCTGAGATTCTTTAGCCAATAAATTAAGGATGGCATACTGAGTAATACGACCCATATTACCAAGTTAACAATAGTAATATGCATCTTAAAATTATCTTCAGCATTATCAATGGCTAAACTTAGAGGAAGTACATCTGGTCTTGGAGGAATGCTCTGCTGAGATCTATCATTCTTCTGTCTTTCTTCAACAGAAGAGTTTGTATTGTTTTCAGCTCTTCCAGAGACATTTTGAATCTATAAAGAAAGCAAGAATATCAAAATATTAATTAGGATATTTCTTATCTTAAACAAAACAAGGTTTAAGACAGTTGCATTTTAAAATAAAAGTTTTATTTAAAAAACAAATATGCATACAATACAATCTTCATAAATGAGGATTTGGTAGATAATGTTTATTGCCTTTCTAAAAGCACAACTGGAAATAATTTCTGGGTCTTCTGAATTAGCCACTTTCAATTTTATGGCTAATATATCCTCAAAAGATGATTCTCTTTCTAAAAAATTTTCTCCTTAATATACAATAGACAAAAGACACTGACCCTTCCTCGATTTTTTATCTGAGACAAAGGACCACAATTTAAACTCTTTCAAACTTGTTTTCAAGAAGTATTCTGGTAGGGACAGAGTTGGATAGAGCAATTCATAGAATGCCAACTGACAATTTTACCACAGTCAAGAAGAATTGGGCCTTGAAGGTGAGATAGTGTTTTCAGGTAGTTTCCAAATTTTCTTAAAAATTAAGATGTGAACAGTTGAGGTTCAAGGGCTCAAAGGCTAAAATTACCTCTTGACTAGATGGAATACAAGTGAATATAGTGGGTACCAGACACATTAACCACAGAGTTCTGAGGGACAGGTAGAAGGGAATATGATAAAGGACCTAATAAGACATTAGGAACAGAGAAAGTAGTTAATAATTTTAAATAGGGTAATCAATGATCTGTGATTTTCATAAGGATTAAGATGTAAAGTCTTGCCAACCTGAAATGATAAATGCTTAAAGATGATGAAAATATGTAGTATGTTTTACCAAAAAAACCCAACTTACCGTATCAGAGTTATTTTTCAATGTTGTTATGTTGGAGTACAATTTAATAATCTAGGAAAAGAAATAAATTTTTGTTTTCAAAATTGCTTTGGATCAAGAAATATTTGAATGTCCTTGTAAAATTTATAAATACACTTAATGCCTCTTTAAATGGAGACTAAAACACCAGGGAGCAATGTGATTCTATTCCCTCCTAATTAATTCTGTATTTTACTCTCCCCCCCATAGAAGCTATTCTAAAAGTTCTTTCCTCTTCAAGCCTCCCACACCTTACCCTTCTACCTCCTTAAGCTGAGGACTTTGCCTCTTAACTTAGAAAATGGAGATCATTTAATGTGAGCTCCCTCTTCTCCCTTTCTCTTCATCCCCCAGACCCTGCCATCTCCCACTCTCTCCTATTTTCTTCCATTATCTGACAAAGAGGTGTTTCTTCTTCTTGCCAAGTCCCATCACTTACCCATCCCTTACTATTTTCTCTACTGGGTTGTATCCTTAATAGTGCTCTCTCAAATTTTCAGTCTCTCACTCTACTGTTTCCTTCCTTATGATCTTTAAACATGCCTATTCCTCGTCTATCCTTAAAAAAAAGCCTTCACTAAACTACCACCATTTCTAGCTATCTTCCTATATCTCTCTTTCCTTTCTCAGCCAAACTTCTTGAAAAAACAATCTCTACTTGCTCTCTGTACTCACTCACCCTTTGCAATCTGCCTTTCCACCTCATTTTTCAATTAAAATTACTTTATTCAAAGTCATAAAAGACCTCTTAATTGCCAATTCTAATGTATTTTTTCAGTCCTCAATCTTCCCAATCCACCTGCTAGATTTCATCATATTCTCCCTTCTTGATGGGTTTTCTTTCCTTACTCTACTTTCTCTTGTTCTCCTCCAACATATTTGATTACTTCTTCTCAGTCTCCTTTGCTGACTAAGCATTCATAGAACACTCCCTAACTGTGAGAGGCCACCAGGCCCTCTTCTTTCTCCACATAGTACTTTATATATTTCCATGCATTTAACTATTATCTCTATGTACACACTCTCAGATCTATGTATCTATCCCTGGTTTCTCTCTTCCATTTTAGTCCTGCATCACCAAACTTTTACTGGACATTTCAAATTGAATGTCCCAGAGGTAGCTTAAACTCAACAGGTTCAAAACTGAATTCATTATTTTTTTTCTCTCAGCTTCCTTCTTCTAAATTTCCCTATTTCTGCTGAAGGGACTACTACCCTTCTAGTCTCCCAGGTATGTAACTTCAACATTATCTTCGACTCACATTCCCTCACCCCAATAGCAAATCAATGTCAAGTCTTACTGTTTCCACTTTCATAACATTTCTTGAATCCAACCCTTTCTCGCTACTTACACAGCTACCATCTTAAACCAGGTCCTTATCTACTGTTGATTAGAATATTTTAACAGCCTCTTGGTTTCCTTGCCTCAAGGATATCATCACTTAATCCATCCTACACACTAATACAACACAAAGTACATATCTGACTGTGCGACTGGCCTGCTCCACAGGTGTCAAATACTTTTGTGTGAGGCCTGAACCAGATTAAAATGTAAATGGGAAATATTTAACAAAATAAGGAAAAATACAATAGAACATAATTTTAATATGTGGTTTTCTAAGTCAGTATGCAGCTGCAGGGATCTTTGTGTTGGGGTTAGTGGTTCTATTCTATTTGAGTCTGAAACCAGTACAGTATTCAGTGAACTTGGCCTCTAGGATAAAATACAAACCCCTGTGTGTAGCATTTAAGTTCTTTAACAAGCTGGTTCAACCTACCTTTCCAGTCTTAATTCACAATTACTGCCTATCCTACATTCTGCAATCTAGCCCAACTAGCCTCCTTTGTTCTTCACAGATTGCACTCCATGTCCTCTGTCTGTGTGCCTTTGTACTGGCCAGACTCTATGCCATAAATATACTTCTAATTCACCTTGTTCTCTCAGAATCCCTTTTGTCCTTGAAGATGTACTCAAGAATCATCTCTAGCATAAAGCCTTTGTTATTTCCCTCAAATGTGAATATTCCCCTCTCAAATTAAAAGGTATTTAATTACTTTATGCTTATTCATACTTGTTTACATATGTGCATGAGTGTGTGTGTGTGTGTGTGTGTGTGTATTTCTTTAGGAAGGGTATTGTAGTGATGAGATGCAGTAGCAGTTAATATATAAGGAATGTACATAAGAAAAACTGGGTGTTCATAACTCAAGGACTACATCTAAATAGAACATAAATTCACTTCTTGGGAATTAGTTAACATTAAGACATAAATTTGGGAATTAGTTAACATTAAGACATAATGTCATATGCTAACGGTCTGAGCTATAGGGATGAATCTATATTAGGGTTTTTTTTTTATATCATATGCCCCTTTGGCAATCTAGTAAGGTGTATGGAACTCTCCTCAGGATAATGTCATCTATAAATAGGAACATCTATAGGAAATCTCTCTCCATTTGGACTCCATGTTCAATATGCCATGTTCAATAGTGGCAAATGGACATCTTCCTGTTTTATATTTCATTTGATATTATTAACCAAAAGGCTCAAAATTATTTCCATTCAATCTACTTAGAAATCTAATGATTTTAACATGCACAAGGAAGACACCTTACTGGAGGACCTGTTGCAGGTTGAAGGCATTTGCTCTTCTAAAACAAATGCTTTCTTATGGTCGAGGATCACAAGGATTCTCTACACTTATGAGTCATTTTGTAACTGCAGACTATGGTCTCTCAAGTTTGAAGGAATCTGCATACCTATCAAAACTGTTGTCAATATCCATGTAAATTATATTTATATTTTTTGAAAAAAATTTTATTGATACCTTATTTTTAACATATCATTTCTCAATCTACTCTGCCTCCTCAAGTAAGCTCTCCTTTGTGACAGAAAAACAATTAAACAAAACCAACCAACAGAACAACTGTGTCCAACAGCATAGGCAACATTCCATAGCTACCATCCTCTTACCTCTCAGAGAAGAGAGCTGTATCACCTGCTCTCCAGGACCAAGACTGATCACTACTAATCAGCTCAGTTGCCTTTTAGTGTTGTTTTCATTTACACTGTAGGAATCATTTTCTATACTGTTCTCCTGGATCTACTTATTTTATTCTTCTTCAAGTAAGTCTTAGCACTAGGATTTTATAGAGGTAGACTAGGCATATGTTTTCCCAGTCACCAGTCACCAAGTGTTATCCTTCCTAAGCACTGAGGATAGTATCCTCTTTGAGGTACCTTGAGATGCAATACCGTCAAAATTGTGTTACCTTCAGCATGGACCTCCTTTATACATATTTTTTTCCTATTTCAGCTTCCCCTGCCTTTGCTTTCTTTTGGGCTAGCTCTCCTTCCTCATGGGTACTGTAAAGATGGATTTTTGAAGTGGTGCATCATAGTCTCTAAAGGAGAATGGTTACAGAAATCTTCACAGATCTTTTTCTTTTCTGGTATTGTTGTCTTTCAAGTTTCATCCCTAAATATTCTTGTGGTGGGGACTTAGCTGTGTTTCATATCAAATATCTTGTTAAAACAGAGAAGTTTTATGCCATAATACTGTTCATAATTCTCTGTCAGCTTCTTTGTCTTCTCTTACAAATGTGTTGATATTTTAAACCAGTGTTATCTTTGGCTACTATCTCTCAGCATCTGGCAAGATGGTTAGCATTTACTTTTTTGTTCAGGTGGTTTCAGGTCCTTTAATTTCCTTGATGTTGTAACTGATTTCATAAGTCAAATGTTCTGAGAAAATGGTGGGAGTCTATGCTATTCTATTTTTTTCAGCAGAAACAGGTTGTTTAATAGGCTACCCTAGATTTGCCTCAATTACAAACAATATTTTCTCATTTTTAAAAATTAAATCCTCATTAAATGATGTGGGAATCATTTTCAAGCTACAAAATTTCAAGGAATCTAGAAGAAGACTCTTAACAGGTTGGGTGGACACCCATGGGGAATTTAAGGGAGGACATGCACAAGAGTGATAAGAAAATATGTATGTGGAATGGTATCCTTGGAGAGAACATTCCTATTGATAAAATCACAGATCCATCAAGGAAGCAGTATTAGATTCCACTGCAAACCATTTATACCAATTTGCTGGCAAAAAAAACCACCTTTGCTTAACAATGTTATTAAACAAAGCATATCAATAAAAAAGAAATACTAACTACCTTGCTTCTCCAAAAAAACACAGTTCACTAGTTTTCACTAGATTCCTGTGCTATTCCCTTATTTTTCACCTACCCTCTCAATTCTGTATACAGACTAGCAAGCCAGAATGCTCTGGTAATCATTCTTGTTAAGTAAGCCTTCTTTATATTCTGTAACTTGACAGTTTGTGCTTTAGGTAATTTCTTTCATTATCTGATTTGTCATGAATCTGTTCTAAGCACATATCAGTCATTCTCTCCCACATCATTTCAAAGCATGCTTCTCTTTCCATAGCAACTGTTATAGAGAATCCAGTCCCTATCCTTACAACTCATGGTGAATTTTAACCTCTCCCATTTTCTTTTATTAAATGAGAAAACAGTTGCACTTGACACAGAGCCTGGCACATAGCAAGCTCTTAATAAATACTTGTTCCCTTCTCTTTTTGGTGGTTACCAAACCTACCATGTTTAATTATTTGTAGATGCAGATTCCCATCTTACAGCTATATCACACCAACATACACAAATGGTTATTATAGTAACAAAAATATTTAAAACTGTCTAGCAAAATAAATTAAATAAACAAAATAAAAATCCACACTCTAACTTATGAATTTATAAACTCTTTTTGAAGGGTCTCTATGGAACGATGTTTCATATAGTGATGAGCACATTCTAGCATTCAGGTTAAAAGACTTTAAGTTGATACCTTAAACACATAGTAAAGGTAGATGAGAAGTATTGCAAGTGCTCCACAAGTTGTCCAACCAATTATTAGCAGAAGCATAATCAGAAAAGATAATCTCGTTGTTATTAACCTGGGGTCGTTAGGGATTTCAGAAGGTCTAAAATAACAAAAATACAGCCTTTTAAAAAACTCTTAAAAAAGCAGCTCAGATCCAGGAGAACAATTTATACCATAATATCAATACTGTGACAAGCAACAATTCTGACAGAGACTTAAGAATATTACAACTAAGCAACCCACCAAGATCCTTAGATAAATGATGATGAAGGACGCTACCCATCCCCTGACATAGAGGTGAAAGATTAATATGCAAAATTAGACACATATTTTTGGACATATCCAAAAAGGGAATTTGGTTGTTTGGCTATGCTTATTTGCTTTAAGAGTTTTGTATGGCATTCCCTTCCCCCCCCCCGCCCCCCCCCAATCTAGTAGGACAAAAAGGGAAGTGAGGAGAACAAAAGTTTCATAATTGATAAAACAATTTTAAGTAGTTAATATGGTCATATGCTAGAAACAACATGATCCTAATGGTTTATGCATTTTGGGGAAGGCAAATTTAAGAAAATACTAGGTATTTATAATGGTTCTAGAAGATGTTGATTGTTGGAGTCTTAAAACATTTAAGTATTTTAAGGCATTTCTAATTAATACAAGAAGCATCTTCAGAGTTTCACATTATAAGCAGATATACAAACCAAAGTTAAATACATCAGCTATTCTATTTATACATATCATATAATACATAGCATATAATATATAATAAATATATATAAAATATATAACATATAATAAGGACTAAAGTGGCAAATTTATAAAACTGAGGAAGGCAATTAGCAATGAAATGGCAGTTCTATTTACATGCCTGTTGTGAAGAATAATCATGTTAGTTTAAAGTAAGACTTTAGAGCCTAGGATCCCAAATATTTTTTGTGAGGAGGGGTTATTTTTATTTTCCTGAAACCTGGTGTGAAAACCTGAGATAATTGTTTTTAATGAAGTCAATGAGCAGGGAATGATACAAAAAATACAATACCTGAGAATGGTAATGGTAAAGGGGTTTTACAGCTAGGTTTACTCTAGTTCCTGCCAGAAATCCTAGCAAATGATGTAAGAGGGGTGTAATAAGGAGAAAATGGCATCAGAAAACAATTCTGAGGTGTAGAAATAGAACACTATTTGGGAACCACTATATTATGACTTTACCATAGGTATGGGAATACAAAAATACTGTTCTAGTACTAAGCCATCCTCTGAGAGAAATGCAATAGTCATATTCAATTATGTGTACAGATTACAACATATTATGATATACTAATATTTGTTAAACAAATACAGAATACCTTAAAATGAAAAAAAACTTTGAGGATAATAGTGAAGAGTCATTAATTTGTGAATTATCTAAAGAAATCAGTAATTGTTCAGGGAAATATACAAACTAACCTTTAAGGTTCTCTTTTAAGAATATAACTTTAGGGGCGGCTAGGTGGTGCAATGAGTAGAGTACTGGCCCTGGAGTCAGGAGGACCTGAGTTCGGATCCAGCCTCAGACACTTGACACACACACAAAAAAAACAAAAAACCTAGCCATGTGACCTTGGGCAAGTTACTTAAACCCAATTGCGCTCCAAAAAAAAAAAAAAATATATATATATATATATATATATATATATATATATATATGTAACTTTAGCTTATAAAAATATTTAATAAATTTAATGTGTAATCTTTTTAAATAATAGAAGAAAGATTTTAATCAATTATTGAAAAGTGTTTTTGTTTTTTACCTGTTTAAGGTCAGCCACAGTGAAGAAAGAAGCCTCACACATAAAGATGAGAGTATGCCACCCCAGTATGCAATACTGGTTCCAAATAGAAAGAGGACCAATGATACAAGTGGGAAACACATACTTTGTGTATTCAGAAAAATGGCATCTAGTTCTGGTAAGAAGAAACTATCCCAAATTTGTTTAAACCAGTTATAGCTGTAGAGGAAAAAAAAGACAATGATGCAATTAAAATATCATGCTTATGGTCAGATATGATGCATATACACATTTATGATTTAACTTCAGATTGACCCACAAGTGTTAAATAACTATTTCTGAAACTATAGTCTTAACAGGTTTATAGAACTCAACTCTCATATTCATTTAGAACAGTTTTATTTTTTTAAATCAAAAGTGCAATGGTTCAAACTTAATCAAACACCAGTATCTATTGTCCTACACATATACATTTTCAATGGAAACAAAACAAAACTTGAAAATCATTATACAGGTGAAAAAAAGTTCTGAAAACTGAGTACAGCAGGAGTTTTTCACCTTTTCTGTGTTGTGGTCCTCTTTGGCAATCTAAAGAAGCCCACAGAAACCTCCTCAGAATATTTTTAAATGAATAAAATAGAATACATGAAATTATAAATCATTTATATTGAACGAAAATTATAAATATATATTAAAAAAACAAGTTCATGTTAAGAACCACTGTTTAGGCGGTAGTAGTACCCATTAACATTTCTAAACATTTATCAAAGTAATTATTTAAATGGCTATGTGACTAATATGTATTGTATTTCATTATGACTGCTAAAAGAACACAGTGAACTCTTACCTATGGTAATAAAAGTAGTGCTGCAGATACCAAAGTAGCCAAATAAATGAAAATTATATATATTTAAGTGTTTAAGTACATGTATTTTTATTTTTAATTTATGGAATAAGACAAGCATTTCCATAACATAGTATATAAAAAAGTATTGCACATGAAACTGCAAATCTTTTATGTACAACTTGCTATTCCTTCTAAATATATAATAAAGCTATCATGTAAAATTTTTTTCCTTCCCCTTCCCCACCCTGGAGATGGCTACCATTAGATACAACATATCTATTGATTATTTCAAATTTATCTTGTAAATAGCTTGTTTGAACATAGTTGTTTGTGCTCCCTGGGAACAGGGACTATTTTTCTGTTTTTTACATTCACGGGGTTTAGTACATACTGGGAGCTTAACAAATGTTTACTGGCTGATCAAATGGATTGAGCTGTCTTTGGAAGCAAAGCCTTTGTTCAAGTGGATGTTGGATGAGCATTTACTACACGGGTCATCGAAGGGAGCTGGCTTTTAGGGAGGAGCTAACTTCTAACATCAGTCCCTTTTTACTCTGAAATACCATGAGTCCATGAAAGTTGACTACAATTTTACTGCTCCTGAGTCCATACAGTCCTTTTTCACAGATCTTAATATTATTTTCTAACAGAACACTGGGATGAGCTCAGGCTTTTAATTTCTGTACTTATTCTCATTTTCTCTAGCTTAAAAATCAATATGCATTGAGTCTAATCATTTCCCCATTTCTGTTTCTTACAAATCTCTTGCAATGTGAAAAGGATAACTTTGGTCTCTAACATAGCTCCTTTTCTAAATTTCTTATCATAAAGATTCCCACGACATTGCATTTCCCTTTTATCAATCATTCTAAGTCTTTTGTAAATTAAATATGGGTCATTATTCCTGGAGCTGCATCTCCCCCTCTCAAATCTTTTTTCTTTACTCAGTTTTATCCTTCCCTGGCTCCTATGGTACTTGTAGCTTAGTTACAACGGTGCCAGGTCCCTAGGCAACCTAGCAGTGCACAGAAGGTTCCCAAACATCCAAATGACTCCCTGGAAGAGGGCATGTGCAAAAATCTTGGAGATGCATAATAAGAGATGGTGTAATGACAATCAGGTTAGACCTGGGCTAGAGGTCCCATGAATAAGGCCAAATGAGTAGGGCACATCAGGAAACAAACTAATACTACCACGTTATGTCCTTTTTTAAATGTCTCCTATAAATTCAAATCATCATATAAATATGAGGATAATTAACACAATATCAATATAATTCCTGTTACTTAAGGAACCTGTATACAGATCAGCCAGAAAACCAAAAGCATTGCCCAGGTTCAGGGACTGAAGTTTCACTTCTTCAGCAAAGGACTAATGAAATGCAGTTGCTGAAACCTCAGATTTTTTTGATGATCAAGGCAGGATCATGGAGGGAGAAGTGATTACCCTTCTCTCGGGCTTTGAACTCAAATCTGGCTACAGACACTTACTAGCTGTGTGCCCTGGGCAAGTCACTTAACGCCAACTGCAGGCAGGCAGGCAGGCAGGCAGGCAGGCAGGCAGGCAGGCAGGAAGGAAGGAAGGAAGGAAGGAAGGAAGGAAGGAAGGAAGGAAGGAAGGAAGGAAGGAAAGGCTTTCCCTGGAGGTGACTGAAGTACTGGCCAAAGTCTGGGATTCTATACTGGATTAGGATAACTGATTGAGAGCTGTTCCAAATGTACTACACTATGCTGTATCCAACCTCAAAGTCAAGTTATGTCAGAAGACATTTAAACTGCTATAACCTCTACTAGAAAATACAAGATGATTCAAAAGGCCTCAAGCAACTTATGCTACTTTTTGCATGAGGGCAGATATGTGGCACAGCGAAAAGAGCACTGGGCCTAGAGTCAGAAAGTACTGAGTTAAAATCCTGTCTCAGACATTTACTAGATGTGTGACCCTGGGCAAGTCACTTAACCTGTCTGCTTCAGTTTCCTCATCTGTCAAATGGGGCTAACAGTAGCACTTATTTGGGAAATAAGTTACAGGGTTACTGTGAAGATTAAATGACCTAACAATTGTAAAGTGCTTAGCAGCACAGTGCCTGGTACATAGGAAACACTATATAAATGTTGTTTCTTTAGTCATTTCAGTCATATCTGACTCTTTGTGACCCCATTTGGGGTTTTCTTGGCAAAGATACTGGAGTGGTTTGCCTTTTCCTTTTCCAGCTCACTTTATAGATGAGGAAACTGAGGCAAAAAAGGTTAAGTAACCTGCCCACAGTCGCATAGCTAAGTGTCTGAGGCCAGATTTGAACTCAGGAAAATGAGTCTTCCTGATTCCAGGTCAGGTGCTTTATCCATGGTGCCACCTAGATGTAGTTATTATATTATTATTATTATTATTATTAAATAAAGCTATACCAGTAAACTACAGGAACAAAGTTGTAAAAGACTCATTGTTTCACTCTGTAGTAGCAAAGAATTAGAAATAAATGTTAGTGTTCATCAACTGATGAATGGTACATACAAAATTGGTATTTGGATGGAATGGTCTACTACTGCACAGCAAGAACTGATAAATTAAAGGAACTCAGAATAACAGAGGAAAATAAAAGGAAGCAAAATAGCAATATATGCAATAACTACAACAATGTCAATACCATGGTCACTAAGAGGAAATATAAACAAATTACTGAAAAATCAAAATGTTCCCAGAGTACGGATAATGAAACACAAGCCTGTCCTTCAGGGAGAGGCAGATGATGAGGGAAGAATGTTGTATACATTGTCAGAATGGTTATTTTAGCAATTGTTTCTACTGAACTCATTCTTTGTTAAAAGGGAAGGTTCAACTTGGAAGGGGCAAGATGGATAATTTCCAGAACTGACTGTGACCAAAGGCATTGTGAATCTTATTTTAAAAAATAAAGCTATGACAAACAGAATTTGTCTAATTTCTTATTTTATACTATAGAAGATAATTATAAATATTGGCAAACATACAATTAAAAATCAAAGAAAAAACTGATGTTTAAGCTGATCTTGAATTACTCAAATCATAATAGAAGTTGTTTTTAGCCAATTTGTGAAGAAAATGAAATGACTTGGGGAACTGGTGTTTACCAAATGGCATGCTGTTTTAGTTATTAAACAAAATTAAACCACATGAAAAATATAGCTTACCCCAACAGGAATTTCATAATTATTACGAAAGGATCAACTTTGTATGGTTTGGCTTCTTTATCCAACATACTGGTATAATCTAAACAATGGCCTGGGAGAAAATTTACATTTAATTAAACATGAGTTATTTTAAAGAATCATCAGTAACTGCAATAGCTTTAATTTTAGGGACAGTACATGTCTATAACTGCCAGAGTAGTACTTGATAAAGAACTAACTGATTTCAGAGACAATCTGGTTCATTCAGTCTTTTAGATTAAAAAATGATAACAACAGTTTAACGTTTATTAGTACTTTACAATTTACAAAGCATATACTTGCTCCTTACAACAACCTAATGAAAGGAATTTAAGTTATTATATATTATATATATATTATTATATTATATTATATATATATTATTATGCCCATTTTACAGATGAGTCAACCAAGGACTGAGAGTTTAAATAATTGTCCATCTTTATCTCGCTATTAAGGATCAGGCACACAATTTGAACCCAGGTCTTTTAAGGTCAAGTAGGGCGCTATTTTTGCTATCCCACACCTGTCTCTAAATCAAAGAAGAACAGATTTTAAAAGAGGCAATCTAACACTAAACAAGATGTCTGGACTATATGGCCTCTAACATCAAGGCCTCCATCTCTAAATCAGTCATCCTACAAATTAGCCAAACATTCTAGAGTATGTTCTCTACATCTGAGATCCAGGAGTCCTTGAAGGGCATGCTACAAAAAAGAAATCATTAAACAATTAATGAATATCTGAGTGCAGGGCAGTGAGCTATGCTAGGCAATGAGAGAGAGAAAGAGTTTATCCTCAAACAGCTTACAGCTTAATAAGAAATGGAAGGAACCTTAGAGCGTCATCTAGTCTAACCCCCTCATTTCACACATAAGGAAATAGGCCAAGAGAGGTTATTGACTTGCCCAAGGTCATAGCAGAGCCACAATTTACATCCAGACACACTGACTTCGAATTTAGTTTTCCTTTATCCTTTTCCCACTTTTTGCATCACACATCCTCTCAGGAAGAAAGATAAATGTAGTCTGAGTGAAAACATGTGAAGCAAAACCAACTTTTTTTGTGGGGGTCAAGTAGTTCAGAAAACCATTAGCAGGGCTTGAGATAACAGTTATGATGGTGGTGTTAGGGGATTTAATTATCAGGCTTAAAAAATCTATTTTTCTGTACATTTTACTGGCATAACTCTGGATCCTAGGATCAAAAGATAAGAGATTAAGTGCTAGAGAATATCTCAAAGGTCACGTCAGTTCACTTTTGCCACAGACCAGAAAGTTTAAAGGACTCGCCCAAAGTCTCACAGATAGGAAATGGAAAAGCCAGGATTCAAGCCCTAGTCCTTTGACTAAAAATCCAGTACTTTACAATGCTGACTCTCACAGCAGGACTAATGGCTAAAGTATCCAGAAGAAATATCTAGACATTTTTTCTAGAATGTGTTAACCATTAAAAAATTAGCTAATAAAAGTAGAGAAGGAAGAAAAATCATCTGCTACTATGTGGCTAATTTTTAAAGTCCCTGAATTTGATATATCATTGAAATAAAATGAACTAATAACTTCTTTACTTCAAGTCTCATAACCAAAATAACAAAATACTTTTATGGACATTCTTACCTATTGAAATAAGGGACTGTAATTGTCCTCCATAAGTAAGGAGGATACTAGACATGATATAGGCAGGAAGAGCTCCACCGTGGAATCGAATCACCTAGAAAACAGATAAATCACAAAATATTTCTAATTACGCAAATTATTGATGAAAATGTACTTTCATGTGCAATAAAATATTATTTTTCATCATATTTTTAACATAGTTATACAATCACTTTCATCAAAGAAAAATAAAATCATGGCTCTAGACACAATAAATACTGTGACTTTGTTATACTACAAATATCTGAATTTTCCCAATAATTTGGGTAAGCTAATCCATATTTGGGCTAGATTACATTTCAAACCTATTTTCAAAGATCTAATCCAAGCCACTTCATATGCTAGTCTATCTTGATTGCTTTTGGTATTTCTGCTTCTCATATACAGGATGCATATCTTTGACAGACAGATGTATTATTTTCTTCAAAGACTTCAGTTTCAAAATACAAATTCCCTGCCTTCTGAATCCTCATGTATTTTTCATTCAATAAAGTTTATTAATATGACATGAAAGCTTTTTTTAAAATCACCATTTCAAGAATTTCTGCTATTGCATTCTCAGGAAGACAACCTAATTCTTACAAAATCACCATCATCATCATCTGAGGCTTCTGAAAATGTAATGCAATCCTTAACCTTTTCCCCAGAACCTGACTTTATACATAATCCTATGCACAAGCAACATTAAAAATTATATTCTTAATGTTATAAAATTGAAAATCATCAATTAGTAAGTATGTGATGAAATCAACTTTCTTATAAAATCTCTTTGCTAATAATGTTTCATATTCTGAATAACATCCTGTCTCAGAAGCTGAACCAGCATTTATGGGAAGTCAGAGATGGAAGATCTATTACTATGCCTTGGTCATTATTGCTGTCAGTTCTGCATCTGTCTAGCAACAGCCTACTTTTGCTAACTTTCAGAAGGCCATGATTCTGAAATATTCTTTCCCTGTAGGTACAAAGTTAGGGAAGAAGATAGAAAAGAAGAAGGTAAGAAAATAAATTATTTTCTTCTTCTATCTATCAGTATGTGTTCTATGAGCAACATATACACATGGCAACTTTGAAAACTCTAAGGTAACTAAGCTTTTCAATCAGCAACTTTGTTTTAAGTTTTGTTTTAAGTAAGAATGCAGCAGAATCCATCAATACTATCTAGCCTTTCATTCTGTTTAAACCCAGGAACGCCTTATTCACTTGTTGCCACTAGAGTAAAATCTGGCAAGTACTCCCAAATCAGAGCAATGTTAACTGCACTGTAACACTGTTCAGATGTCTAGTGAGATGACTGAGGTTATGTCTAAGCAGATCCTCTTCATCACTTCAAAATATCAAGAAATGCATTTTAGTAAATAACAGAAAAAGGGAAAAAAGACAGAAAAAATGTGTGAGGGTCTCCGTAAGGGGACCCTGGAGATGTGTATTTCCTGCACTGTTCTATGTGCTGATAATGGTGGTTGCAGGGAGGTTACCAGAGGCTGTTATTATTAGTAGGTGGGATAGATTCCTTCAAAAGCCACCCCATCTGACATCCCTCAGTTTGTTTTCAGCAACAATTCAACCAGATTCTTTTGGGGGGGGAGGGCAATTGGGGTTAAGTGACTTGCCCAAGGTCACATGGCTAGTTTTTGTGCTAAGTGTCTGAGGGTGGATTTGAACTCAGGTCCTCCTGACTCCAGGGCCAGTGCTCTATTCATTGCGTCACATAGCTGCCCCCCAACCAGATTCTTTCTATTTCAGGTCTGATGAAGTTCATGGGTCCACTTAAACAAACTCTAATTCACAAGGATTATAACGTAGACAAAAGAAATGGGGCAGCATTGGATGAAAGACAGGCTCAGCAACTCTGTTTCAGTGATATCTATAACCAAAAAGAAAGGGTCCCCAATAGTAAGAATGAAGAAAATGCTTAATCAGTGCTCTGGCTAGCTATTTACCTAACTTTCTCTCAGATGCTCAATACAGTCAGAAAAGCAAATTAGCTTAAAAGAAGCCACTAACTACAATAATGAAAAGGAGAGAAATTCTAACAGAAGCCTCAATGATAGGGAGGGGAATGCAACTCAGGGGAGGGTGAAGAAATCAGTAAAGAAAAAAAATCATTGTGTAAGATACTCTCAGAATGAAATTCAAGAGAAGATAATTATGTAAAAACTACAGCCAGAACTCCAAAAAAGAAAAGGGAATGGCCACAAAACCCCCAAGAGTAGTTGGAAAGCTTACAATTTAAAAAACTAAACAGACTACAGAGAGAGTGAAATTAGAACTCTCAAATTCAAAAGAGGAATACTGGCAATAGAATCCCTGAAAAAAAAATGAACTTAAAAATTTAATAGTTCAAGAAATACTAGAAAAAATTTAAAAAGCAAATTTGGAACACATGAGACAGTAACAATCAACATGAAAAAAGTTTCAAAAAATAACAAAGAATCAAGAATCTCCCAGAAAAATCTAATGAAATAAAAAATATGAATACTCTGCTTTTAGAAATCAATTGCCCAAAGTATGAGAACAATCAGTTACACAAAATTTATAGGATGCTATTAAAGAGGAACATCCTAGGTTAAATCCCCTAGAACTATGATTGCAAAGAACAATGTTACTAGGTCAACTAGAACAGCACTTCTTAAACTGTGGGTCACTGTGCGGGTTAAGGTTTCTAAATGTGCAAGGACCAAAAATTAATTCAAAATCAAACACATAATGAATCCAAGGTGTTTCTGGCAGCCCTCGCCCTGTTGTTGCATTATGCAACTTCACTGCAGTCTTTGTTCTGAATGCACATGTGCACTTTGCACTGCACAAGCCTTCATGCCACACAATGTCAATGAACGCTTCCAGAAACACCTTGGCTCAGATTTGAGACTATTGTATGTTATGAATTGCAATGTTTTTACTGTACATACAAAATCATTAGATGAACTTTGGCTTGGGATTGGAAAAATAAAAGTTTAAGAAGCCCCGAACTTTCCAGCAAGTGGCTGGGGAAGAAATTAAAGGAAACAACAAATATAGATGGTCTTTCATCTTTCTGTCTGAAAATGAAACTTTCAGAAACTACTATACTCAATTATATATGACTCCTTGCCCAAACCTCTGAATAAAATGAAAATTTACTGACTAAAAACAGAAAATAATATAACTAGCCAGATTTAGCAAAGTTATAGCTCTCAGCAAGTCAAAAATCCGTTCTTTCACGTCCCAAAACAAACCAGGTCAAGATGAACTAATAAGTGAATTTTATCAAGAACTTAAAAAATAAATGAGAAAGTTAGATGACACAATAGATAGAGCTCAACTTAGAATTAGGAAGACTGAAGCTTGAAGCCTACCTCAAATATTTACTAGTCATGTGACCCTCAGTAAGGCATTCATCCTTTCTCTGCTTCAGTTTCCTAATCTGTAAAATGAGGGTAATAATAGCACATACCTCACAGAGTTGTGAAGATCAACTGAGATAATATATGTAAAGCATTTTGTGAATCTTAAAATACTATATAAATAATAGTTATAAAAAAGAACAAATAACTTCTACACAAATTGTTCTCAAAAATCCTGGAAAGATAACATCATAATTAGCTCATTTTATGAGACAAATATAATCCTGATAGTAAAATCAGGAAGAGAGGAAGCAGAAAAAATACATATATTAATATCACTAATATAAAATTAAATATTGGCAAAGATGCTATAGCAACATCACTGAAATTTTTAAAAATGTGACTCAGTTATTTTTATGACTTGCAAATATGGTCCAACATTTGGAAAAGAACAAACAATAACTTTTGAAAAAATATCTCCCTCATTTATGTCCCAACACTAAAAATAAGAAATTCTTTGCTGAATATGATTAAAGTATATATATGTGAAACCAAGAGCTAGCATTATTTGTAATAAACACCTAAAAATGTCTCCAAAAAAGTCAGGTTGTAAAGCAAGGATTCCCACCATCTCCACCATTAATTAATGTAATAATTTACAAAATGCTGACTATAACAATAAAATAAGAAAAAAATGGAAGGAACGAGCAATGGAAAAAAAGTAGTCAAAATTATCTTTTTTGCAGATGATAGGATGATTTTCTGAGAACCCCAGAGGAATAGTGAAAAGCAATAGTTTCAAATAATACCTTTAATAAAGTAGCAGAATGTAAAATACAAAAAAATTATTACTAAAAATATTACTAAAAAAAGAAGAAAAGAAAGAGAAATTCCATTTAAGATAACAAGAATACACAATTATTATCTGGAATACATGTAAGATTTATACAAGATACAAGATAATCTGAAATACAGATTTATAATCAGTGTTGCTAACAAAGAACCCTTGCTCTGAGTGTATATTTAGAAACTAATAATAGTATGAAGCTATTATAACAGGATGGCATTTAAAAACTAAGCTTTTGTTGCTAAAAATAATGTGTGCCACCTAGGAAAAGCTGTCAAAAGTGCACACAAACTTGAAAACATAATTTTCTAGCCTGTTTGAAAATGGATTTTGACACTAAAATTTACTTGAAATATAAAAATGAAAGGAGTTCTGATTAGTTTCAAGAATTACTGCTTAACAACAGGCAAGATGGAAATTTAGTGGACAAATTTCAATTAAGTAAATAGTGTAGTTTGGTAGAAAAAGTATTAAAAAGAGAGTCAGGAGATCTGGGTTCTAGTTCAGGTTCAGCCATTAACTAACTCTGTGATATTAGGACTGTCATAACTTCTCTGTGCCTCGATTTACAGACAATGAAAATCATAAAACATTCTCCTTCAAATGTTTAGTTCATCGTCTTCTAAATATAAAGGCCGGACATATCTCCCCTACAAAGATTACTTTAGCTCTTCAGTGAGATGTGCTTTTAATATCTGTCAAGCAGAAAATACAAGTCATACCTTCTGGGTATTTTTGTTTACCTTACCCTGATAGATGAATACACTGTTTATTAAAATTATTATAGATTCTTGAGGCCACTCATTATCATACGATATCACTTTTAGCAAAGGCAAACACATACAATTTTTCAAAATTCCAAGACTTATTTTAAGCAAAAGAGCAGGTCCTTATGTCTAGGCTCTTCACAGGTTCTCTACTTTATTACTAGTTAATAGCTAATATTCATCTATCACTCAGAGGTTTTCAAAGTACTTTACATGCATTACCTCATTTGATCCTCAAATATGAAGAAGGTACTATAGGTATTTGTTACCCTCTTCTAAAGATGAGGAAATTGAAACTCAGAGAGATGAAGTGACACATACCACCATCAAACTAGTAAATTTTTGAGAGGATTTAGTAGCACTACTCTCCTCCCCCTCCCCCACCATCTAGATGAAAGCTCCTTGAGGATAGTGACTGCTTTCATTTTGTCTTTGTATCCCTAACAGCCAGTATAGTGCCTATCATACAGTAGGTACTGAATAAATACTGATTTAAATAGAAGAATATGTTTTTTGTTCTTTTTTGACTACTGGTGATAAGTTTGCCCTGAATCATCTACATTGACCCTTTTATGACCAAAAACAGACATTTTCAAGGGGGTCAGTAAGATTCTACATCTAATGTGCTAATCCCTGAATCCTGGCTCTAACTTCCAAATGACTAATTGCCACATCTAGTTTAAAAAAAAAATTCTTGGAGTACCATTATCCTCAACTACCACCTTATGAATATAATATCCAGATCTTGATTTCTAGGTCTGACTTTTCTTTCCTTGCTCTGGTATCACATCTCAAACTGCCCACTGGAAAATCTTCACCTGAATGTCCCACTGGAACCTCAAGTTTAGTACATCATTTCCCCCTAAACCTGCCCCTCCTTCTAATTTGCTCATTTCTGTTAATAGTATTCTCCCACCTAGGCTTAAAATATTAATCATCTCATTCCTTCAACTCTCTAATCCATCAAATCTATCAATTGCCAAGACCCGATTGTCTGCCTTCTGAAGTATATCTTACATGCATCCTTTCCTTTCTGTCTCTACTGTGTCACCAGGCCAATGCAGCCTTTTCAAGTTCCCCACACTAAAACAAACCAGCGGCAGTAGTCTTCTACCTGGTCTCCTTGCCTCCAGTCTTACCTTCACCTTAAATTTAGCCTGCACAAAGCAGTGAGGATAATTTTCAGCTGTGATCATGTTATTATCTTGCTCAAAAATCTTCAATGGACCTCTGCCTACTGAAAAGGGTATAAACTTCTTAGTTTACCATGCTGCTTCCCTAATGCTTAAAAATGTGCCCGATGTCTCCTCCATCCTCAAAAACTCCTCATTATTTCCCACCCAGGTGTACTCTTCTGGACTTCACTGATAGTTTCCCTTCATCTTATATTCTCAAGAGTCTCCAGAATCTCTTCATCCCAAAGGACATTAACCCTGAAATGTATAGGACCTCAGCCTCCCCCTGCCCCTGGGGTTCTGCCCTTACTCTGACTTGGAGGGCAGACAGGTGTGAGCTCCTTTTCATTTAAGGGCGTTTCCCAGGGCAGCCATCTCATTATTTCCCACCCAGTTGCACTCTAGACTTCTTCATGCCCTAAAATGAGTAACTTCCCCATGCTGTTTTTATGTGTTGCTCCCTCCCCCAATTAGACAGTGTGCTCCTCGTGGGAAAGGACTGTCTTTTGCCATTCTTTGTATCCCCAGTGCTTAGCACAGTGTCTGGCAAACAGTAATAAATGTTAACCGACCTACTGGATCTATCCATCCCAACTAACTTTCATCCAATATTTCTCCTCCCTTTAATGGCTAAACTCTGAGGAGGTTGTCTACAACAGGTGCTTCCACTTCCTTTCCTCGCACTCTCTTAACTCTCCATAGACCTGACTCTGATTTTATTATTCAACTAAAACTGCTCTCTCCAAAGTTATTAACAATCTCTTAACTGTCAAATATAATGAGCTTTTCTCAATCCTCATTCTTCTTGACCTCTCTGTAGATTTTAACACTATTGATCCCTCTCTTCTCCTAGATACTTTCTTCTCTCTAATTTTTGGGACAACCACTATCTCACACTTCTCCACCTGACTCCTTCTTAGTCACCTTTGTTGGATATACATCTGGGTCGTGACCACAAACCAGGAGTGTCACACAGGGCTGTCTCAGGCCCTCTTTCTTCTCCCTCTATATCTGATCATCTCATCAGCTCCCACAGATTCAATCATCACCTCTGTGCACATAATTTTCACATCTATTTAAATGTGAAACCTCTCTGCTAACCTCCAGTCTCACATCTCCAACTGTCTACTGGACATCTTGAACTGGATGTGCCTTTGACATATTAAACTTAACATGACCAGAACGAACTCACCTTTCCTCCCAATTCCTCCTCTCCTTCTAACTTCTGTATTACTACTGAGGATAGCACCATCCTCCCAGTCACTCAGGTTCTCAATGTAGGTGTCATCTGCAACTCCTCACTCTCTCACCCCTATCTCCATATCCAATCTTGTCCAGGTCAGTCCATTTAATCTTCATAATATTTCTCATATATGGCCCTCTCTCTTCCAACATTGCCACCATTCTGGTAGAGGTCCACATCACCTCACATCTGGACTACTGCAACAGCCTTCTGGTTGGTCTGCCTCAAAGTTCTCCCTAATCTAGACCAGGTGTAAAAGTGAACTTCCTAAAGCATAGGTATGACCATGTCACTCCCTTTTTCTCTCTCCCCCCATTCAATAAATTTCAGTGGCTCTCAAAACCTCCAAGATCATATAAAAAATCCAGTTTAGCATTCAAAGTCCTTCATAACCTGCTGTCTCTTTCCAGTCTTTTGGCATCTTACACTCCCACCCCCACTCACATACTCTGTGATACAAAGACACTAACCTCTTAGTTGTTCCTCACTCAAGGAACTCCATCTACTAACTTTGGGCATTTTCTTAGGCTGCCGTTGCTGCCTGGCATACATCTTCCTCAACCCTCACAAAATTGAATAAAAGGATATTGTAATATCAAAGAATGGAGATAATCACTGTTTCAAGACCAAAATATATATAAGAAACAATAAAAATGCAGCAGGATATATTTTTGTAATAAAAGTTTTTAGGAAAAATTTAACTTCCTTTCACATTTATAGGTGTTTGGATTAGTTGTATTTTAAGTATATTTGCTTGCTCATTTTTGTTCATTATTACTCAAACTGCAATATTTCAAAACATCTATGACTATGTCAGTGTGGATTATCACACCAGATATAGATTCCAATCCCTTCTAAATTTCAATAAATTGTTTCATGAGTTGCTATAGCCTCCCCCCTTCCCCCATCCTCTGCCACCTGCTCCCTAATCTTAAGGTAATGAGTTGATTATCTTTCATAACATATTTGCTCAATGTTATTAAGAAAAACACATTTCTTACCATATATGCACATATTAATCTCAACAAAAAGTAGAGAATCTTATTACTGAGCCATATACATAATTTCCACTTAATACTCCGACTTAAAGTCAAATGACATTCTTAGAATACATATCTGACAGATACCCAAAGTAGATCTTTATGCTAGGAGGAGATCAAATAAAACTATTTGGTAAAACCTAGATAACATAAGCATAGTTGGGTACCCCCAAGATTTCATGTTTACTTTAGACATAAAAAAAATTTAAATGTAGCATTTGCTCATTCCTAATTGGGTCAGAGTCTATTGTATTGTATGCTGTTGGCATTTTTTTTTCCCATCATAGCAGTAAATGCAATCAATAGTGCTCAGTGGGAAAAGTTCTGTAACTTCTGGAAAACTTCCCTACTAGATCCTTTGACTAAAATCCAAACTTCACAGAACAAATCCCTTTATAAAAGGATTTGTTCTGTAAAACTTGGACTCAGTAAAAAGGTTGCACCCAAGGACCTAGAACGCCACATGTGGCCTTCAGGCCTGGGTTAGACAATTAGAAGGACTCTAAAGATTACTTCCTCTGGAGCTCGTAGTTTAACCTCTAACTTTTCCCTACTGTAAATGTAAATAATTTTAGGGAAATCAGACTGTAGTCACTAGAGCCCAAATCTCTCCCAAATATATCTTCTGAGAGTAGAAACCAGTATCAGGCTAACTGAAGTCCTCTCCCACAAAGCAGAAAGACCAGGGCTAACCTGCCATCAAGCACGTAAAATACCTTTGTAAAAACAGAGTTGAGACTAGAGTTTATGGAAAATGGTAGCAGCTTTGTGGGAAATTAAAATTACAAAGCCAGTTAACATTTTGGAACGACATTTTCAAGGTTATATCTAAGAAAGCCGTAATTACAAAAATGAAAAGTTAGATTTCCTCACAAAGCACCTTTATCGGCCATGGTATCAATATTTTCTCTAAGGCCTCTCTAGCTTTTACTAAAAACAAATGATTGGAACCTTGATGAAGGCAGGTCTAAGTAATCTGGTCAGGAATGATTTCTACAAATGATCTCGGACTTAGGTCTTATAAGAACATACATATATAAAATGAAACAATGGTAGGTCCTCTAAATAAAAAAACTTTTAAGATGCTCCAAATGAGGCATAAACTGACTGTTAAATCTAATTTTGGAACCTCTTTAGTTTATTAGAAGCATAGCTGGTAAAAGACAGTTAAAGTAAAAATGTTTCTAACTTTTACACTTTCCTGTTGTTTGGCTCCATGTGCTTAGATTCTCTTACATGTAGAGAAGTATACAAGGAGAGTTCAATGAATAACCAGGCTGGTGTCTTACCTGTGAACTGGTCTTCATATTAATAGTACATCTGGGGAGGCTAGGTGGCGCAGTGAATAGAGCACTGGCCCTGGACTCAGGAGGACCTGAGTTCAAATCTGGACCTCAGACATTTAACACACACACACACAAAAAAAAAAACTAGCCATATGACCTCAGGCAAGTCACTTAACCCCATGTAATTGGGAAACAAGATATACAGGCACTGGGGCATAGAGATCAACCATGCCGTCTGGAGAAGTCGAAAAAGTAGGGGAGAGAGCAGATTGGAGGAGAGGATATCCTGTGGGACTGCTATTTTGGGGTGGGGGGTAGGGGAAAAACAGGGAAAAAATTTGTAACTCAAAATCTGGTGGAAATGAATGATGTAAACCAGAAGTTAATAAAGCATTTGGGAAAAAAATAAAGGGCAATGAGGAGAAGAATGCCTTAAAAAGCCGAATCTGCCAGATGGAAAAAACAATCTCAAAAACTCACTGAGGAGAATCATTCCTTCAGAATAAGACTGGAGCAAATGGAAGCTAGTGACTTTATGATAAATCAAGATACTATTAAACAGATCCAAACAATTGAAAAAAAATAGAAGGCAATGTGAAATATCTCATTGAAAAAACGACTGAACTGGAAAACAGATCCAGGAGAGATAATTTAAAAATTATTGGACTACCAGAAAGCCATGATCAAAAAAAGAACCTAGAAAACATCCTTCAAGAAATTCTCCAGGAAAACGGCCCTGATGTTTTAGAACCAGAGGGCAAAATAGAGGGTGAAAGAATACACCCATCACCTCCTGAAAAAGATTCCCAAAAGAAAACTCCTAGAAATATTAGTGCCAGGTTCCGGAATTCCCAGATCAAGGAGAAAATATTACAAGCAGCCAAGGAGAAACAATTTGAATATTGTGAAAACACAATCAGGATAAGACAGGAACTGGCAACTTCTACACTGAGTGATCGAAGGGTCTGGAATACGATATTCCAGAGGTCAAAGGAGCTAGGATTAAAACCAAGAATCACCTACCCAGCAAAACTGAGTATCATATTTCAGGGGAAAATATGGTCATTCAGTGGAACAGAGGACTTTCAAGCATTCTTGATGAAAAAACCAGAGTTGAATAGAAAATTTGACATCCAGATACAAGAAGCAAGAGAAGCATGAAAAGACAAACAGGGAAAAGAAATCATAAGGAATTTATCAAAGTTAAACTATTTACATCCCTACATGGAAAAATGATCATTGTAACTGATGAAACTTTTCTCAGTATAAGAATAGTTGAAGGAAATAGAAATGTATATGTGTGTGTACATACATACATATATGTCTATATAGGAGGGTATATGGGCATATGAATACATATGTGAATGTGGGTATGTATGTGTACAAAGAAACATAGAGGGCACAGGACCAATTTAATAGCAAGGGATGATACTTAAAAGGTGAAATTAACAGGTGAGAGAGGAATATAATGAGAGGAGATGGGGAGAGACAGAATGGGGTAAACTATATTATATAGAAGAGGCAAGGGAAAATGGTTACAATGGAGGGGAAGAACAGGAAGGCAAAAGTGAATGGGTCAACCTTATTCTCATTGAATTTGGCTTAGGGAGGGAATGACATACATACTAAATAGGGTATTTCACTCTACAGGAGAGTAGGGGGGAAGGGGACAAGAGAAGGAATGAAGGAAGGGAGGGCAGGCTGGGGGGGAAGGGAAGTTGGAAGCACCCACTTTTGAAAAGGGACAGGATCAAAGTAGAGAACAGAACAAGTGGGACGTAGGATAGGAGGGAGGGAAATATAGTCAGTCTTTTACAATTGATCCAACATGGAAATGTTTTGCATAGCTATACAGGTACAACCTATACTGAACTGCTTATCTTTCCAGTAAGGGTGGGTGACAAGGGAGGAAGTGAATGAATCTGGAATTCAAAGTTTTAAAATCAAATGTTTAGGGGAGGCTAGGTGGCACAGTGAGTAAAGCGCCAGCCCTGGAGTTAGGAGGACCCGAGTTCAGTTCCGGCCTCAGACACTTAACACCCACACAAAAAAACACTAGCCTTGTAACCTTGGGCAAGTTACTTAACCCTAATTGCCCTCCAAAAGGCAAAAAAAACCCCACCAAATGTTTAAATATATATATATATATATATATATATATATATATACAGACACTATCATTAACATTATTTTACATGTAACTAGGAAATAAGATATACAGGCACTGGGGCATAGATATCCACTGTGCCTTGCTGGAAAGTTGGAGGGGGTACAGGAGAAGATATGGGAGAGAGCAGACTGGAGGAGGGGATATCCAGTGGGATCGCTATTTTGGGGTGGTGGGTAGGGGAAAAATGGGGAGAAAATTTGTAACTCAAAATCTTGCAGAAATAAATGATGTAAACTAGAAGTTAATAAAGCATTTGATTAAAAAAAATTAAAAGGGCTCCAAGAAGTGGTTATTTAGCCTTTGTCTGAATTCACTACCTCTAAAGGAAAACCATCCCATTTTGGGATAATTCCAAGTGTTAAGTATTTCCTTACAGATGGTGGAGTAGAAATAGGACTTCCACGGGGCTCCCGCTTCCACTTCTTCCAATTCATGTAAAAGGTGACTCTAAACAAACTTTGAAGCTACAGAACCCACAAAATGACACAGAGAAGCTAACCTCCTGCTGAGGACAGCCTGGCAGGCCTGTAGGAAGCAGCCAGGGAAGCATGAGGTTTTAGCCTCAGGGCAAGGCTGACCAGACACCAGCTGGAGGGACTTCAGATCACCAGCAGCTGTGGCAGTTCCCAGAATTATCAACACATAGATGCTAAGGACAAAGTGAGAGGTCAGTGCAATGTGGACTTTGGGAGTGCAGTCTGGCCTTTGCCCCTGGGGGAAGAAGTGGCCTAGGTGCAGCGGCCACTGCCATGTGGCTGCTTCAGGGCTCCTGGCCTGCAGATTTTAGGGGGACCAAGTGACCAGTCTGAGGGGTAATTGCTCTTGCTTTAACCTGCTTGGATCTGGATTGCAGTTTAGGGTGGAGGTCCTAGGGTATGTGAGCAGTTTGCCAGAGCATGGGGAGGCTTCAGAGAAGGCACCCAACTAATACCTTCAGCAGCTGAGAAAACCCCAGAGATTGGGACAAAGCTCCCCGCTCTGGTAGCAGAAATCTACTGTGGCAAAAAGCTCAAAAGTCAAGTAATTGAGTGGCAACATGAGCAAATGAGGGAAACAAGGCAAGCACAGTAATCTGACTTTCGACTCCTTTTTTGGGGACAAAAAGGATCGGGGCATGGAACAGGAAGAAGACAGCAAAGTCAGAACATCTGCACCAGAAGCTTCCAAGAAAAGAATAAGCTGCTTACAGGCCAAAGTGGAGCTTTGTAGAGGAAAAATTAGGAAGAGAAATGAGAAGGATGCAAGAAAATTATAAAATGAGAGTCAGCAACCTGATGGAAGAAAATAACACTTAAAAAATACACTAACTCAAATGGCAAAAGAGGCTCAAAAAGCCAATGAGGAGAAGAATGCCTTAAAAAGCCGAATCTGCCAGATGGAAAAACAGTCTCAAAAGCTCATTGAAGAGAATCATTCCTTCAGAATTAGATTGGAGCAAATGGAAGCTAGTGACTTTATGAGAAATCAAGATACTATTAAACAGATCCAAACAAATGAAAAAAAAAATAGAAGGCAATGTGAAATATCTCATTGGAAAAACCACTAACCTGGGAAATAGATCCTGGAGAGATAATTTAAAAATTATTTGACTACCTGAAAGCTATGATCAAAAAAAGAACCTAGAAATCATCCTTCAAGAAATTCTCACCTCCTGAATAAGATCCCAAAAAGAAAAGTCCTAGAAATATTATAGCCATGTTCTGGAATTCCCAGATCAAGGAGAAAATATTACAAGTAGCCAGGAGGAAACAATTTGAATACTGTGGAAACACAATTAGGATAACACAGGATCTGGCAGCTTCTACACTGAGGCATCAAAGGGCTTGGAATATGATTCCAGAGGTCAAAGGAGCTGGGATTAAAACCAAGAATCACCTACCCAGCAAAACTGAGTATCATATTTCAGGGGCAAATATGGTCATTCAATGGAATAGAGGACTTTCAAGCATTCTTGATGAAAAAACAGTCAACCTTATTCTCAATGAATTTGGCTTAGGGAGGGAATGACATACACACTAAATAGGGTATCTCACCCTACAGGAGAGTAGGGGAGAAGGTATGAGAGGGGGGGATGATGGAAGGGAGGGCAGGCTGGGGGGTAAGGAAGTTGGAAGCACCCACTTTTGAAAAGGGACAGGATCAAAGAAGAGAATAGAACAAGTGGGGGGTGGGATGGGATGGAAGGAAATATAGTCAGTCTTTCACAATATATCCACTATGAAAATGTTTTGCATAGCTACACATGTACAACCTATATTTAATTGCTTATCTTCCCAGTAAGGGTTGGTGACAAGGGAGGCAGGGAAAGAATCTGGAATTCAAAGGCTTAAAATCAAATGTTTAAAATATATTATTATTATTATTATTATTTTACATGTAACTGGGAAATAAGATATACAGGCACTGGGGCATAGAGATCTACCATGCCCTACTGAAAAGTTGGAGGGGGTATAGGGGAAGATATAGGAGAGAGCAGATAGGGGGAGGGGATATTTAGGGGGATCGCTGTTTTGGGGTGGTGGGTAGGGGAAAAATGGGGAGAAAAATTGTAACTCAAAATCTTGTGGAAATGAATGATGTAAACTAAAAAAAAAACTACAAAAAAATAAAAAATAAAACAGAGAGGCAAACAGACAGAAGTATTTCCTTACAACAAGGAAATCTATGTCTTTGCAACTTTTAGCCAGTGTTCCTAGTTTTGTTTTATTTTGTTGGGCTAAAGAGAATATGTGTAATCCTATTTTCATTGTGACAACCCTTTGAATACTTAAATGAACTATCATGTTCTCTTATCCCACTCCTGCACCTCCAACTCTTTTCTTCTACAGAATGAACATGCTCAGGTTTTTAATTACTCCTCATGTAGCATGAACGTGAGGACCTTTACCATCCTGGTTGCCCCTTTCTGGACACCTAAATGGGGCCCCTTCTAAAATGTGGTACTCCAAACTGAATGCAAAACTATAGATGTGATCTGGCCTCTTTACGTCTATAGTTTAGGGTTGCCATATCATACTAATGGTTTATATTGAGCTTGCAATCCACTAAAAGCTCCATAATTTTTTCAAAAGGTCTGATGCCTATCTCTCCCATTATAAACGTGTAGTTCAAGTACAATATTTAAATTTAACGTTATTTCTGTTCAATTTAATCTCATTAGATATAAAATGTTTAAAAAGTATTTATTTGTATTACCTAGACCTTCATAAGTACTTAAGAAGTGTTTCATTTATTCATTCCTTCATTTTTTTCGTGCATTTTGTAACATTTCCTATTTAATATGGGATTTTTCAGTATTGCTCTCTATTGATCCATCTCAATACAGCTAAAAATAAGATACATCAGAAAAGGAAAACAATCATTTGTATCCAGATTAAGAAGGTTCAATCTTGCCTAAAAAAAGGCTCAAGTTTTTTTTAAAGCTCTAATACTAAGAAGAAACATGATTAAATAAAAATTTTAAAGGTATGCTTTAGTGGTTAATAGTAACATGTTTATTATAAAGAACTTTAGTAGGAGGTAAATATGAAAACATGGGTGCTTACTGAAGAAGCTATTTTCCATTATAACATTATAATGGTATAAACATATAACATAACAAGAAAAAAAATCTTTAAAGACAGAAAAAAACCCTGTAATTATGAGAATAACCCTGCATTTTTTGTAACCACTGCATAATTCTTATCATCATATACTAAGACATACAGATACAAGATATGTACTTACACCTTTCTATGCAGACTAGGAACCTTTAAGGAAACAAAGGAATACTATACTTAGCAGCCTAAAGTAGGAAATAGGCCTAGTTTCGTAACAAAGATTTTCATGAGGACTTTCCTAATCAGGGATTCTTTTGTGAGTGATTTTTAAATTAATAACTATCCTTGGGCTTTCGGAAGTTGTCTCAAGCCCAGAAAGAACCGATGGAAGAGTGTAAAAAAGGAGCTGAAAAACTATATAAGAGATGTAGAAAAAAGTTGGGAAAAGAAATTAGTGGATGCAAGAGAATTATGGAAAAAGAGTCAACAGCTTGGAAAAAGAAAACTGGTTAAAATTAGAATTGGGCAAATAGAAAAGGAGATACAAAAATCCACTAAGGAAAACTTCTTAAAAAGGACAACTGGTCAAATGAAAAAGGAGGTAACAAAAGCTAACTGAGGAAAACAACTTAAAAGTTAGAATGGGGCAAGAGGAAGCTAGTGATTCTATGAGATATCAAGAATCAATCAATTAAATTCAAAAGTATGAGAAAAATAGAAGAAAACATAAAATACCTCATGGGAAAAACAGCTGACCTGGAAAACAGATCCAGGAGAGACAATGTCAGAATCATTGTACTACCTGAAAACCGTAATCAAAAGGAGGAGCTGGACATTCTCTTTCAAGAAATTACTGACGCAGAGAGAGGGGCCAGAAGAACTTTTGGGAGCTGCATTGTGGAGGCAGAGAGTGAGAGGATTGTTGAGGGCCAGTTGGAATTTCCTAGGACTTTTGAGAGCTGCCACCCGCAGCTGCCAAGGACTGAGGAGACATGTCTGTGATGCCGTGACTCTGAATCATACTGAACACAATCTAACTATGTCTCAGATTCCATATCCCCAAATGTGGTATGTGTTTTATGTTGACAAGTTTACATGTGATGATGACTTTGAAAATTCTGAATTAGAAGACATCTCATTTGAAATGATATTACTAAGTCCAGATGCTGCAGGGAATCCATCGGATCATTTTAGTGCTGCAGAATCTGGATCTGAAAGTGCCATTCATATTGAAGAATCCTAAAACATCATTCTGGTTTTATGAGTTTCATTTTGAAGAGTCCTTTCTTCATGTTACTTGGGCTACGTGAATTCTTTTTCCTCCTAGTCCTGGTATACTTTGTGGCTGCCTGCATTTATGCTCAATCACTGTGGCAGGCTATTAAGAAAGGGGGGCCTATGCACATGGTTTTAAAGGTCTTAACAATTGCAGTGCTCTTGCAAGCTGGTTCAGCTTTAATTAATTACCTGCATTTCTCCAGTTACTCCAAAGATGAAATTGGGGTCCCTTTTATGGGAAGTTTGGCAGAGTTTTGTGACATGGCCTCCCAGATCCAGATGCTGTACTTATTACTGAGCTTATGCATGGGTTGGACAATAGGTAGAATGAAGAAGTATCAAAGCAGAACTCTCCAGTGGGATTCTACTCCAGCGTCTACTAGCATAGCTGTAGTCACTGTCATAATACAGAGTATTTTGCTGCTTTGGGAACAATTTGAAGATACCAACCACCACAGCTACCATGCACAGCATAACTTAGCAGGGATACTTCTAATTATTTTAAGAGTTTGCCTAGCATTATCTATATGCTATGGTTTCTACCAGATCATCACAGTGGAAAGAAGTACACTTAAAAGGGAGTTCTACATCACATTTGCCAAAGGATGTATCTTCTGGCTTTTATGCCATCCAGGTCTGGCAATCATTTCTGTTATTTTTAGTGACTACCAAAGAGAGAAGGCTATTACAATAGGTGTTATCATCTGCCAATCTGTTTCCGTGGTTTTCCTCTACAGACTTTTTCTGTCTCTTGGTCTATACTGGGAAGTTTCTTCACTTTCTTCAGTAATACTACCATTGATAATATCATCTGGACACAAAAGTCGACCTCATTTTTAATACATGGTTAAAGGAAGAGTGCATTCATTTAACAAAGTGCAATGAGGATCCAAATACAGTGATGTTTCACATTTTTGTTCATGTGTTCTTTTGGAAAAATTGAACAGAAAAAGCAGAGTGTGTTATGGTCCTGACATCTGAACAGTACCAAAACTGAAGAAAACCAATAGAAGAAATGTTATGAAATATAAAAAAGATTATTAAGGAAAACTGCCCTGAACCAAAGGCAAAAAACCAGAGGGCAAAAAAATAAGCACTAAAAAAATCCACTGACCACTTCAGGAAAGAGATCACAAAATTAAAACTCCAAGGAACATTATAGTTAAATTATAGAACCATCAGGTCAAGGAAAAAAATACTCTGAGTAGGTAGAAAGAAACAATTTAAATATTGGGGAGTCACACAGGACTACATAGGACTTAGTAGCTGCAACATTAAAGAATTACGGGACATGATATTCTGGAAGGCAAAAGAGCTAGGACTACAACCAAGAATCACCTACCTGGCAAAATTAAGCATAATACTTCAAGGGGAAAAAAAATGGTCATTCAATGAAATAGAAGGATTTCAAGTTTTCATATGGAGAAGACCAGAACTGAATAAAAAATTTGATCTGCAATATCAAGATCCAAGAGAAGCATAAAAAGGTAAAAATGTAAAAGAAAACATAAGGGTTGATAGAGATGAACCATTAACATATCTAGATGGGAAGATGAAATCTGTAATTTTTAAACTGTACCACTAATATCACAGGTATAAAGAATATAAATAGACAATGGGTACGGGTCTATGGTGAATATGAGGGAATGACACAAAAAATAATTAAGGGATGAGAAAGAGGAATACACTGGGTTTGGTGGAAGGAAGAAGTAGAATGGTGTAAATTATTTCACATGAAGAGGTGCCAAAAACCTGTTACGCTGCAGAGCAAGATGGGAAGACGTCTAGACAATGGGCATCACTTGAACCTTACTCCCGTCAGTATTAGCTCAAAGACAGAATAATATGCACAATCAGCTGAATATAGAAATTTATCTTAACCAAAAGAAAAGTAGGAGGTGAGAAGATTAAGTAAAGGGGGGAACTGACAGGAGAAAGGGTAGACTGGGGGTGCAGGTGTTCTATATTCTGCTTCAGCTGAAGTTAAAAAAAGCAGGGGTAGCAATCCTGATCTCAGAAAAAGCAAAAGCAAAAACAGACCCAACTAAAAGTGATAAGGTAGGAAATTAAATCTTGCTAAAAGGCACCATAGACAAGGAAGTAATATAATATATCAGCACTAAATATACATGCACCAAGTGGTATAGCATCCAAATTCTTAAAGGTTCTTGACTTTTAAGGTCAAGAAATCTACAGATTCATGACCACACAAGAGATAAAAGAGCATTATGAAATGTAAAACAGATAATTTTGATTATATTAAATTAAAAAGCTTTTGCACAAACAAAGCCAATGCAAACAAGATTAAAAGGAAGGCATAAAGTTGGAAAACAATCTTTACAGCAAGTGTCTCTGATAAAGGTCAAATATATAGAGAACTGAATCAAATTTATAAGAATATAAACCATTCCCCAATTGATAAATGGTCAAAGGAAATGAACCGGCAGTTTTCAGATGAAGAAATCAAAGTTATCTATGGGCATATGAAGAAGAGCTCTAAATCATTTTTGATTAGAGAAATGCACATTAAAACAACAGTGAGGTATCACCTCAACTTACCAGATTGGCTAATATAACCAAAAAGAAAAATGATAAGTGTTGGAGAGGATGTGGGAAAATTGGGACACTAATGCACTGATGGTGGAGTTTTGAACAGATCCAAGTATTCTGGAGAACAATTTGAAACTATGCCCAAAGGGCAACCAAATTGTGCTGACCACTTGATCCAGCAATACCACTACTAGGTTTGTATCCCAAAGAAGTCATAAAAAAATAGAAAACCTACATGCACAAAAACATTTATAGCAGCCCTTTTCATGGTAGCAAAATATTGGAAACTGAGTGTATGTCCATCAACTGGGGAATGACTGAACAGGCTGTAGTATATAAATGTAGTGGAATATTACTGTGTAATAAGAAATGATGAACGGGGAGATTTCAGAAAAACCTGGAAAGACTTGAACAAACTGGTACAAAGTGAAATGAGCAGAACCAGAACTGTACAAAGTATCAGCAACATTGTGTGACGATCAGCTATGAATGACTCAGCTCTTCTCAGCAACACAATGATCCAAGACAAGTACAAAGGATTCACAAAGGAAAATGTTACCCACATCCTGAAAAAAAACTGATGTTCTCTAATGCAGATTGAAGCATGCTTTTTTCACTTAATTTATTCTTTTTTGTGCTTTTTTTTTCTTTTTACTGTGACTAATATGGAAATGATAGCACATGCATAACCTATTTCAAATGGCCTACCATTTTGAGAAGAGGGGAGGGAGGGAAAAAAATTTGGAACTCAAAATCTTGTAAAAATGAATGCTAGGGGTAGCTAGGTGTCACAGTAAATACAGCCCCAGTCCTGGAGTCAGGAGGACCTGAGTTCAAATGTGACCTCAGACGCTTGACACACTTACTAGCCATGTGACTTTGGGCAAGTCACTTAATCCCAATTGCCCTCCTAAAAGCAAAAAAAAAAAAAGTAAAAAAAAGAATGCTAGATTTTTCTTGATATATATGTAATTGGGGAAAAAATAAAGTACTATTAAAGAACCATCATAAGAATTGAAGAAAAAAAAAAGAAACTAGCTATGTGATCTTAGGCAAGTCACTTTGCCTCTCTCAGTCTCAGTTTCCTCGTTTGTAAAATGAGGATGATAACTGTACCTACATTATGGGGTTTTACAGAACAAATCCTTTTATTAAGGGGATTTGTTCTGTGAAGTTTGGATTCAGTCAAAGGGCTGCACTTAAGGACCTAGAGGGTCACATATGGCCTCAAGGCCGCAGGTTCCCTACCCCTGCCACAAATCCTTTCATTTTGGGAGCTTAAAAAGAAAATGTTTAAACAAAGTGATTTCATCATAGCTATAATATGTGACAGCTGATAAACTCTGGAAATTCAACCTTTATAATATCTCACATACTCTTTCTGATTTCTATACTCTCACACAACACAATTTCTTCTTCATCCTGGTAGTGGTTATAATCTGCCTTCCTAAACAACAATCTTTTCTCCAGTAAAACACTGTGCCACAATAGGAAATATGTTTTCCTACACATAGAAGACTGTCATAGATCCCCCAAATTTTCCACCATCCCCCTAGAGCCCTTCATAGCAAAATCAACCAATTAAATCTTATCAACCACCCTGTTCTGCCTGGCTTCCCTCACTTTTTCTCAAATTTATATTATTTTTTTCCACTTTAGTCATTCTACATTACTTGCTGTTCTTTCTGGTCCAGTTTCATTTTACCCATACTGCCTCATGTACACTGAGTAACTTTTGATTCATCAAGACCCAGAAACCCAATTTTTCCAGGAAATTTTCGCTGACCAAACAAGTTCAAAATATACCTGTATTCTTCTTCATGTGTACCCATGTTTACACTTGATTAAACAATTTAATGGTTTCTTCAAAAACAATAAATGATAATTATGTAATGCTCTGTACCTCTATCCTGACAAAGCATGGCACTATTTATTTTAAAGATACAATGTTAACTGCATCAATGAATTTCAGATATTCTTACAAACAAAAAAAACTGTTCTACTGACCTTCACAACCTTTTTTATCACTATTCATTTTTCAAACTTAGGAGAATGAATTAAAAAGCTCTCTCTATATATGGACACATAAAGATGCACATTTTAATTCTCAATTTTCTAATATCTGGTCTCATGTTCTTTACTGAGGCATTTCTGCTATGATGACTTTTAGTATCATACTGAATACACAGTCTATGATGTAGCCCAGTATGTCACCCGGACCTCTTCTAGGAAAAGAAATACGAGCACTTATTTCACAAAGTGCTCTTTTGAATACCATGTATAGCAAATAGAATAGCAATATTTAATTTTAACTGTTAGACCAAACAGAAAAGCTACAAGATAGTTTTAGTTCTTAAATATACATACTTGGGAAGATTTTAGTGGGTTTTTTTTGTTTTATTTTGTTTTGCTTTTTGGAGGGCAGTTGGGGTTAAGTGACTTGCCCAAGGTCACATGGCTAGTTTTTGTGTTAAGTGTCTGAGGCTAGATTTGAACTCAGGTCCTCCTGACTCCAGGGCCAGTGCTCTATTCACTATGCCACCTAGCTGCCCCCTTTAGTGTGGTTTTTGTGTATTTTTCACTCTGGATAACAGACATAATATTTAAAAATTTTAAAGATTTTACTATATCTAGATTTCAAAGCACAAGTAAAAAAGAAATAAAACAATGTAAAACAAGCTTCAAGTAAGAAGCTTTGAGGGAAATGTTTTATTTGGCATCATTAGCACCTAAGTTTTCTTATTATATTAATGCTAAATTTATTTGTATTGTTATGTTTATGATGTTGCTGTTCTGTTAATCTGTCACCTTAACAAAAGTAATTAGTCTAGGACAGGGGTAGGGAATCTGTGGCCTTCAGGCCACATATGGCCTTCTAAGGTTCTCGGTTGCAGCCTTTTGACTGAGTCCAAGTTTTACAGAACAAATCCTTTTATTAAGGGGATTTGCTCTAATGAAGTCTAGATTCAGTCAAAGGGCCTCATTTGAAGACCTAGAGGGCCACATGTGGCCTCAAGGCCATAGGTTTCCTACCCCTGGTTTAGGTATTCTATAAGAGTGGCACATAAATTCAAGATGATTCAATACATTTACAAAGAATATTTACAAAGAATAAAATTCTTCATCTCTTCTGTTCACCAAAATATACAACATATAAAAATTATTCTAAAATATTTTTAAATTTTATGACAAATAAGCATAAAAATATCTTTATAATACCTAATATTACATACCTGATAAAATAAAAGAATTTATTAATTCATTTAGGGATCAGGTATCACTTCTTATTCATATCAAAGGTATAAATCATCTTTTATAATTATAACAAGAAAAAATTTAGTCAGCTAGAAACATTTCTTACCTGTCCAAGAATTTGCAAAAACGAAGTCCTAATTGTTATCTAATAAAAAAAACATATTTCAACAACATATCAGGATTATTTTTATACAGTGAAGAAATTATTATAATAAACTTTCCTACTTATTTCATCAACCAGAGCTATTAAACTTATACCTCCAAACAGCTATAGAATACTCATGACTCATGGGCATAATGGTTACAAACTAAAGAAAATTCTAAAAGTACTCCTAGATTTTGAAGGGCTATCAGTCTAAAGGATCAGTCTAAAGGATTTAAACAGAACTTGTATGTGCAAGTGTCTACACTTACATACATGGGTTATTTCTGAGGCAAAGAGTAGAGCTGTGTAATGGTTAGAGTACTGAACTCATAATCAGGAAGACCTCAGTTCAAATCTTTTCACTGACACTAACTGTGTGACCATGGACAGAAAATTTAACCTCTTTTACCTTATGATAATCCTCTACTATACCTTAGAGAGATGCATGTGTACCATGACAACTCTGGATCTTCTGGTATTCATATTTTTTTTTTCATTTGAATTTTCTGAAAATGGGAACTGGAAATCTGATATATATGGTACTTCAATACTTCAGTGATTTACAATTTCTCTGGTGTGGTTACTTTCTCTAGTAATGCAGTTTATAATCCTTCTTTTACTTAGTAGATAGTCTTCAAAAGTTGCTGTGGCCAAAAAATTAAGTGCCCTGTAGCCAACCTGGTAATTAGCCTCTGTTAATAATTATTTTAGATTAGCCTGAAAAATACATTATTCCACAGACATGACCATGACAGACAGCTCATTAAATGACTACATCTAAAAAATATATAAAATCTTTGTAAGGAAAAATAGTCATTTGTGTACTAATTAACTTACTTCAACATCCAAAGTCAAGACTAAATACTGCATACAATTTGCTAATTTGGAGTAAACTTTATAAAAACTGTTCCACCAAGATTCAAAATCAAAAAGAAATAGTACTAGGTTGACTAAATTAAAGGTTAAAATATGAGTTTGAATAAATTCATTATTAATTCTCCTTATATTTCCATAGAAAATTAATTCATGTTATATTATTAAAAATGAAACAAGAGAGTTTTTTCGAAGAGTAAAAGTAACTTGGGGTAATAGTTGTCTTAAATTATTTTCAGATTTTTTAAAAAATAAAGATAGGCAAGCTTTTTTTCTTTTTGGAGGGGGCAAGGCAGGGCAATTGGGGTTAAGTGACTTGTCCAAGGTCACACAGCTAGTAAGAATTAAGGTTCTGAGGGTGGATTTGAACTCTGGTACAACTGACTCCAGAGCTAGTGCTCTATTCACTGCACTACCTAGCCACCCCAATAAGCAAGCTTGTAAAAGAACACAGCAGTTTTTTAATAGTTTTTTTTAATAGTTACAGTAGCTAGTACAATTGTTTAAATAACAAAACAAGTATTTTTCTTTTTACATAGATTTATCAACTCAGATCTAGTTAGTATTTTATAACATGGAATGTTATTGAGAGAATACATCTAAAATGTGACATTACAAAAATATTTCATATTTCAGAAGTTTCTTAAGAATTTAGGATTTGTTTTTACAAGATTATAATATATTGTGGGTTAATAAAACCATTGATGCCTTTTACCTTTGGTCAGCTCTAAGAATTCTAAATTAAAACATTGATATTGCCCTTATTTTGACCTTATTTGAAGGACTTATTCCCTTCTCTCAAAGAATCTACCATTCAGCAAGGAAGAAATTAATTGTATTCCTTGGCACTTAATACCAATTTTAATTCATCCTAATGCGGTTCCTACAAAGAAATCAAATGTTTAGTTTAAAATCAAGTTGAGAACAATTGGAAAATATTTTATATATACACATGGCATCACTATTATAAAATAATATAAATTCTTAATATTTAATTTTATGACTATTATTTTATTTTTATTTATTTAATCCAGGAAAAACTAAGATGATATTAACAACAAAATTAAGGATGCTAAGGACACACTTAAGGGACTGTTTCACATGAGCTTTTATTTATAATGACTATAATAATATTGTCTGCTTTACACCAGAGATGTCAAATAAAAGGTGTCAAACTTTCCAAATGTACCAGAATCTGATTTAAATGAAATTAAGAATTGGAAAGCAAAATAAATGAAAATACAATGTAATGTTAATTGTGGTTTTATAAGTCAATATGCAGCTTGCCAGGGATTTGTTTCTATCTGAGTTTGACACCACTGCTTTAGACAATTACCTGAAGAAATTTTAAAAATATATCAAATACTACACAAATGAATTTTCCTTATGTGTAATAAGAATTAGGAATTTATGTTACCTCATAGCGACACTCCGAAGATGTAAACATATGGAACACAGCTACATGGCTATCATTTTCTGGTTGTGCAACATGAAGTTTTAAAGAAATTTCAGTAGAAGTTGGGGCTCTGAAATGAGACATGAATTACTCATTCTTCAATACAAAATAAATAGGAAGAGCAATGGATATTCCCAATAAAAGAAGCAAAAGGCTTATAGCTAGGGTGGAGCTTGATGACATCTGAATAGAAAATTTATGAAAAGTGAATATTTTCACTGGATTGTTTGGAAACAATTCATACTAATAACAATAGTAATATCTCTATATCATGTAATAGTTGGTATTTCTATATCATGTCAAAGATTACAAAGAACTCTAATACACTATTCATTTTATTCTCACTACAATTTTATGAGGGAGGAATTATAGATATCTCCTTTTTGCAGATTAGGAAGCTAATGCTTAGAAAAGTCCTTTTCACAAAGACAATAAAACAGATCACCCTTTACTCCAAGTCTAGCACTTCTCCATTTTTTCCATATCTTTCTATTATACCATACTATCTCTCATTCACCTATTCATTCAACAAACAATTCTTAAGCAAGTACTATATTGTCAAGTTCTGTGCTAGATGTGAGGAATTACACAAACAAAAAGTTCCTCTCCTCTTAGTATTGGCTGGTTCTCCAAATCAGTTTAATCATAACATATGTGGCAATATTAAATGTGAAGCAAAATACCAGAGAAAATAACATGCTACTTTACAAGATATACCCTGTGGTTTGTTCATATGATTTTTAGTGAATAAACCAAGATAGCATATAAGCTACCTGAAAAACACATATTCCAAGATAAATCTATTCAGAGACTTACTTTGAAGTAGTCATGAAATCTTCATGAGCCCAAGGTATATGGAGTCTAAAAACATTATTTTTTTCTACTGAAACAAAAATATACCATCAATTATCTCCATGTCACCAATATTAAGATAATCTACTATCGTTCAAAATCACATTTAAATAAAACGTATGAAAGATTTTGACAATTTCTGCTTGGCCAAAAGACAAGTTATCTAATCGTTATAATAACAATAATTTGTTGCATCAGGGATGTTACAAGTTCTAATGAAAGATTACAAAAATATTCCTAATTATGATGATTTTACAAATTAACATATTTGAATATAATAAATGCTTGCTGATTTAATTCAATAGTACCACAAGACTGGAAAACTGCCAAACAGCTAAATTTTGCTATCATAAAGTCTAATAAATCATAGTATTCCCTAAATTCTGAAACTAACAACTGATATGATTGTAAATCAGTCCAACAAAAGTTTAAACATCTCCTACATATTTTAAAATTTTATTTAAGAAATTATATAAAACTGTCATTTTAAGAAAAAAACCAAAACAAGCAAGTTTAAATAATGACTCCTCTTGTACATCTTATTTTAGGGGAAATAAAATTACCTTTGGTTGATGCGCATTTGCTCTTTACCTCCATTATGAAAGCTTGGTATATCTAAGCACAATTTAAAAAAGAAAACTTTACTCATTTATTTACATACTCCAAATAGGAAATATAAAGTCTTTCTTTTTTCTTCCTCTAGAATTGTTACCTGTCCAAAGTTCATGACTGGTACAGTGTAGAATAAGCCATTTGAATTTAATTTGATCTGCTTTGAAGTTAACCCTGTTGAATTAATTAAAATCTGGTTTTAATTAGAATGATTACAAAAGAATCAAGTTTTGAAAAATAGTAAGTCAACACAAAAACAAAATTTATTTTTTAAAAACAGTTAAGAAAGATGCAAGTTACTAATGAGAGATCAAGAATCTAAATTAGTCATTACTAATTTAGTATTAACAGTATTTAGTATTAGTATTAACAGGTGTTGAGTTGTGGTTTACCTTTGAACAATTTCTAAAAAAGAGGAACTTGCTTATTTAATAAGCAAATAAATCACTCAAGAAATATGTATTAAGAGCCTAGTACACAAAAGACATAAACATTACTGCAAAGGGTATGTTTACCTATTAAAGGCAGAAAACTTTTAAATTATTCATTTACATATATAGACTTGCAGAAGTCAAAACTGTTTGAGTTGGTCTTGATAAGAATTCAAATTATTGTTTTCCATTAAAGTAGCACTTCTACCAGGTAACATCTGATTAGTTCCCATTACTATTAGTACTTGAACTAATAAAGCTATTACACTATTGCATTCAATAAAATCTATAATCCAGATAATTGTTTCTCCCAGATAGTCTTAATAAGTAATACGGCTTTGCTTTATAAGAAAATATTACAAACTCAGAAAAAAATCAGAAAAACTGAAATAAACAAACAAAAATATCATTGGATTTGGGGCTAAAAAGAATCTCTCATTTTTCACAGATGATGAAATTGATACCCAGGAAAGTGAAACTTCTTAGCTAATGTCATACAGGTGCTACTGGCAGGCAGGTATATACTTCTCTGTATAAGTGGTAAAGCCTGGAATAGTAGAGCTCTTTCAAATAGAAAGAGTCCGGTTTCCTTGCCTCTTATAACAGTGGTATCAAACAAAAAAATAGAAATGAGGCACCCTAACTGTACAGAAGGATCCCTGCAGGCTGTACACTGAGTTTTAAAACATGTTACCTACGTTTTGTTGTATTTTTATTAATTTTGTTAAATATTTCTCAATTATATTTTAATCAGGTCGAGTGTTGTGGGTCACATGTGGACTCGTGTTTGACAACTCTGTCTTACAATATGTGAGAGACAAATGACAATAGAAAACCATTTCTTAGGCATTTCTAGACAAAAAATTGTTCCTTCTTTTAGGTGGGAATATTGATCATACATGTTTCTGATTTTAAAAAAAGAAATATTTGAATTTTGATCAGATGACACAATTATGACAAAGGAATATTTAAATCAAAATAGAATAGGGAGGCTGGAAGTTAGAGGTTCCTTAAGTCATGACAAATATTTTGATAAAATTCTTGGAGAATTCATATTGCCAAAAAGGTTTAGCTTTTAATATTGAATAGTTATGGAGGACTGATAACATACTAATTTGTATAACACTTTGCAAATTTCAGTGAGTTTTCATACTCATTATCTGACTGGACCCTCAACACTAAGTTTGGCAGCGCAAGTATTATCCCATTTTATAGATGGGGAAACTTAAGCTCAAGAGTTGATGTGATTTGTACAAGTGCTGACAAGTCTTGTAAATAGTACAGCTAGAACTCAAACTCAACTGTCCTCACAGTTCAGTCATCTTCCACATCAGCATTTCCCAAACTATATTCTATGGAACCTTCATGCTCCACAAATTGTGAAAAAAGGACTTCATGACAAAATGTCAATGGAAAAAATGTTTCCCTCTAAAGTATTTAATGTGAAATTCTGTATTATGCTTATGTGAAATAATCTTTACACAAAAATAAGTTTAATTTTGCCTAATTTGATCTCAAATGTCCCCAACCCTCCTTTATTCCTGGGAAATTCCATTTTTGTAGAGTCCCTCAACCAGAATTTTAAGGTTCTGCCACTGTACTTCAAAGCCCAGAATTGTTCAGTGGTCAAATTAGTTTGGGAAATAATTATTCAGGCCACATTAGCTGAGGCGGCACACAAAATATACATTTGGAATGAACAATTATAAAAATGGAAAAAGAACTTTTTTAAAGCTACAATTCTGTAACAGATTAAATTAACATCATTTTTTTAATTCAGGGAAAAATAATTTCCTTCAATGAGAGATAAAAAACAAACTCGGAAGATGTAATAGAAGTAATAAGTCTTAGTTTCAGTAGGGTTTTGTATTTGTCCTTTGGCAACTAATTGGGAAAACATGACATAACCATTAAACATAACTTCTCTTTTCAATCATCAAGCCAGTGAATAGCCTGAGTACTTAACATGGAAGTATAGTATTTAAAAGATATCTTGCCACAAAATCTTATATTTGTAAGGGACCTCAAAGGTTATCTAGGTCAATCCGTAAAGAATAAGAATCTTCTCTACAACATACCTAATATGTAATCTTTCAAATTCTGCTTGGACATCTCTGAGGAAAGGAAATCCATTACTGCTCAAGGTAACACATTCTATTTTTAGATAGCTCTAATCCAACTCCCTCTTTTTAAATATAAGGAAACTGAGGCCCAGAGAGATTCAATGACACAGGTAGCAAGTAAACAAATGGTATTTGAAACCAAGTTCTCTGATTCTAGATCAAGTTTTTCTTCCAGGACATCACATTCCTGAAATGCCTTCTTCTCCAAACATGTCCCTGATGCCCAAACAGTTTATGGATAAAGAGAGAAAACTGACTTAGAGATTGCCATGGTGGCTATACATAAAGGAAAGTTATTAAGGCACAGATTTGTCTAAAAATCAGGCTTTACTGGGTAACAGTCTGATAGATTATGTCACAGGTTACACTTCTCAAAGACTAGACTACCACAGGTTGAACATATAAGTGGCTCAAAAGTCAGTTCACAGGGTACAAGTATTATTACCTGCACTTTAAAGACAGAGAAAGTCATAGAGTAAATGACTCCCCAAAATCTGCTGTTGTTGCTGCTGTTCAGTTGTTTTTTAGTTGTGTCGGACTCTTTTTGACCCCATTTGGGGTTTTCCAAGCAAAGATACTGGAATGATTTGCCATGGCCTTCTCTAGCTCATTTTGCAGGTGAGGAGACTGAAGCAAACAGGGTTAAGTGACTTGCCCAGGGTCACACAACTAGTTAGTGTCTGAAGCCAAATTTGAACTCAGATCTTTCTGACTCCAGGTCCAGAGCTCTGTCTACTGTACCTCCTAGTTGCCCTATGTTCAACTCTAGCACTTGATGAAATCTGGATTACTCAGAAAGAAATGCATTAACTTTTTAATTTTTCACAAGAAGTTTTCAATAGGAAGAAGGAGCTAGATCAGAGGCTAATTGCACAATATCCTTCTGGATCTAACAGAAATATTTTTTAAAAACCAACAGTATGGATAAGTAACTAGAAAGCATTTATATTAAATATTATTACATAAATTTAAAGATGTAGTTAGCCATTTAGAGAACAGGATTAAGGAATCAGAATAAAAATGTCTTTGGCAAACTGAAGAAATGCCCGATATGAGCAAGATAAAATTCAGTTAAGAATGCAAAACTGTACATAAAGCTATAAAAATACCAAGGAGTATTAATGAGGGACTGAATTCCTACCACCTACTTGTATGCTTGGCCTCTGTCTCACATAGTAAAAAAAACTGCTGTAGGGGATATAGAACACTGCAGTCAACTCTGTATAGTTCCTTTTAGTATCTTGATTTCTTTAATCTAAGCTTTAGGATTTTCATTTCGGTTAATATCTTTAAACTTAAAAACTTGCACATTTTATTCCCTTTTCACTTAAAAAAAAGCAAATAATGAGCTAGACTAATTTTTCAGTCATATATACACATGCTTAAAAATGGCAAACATAGATTAATTAATTTTGTCAAGTTAAAAAAATTTGCCACATCATTTTTTTTTTCGGTTTTTGTTTTGTTTTGCTTTTTGGAAGGCAAATGGGGTTAAGTGACTTGCCCAAGGTCACACGGCTAGTTTTTGTGATAAGTGTCTGAGGCTGGACTTGAACCCAGGTCCTCCTGACTCCAGGGCCAGTGCTCTATTCACTGTGCCACCTAGCCGCCTCCACATCATTTAAAAAAAAAATTATATATTGGGATGCCATAGTCTTAGTATTTTTCTAAGAAATGAGCCCTAACTTGAAGACACGATTTTCTTTCAAATACCATTTTTTCTCATATAGAATGTAAAGAATATTTTAGAGAAATCTTGGAAAGTTGTGAGAAAATGAAGATCTCATAAAGGGTCAACATAGCACAAGAGCATATGCAAAAACAAAATTAATTTAAAAAATCAAACCCATACCTTTTAATTAATATAATTTGCAAATCAATGTGTTTATTATGGAAGACAGACAATCCTTCCAAAGGTCATTTCAAGAGACTGACTGACTATATGATATGAGCATTCATACTCATAGCCACTTCTGATATTTACACAGGTAGTATATTATGGTAGAAGGAGAACAGGAAATCAGTGAGGAGACTTGGATTCAAGCTTAAGTGCTGTTACTTATGAGCTGTGTAAATCAGATTTTCTCTGAGCCTCTGTTTTCTTATTTGTAAACTAGGAATAATATCAGTCCTACTTATTTTATACGGTAGTATAAACATCATAAAAGTGAAAAACCTTCACATAGCACCATACCCATGAGAAGCATAATTATTATGTTTGTTTTAAACAGATTTTATGCTGTCTCGGTTAAACAACAAACAATCTTTAACACAACACAAGAAGGCAGGCTCCAGTGCCTCTTACTCATCAGAAGGAAGCCAGCACACAGGTAAAAGATACTTTGAAACTATAAAACATAAAATAATCTGTTAAAGATAATCTGTTGCAAATAAAAGTAGTTTTCAAGATTTGCAGAAATAAGATACCTACCAAAAGAAAAGAGATGAGTTACAGGAAGGTGTACAGTTCTTAACTCTATTTGAAAAAATTCACAGTCTACAACAAACTGGGGGGAAAAACACACACAAGAAAAACCTTACTGGTAAAACTGAACTTACAGTAAAGGTGGTGACTAAGCAAAGAATCACTAAATAAAATGTAAAAGTTTACAAAACTCAGCCTCTAAACAACTAATACCAATGACACCAACAACTGTTAACTGTCTCAACATAACAATCAACATAAATTGCAAAAAAAACTTTTATTAAAGGTAGGCCAACTTTTAAGAAAATTTGATACAACACATTTCATTTAACTTTCCTAACAAATTAAAGTTATGTTCATTATAAAAGAAGTAATGGCAATGTCTCATTAAATAGCAAGCTTGCCTATTATTTTTGAGTATTAGTTTATAGATAATCACATACTTGGCAGACAGGCTCAGAAAGAGGAAAGGGAGAGAATATCAAAAATACTTTAGGAGCTACTAACAAATGAGGATGAATTATAAATGCACAACACTGTTTTACTGAAAGACTAAGTCAAAAGGAAAATGTAGTTTGATTTATACACTTAGAAGAAACATCTATTGTGTAAAAGTGAGTACAGAAAACAAATCATAAAAGGTTTTGTCAAATTTATTGTAGATCAGTTGCATATGGTTGATCTTATAATTATGGAATATTTCAGGATAACAGTGCTTATTGTAAGAATAAAAAAGTCAGTAAATGGAAAGAAACTAAAGGAATTCCCTAAAAAATAAAGAAAAAATTGTTTAAATTTGAGGAAAGGCTGGAAATTTATCTGAAGTGACACACATTTTGGAAAAGAGGGATCTTACATTCCCTAATGGACAAGTAATCAAAGGATATAAACAAGTAAGTCTAAACAGAAGAACTGTAAACGATCAGTAACCATATGAAATAATGTTCCAAATCAACGGTAAAGTAACAAAATTGAAAAAACTCTGAAGTTTCACCTCACATCCAGCAAACCAGCAAAGATGACAAAAGATAGAATCAATCTGGAAGACTTTTAGAAAGATAAGCATACTAATGTACTGTTGGTAGACCTGTAAATCAGTACAACCATTTTGAAAAATAATTTAGAATTAAGCAAAATCAGAAAATAAAGGGACTAAAATATTCTTATGTTTTGGCCCAGAGCATATGATATGCATACACTCCAAGAAGGCTGCTAATTTAAAAAAAGGCTCTATATACACCAAAATAATTTATAGCAGCATTTTTGGTTAGTAAATAACTGAGAACAAAGTAGATACCCATCAATTGGGGAATGACTAAAGAATATAAGGGAAAATTACTGTGCTGTAAGAAACACGTATGAATACAGAGAAGCACAGACTACATGAACTGATATAAAGTGATGTAAGAAGAGTCAAGAAAACAATAAACACAGTATCTATGGATGGAAATGCAAAGAACCACCACAAAACAAATGCTAAAAAGTTACAAATATAACAAGGTTGACCCCAAAGTAGAGATATGAAAAAATACCTCTCCCTACTTCTTTGTGGAGGCTTAAGGGGAAGGGGTGGGAAGTCCTTGGTGTGGAACATGGGAATTTATTGTGAGATTTTTTTTTTTTAAGCAATCAGGGTTAAGTAACTTGCTCAAGGTTACACGGCTAGGCGTTTCTGGGTGGGTGCTAAGTGTCCGAGCCCGGGATTCGATCTCCAGGTCATCCCAACACTGGAGCCAGTGCTCTTAACTCGCTGAGCCACCTGGCCACCCCTTATTGTGAGATTTTAAAAAACACAATCATAGGCTTTGGTGGGGGGGTTTCCTCTTCATTGTCATAGTCCATAAAGGACAACTCTCTAGGATGGGAAAGGAAGAGGAATAGAAGGGGAAATTCAGGCAATGTAAAAAACAAAAGATATTAATAAAATGTATTTGTAAAAATGATTAGTAGGAGTAGAAGTAAAAAAAAAAAAGCCCTATATGTAAAAAAGAAAATGGAAGTAAAAAGGATTGTTAGATTAATGCAGATAAAGAATCTTTTCTGATTTAAAGCTAAGTAGAAGAAAACAATGAATCTAATATAGAAACTTGGCAAGACTTTAAGACTGATAATTTTGCTTTCAAACCTTTCTAAGGCCAAAAAATGCAACTGAAAGTTCCCACCTGGACAAAGATTTTTATTCAAAGTTGAATCAGAATAAAAATGGTATTAATGCTTTTCTATGACTCTAAATAGTTCTCCAAATGCACATGGGGCAATCTTGTTATTTGCAAATAGGCAAGGGAAAAAGAAATACAATCATTAAATATAATTTTATAAAAGGCTATTTTAAAATTTTATATAACCATCACAAATATACTTAGAATATCTTATTTCTATTAATAATTTTATGTTAACAGACAGATTGAAAATGTTTAAAAACTGTTATTACCCTATTTCCATTAGTAGATGGTACATAAACAACAACATGAGATAATTTTGGAAAATCCTGGAGTTTCAACATGAAAGTCTGAAACAAATGAGAAAGGAGTTTCATTCAATCAGGTGCATCAATATTAGATTTGATATATGCTATAAAACTTTCCTTTTAAATATATATGACTCCTGTTAATAGTTATAACAGTCTCCAAATTTTATTTGGTATTTTATAAAATTTCTGTGATGGCACATTTAAATTATCAATAATGATAAAATAACTAGAAACCAAGTTCCTAATAATTATGTTTATTAAAGATTCCATAAATATCTCCTTTAGGAATTCAAGACCAATTAAGGAGCTTTACGTTTGTGTTCTTTATATTTCATTGCAAGTATGGTAAGTAAATTAAATTAATAAGCAATTAAATGAAATTTAAATAACTACATAAAATATTTTGTCTAATTTACTATAGATTTTTAAATGTAAAAATTTTTTAAACATTTAATATAGAAAAAAATTAAAAGGGAAATTGGTAACTGAGAAAAAAATCTTTGCGACAAGTTCCTCTGGTAAAGGTCTCATATCCAAGATATCATATCTCATATGACTACTAGTTTTACACTTCAAAGAAAGAGGGAAAGGATGTGCAAAAATATGTGTAGCAGCACTTTTCACAGTAACAAGAATTGGAAACTAAGAGGATGCCCTGTGATTAGGAAATGGCTTAACAAATTGGAGGGCTTAATTTTTGTTGTTTTTTTAATTAACTACAGAGGAAGCAGTGGGATAGACACATTAATTTTTCAAATACTTATTAACTGAAAAAAATCATTACAAAAACTGGAAGATTTATATGAACAGATTTAAAGTGAGCCAGGAAAATAATAAAAGGAAACAAAAAAATCCTTCTTATTTCTCTTAAGAAAATACTTTTAAAAGGCTATACTATACAATAGCAGGAAGTACTTAATACCAAGATACATTAAAACTACATATGACTATAGCTTTTCAAAGTATTTACAAATATACCAAAGTATTTTTTCACGAGGAAGAACCAAAATTAAAAAGGTATAATTTACCTTCATTGTTGGCAGTAGTTCACTCTTCCAGGACAGATCAACACCTTGAGTACTATAAATGAATCATAATAAGGTTATCAAAAGAGACAAATCCCTGAATTAAGACTCTGATCAATATACAGTTGCATATGAGAAAAACAAAAAGCAAAAACAACTGGAAAACATACAGCAAGAATGACAAAGAATTAGCAAATAAACCATGGCACGAATTTAAAACTGGTAACACACCTGTAAATAACCATCATGAATTATGTAATTGGTAACAATTACATAGCATTTTAAGTTTTATAAAACTCATTATTCCCAACATCCCTGGAAGTAGGTGGTGAGAGTATTATAATCCTCATTTAATTAGAAGAACAAAGTTCATAGACTTTAAGTGGCTTGTCTAAAGTCACACAGATATTAAGTATTGGAATGAAAACTGAAACCCAGGTCATTCTGACTCCAAGTCTGTCCTCTTCCACTATACATGTAACATTAAATTATTTTAAAATAAAGTGTGATGGTTTTAAATATTTAATTTATGTTGGGGGAAAAAAATTAAATTTTGGTCTTTAAGTGACTCTAAATGGAGGTAAAGTGATACGTTTTCTTTTTCTTCTTGGAAGGGGAAAGGAAGGGCAACTGGAGTTAAGTGACTTGCCCAAGATTACATGGCTAGTAAGTGTTAAGTGTCTGAGGCCATATTTGAATTTAGGTCCTCCTGACTCCAGAGCCAGTGCTCTATTCACTGCACCACCTAGCCGCTTCAAGTGATACATTTCTAAGACAATATAACATACTCACCACATAGAAACACTGTTTATACAGCCATAAATCCAACTATGTATATCCTGTCAGTTAATACAAAACAAGACAATCTGTTAAATAGAGTCAAAATAGGGACAAAGGCAACATCAACTTTTTAAAGATCTAGTACAGACGGGGTTGAGAAGTAACACAAACAAAGATAAGGATATTATTATTTAGAATTCCACACATGATGCTTCCCTTGGGAGGAAGAAGACAGGGAAGGCAGGAAGCCTAAAGCAGTAGACCCATATATCTTACATTATTTGACAAAGAAAGAGGGATTTAAATAGTTGGAAGGTGGAAGGGAGGAGGAGTCAAGATGTGCTATGGAAGGTTGGGAGGAAGGTTTGGCATTAATGGAACATCAAATTCCTGCACGAGAGTGTCCTTGACTCTAATGTGTCATCTAATCTCCTAAGCAATTTTTCATCCTATGAAAGGCATTAAATCCAGCTTCCTGATAAATTTTATCAATATTGCAAGTATGTCATATTTGGCCCTAAAATATATTTAGTATACTAAAACTGAAGCAATACTCAACAAGACAGGATATGACTGTGCCAGTCATTTGAGATGAGATAATAGAATATTTCATTTCAGTTGCAGAATGAATTTAAGTGGAGTAACCATAAGCAAAGATGATAAAAGAAATGCATGAAGAACAAATTGATAAATAAATTCAAAGAATGTATGATGTAACTGTGAAACTCTAGGAAAACTAAGGCAGTTGGCAGACTAGTACAAATGGGCCCAGGATAATCAAAGTAAGTTAGTTAACCATGAGAACAGACACAAACACAAAAATAATAAGCTCTGCAAAAAGTCATGCAGTCAAAATACTCTACTAGATTATAAACTTTTTGAGAGCAAGGGCTTGTTTTCAAAGCCTGACTATTGTCTTTTAATATGTGTGACCTTGGGCAAGTCACTTTCCCATAGACCTTACTTTTCTCATCTGTAAAATGTACAGATTGAATTAGAGGAAGCCTCTGAAGTCCCTTCCAGTTCTAGGCCTATGTACCTATATGTCTTATTAACTTGAAGAGTTAATATCTGACCTTATCTCAGCACCTAACCCAGTGCCAATAAATTAGCTGAATCAATAATTGAAAATAGGACACTCTTCATATATGAAGGATGAAACTGACTGATGGAATACTTTGGTCTTAAGATATGCTTATGGACAACAAAATGATAACATAAGTGCCTCCAATTCACTGCTGGTGAAACAAGCAGAGAAAAAATTAAATATATATTTGAAATTTCATCCTCTAAAAATACTATTTGCAAAACACAAGCAGCTTTAATTTTAAGTAACAGGCATCTAAGAAGGACTGATTTGAGAGATAAGAGCATCATCAGAAAGGGTAATGTCATAGAAACACAAAGAAGAGAGAACATGCAGGCAGAGAGGGTAGTCAACACTGTCAAATGCAGCAGAGTGATCAAGAAGGATGAGACCTGAGAAAAATCTGTGATTTGGCAATTAAGAGACTACCAGTAATTCTAGAGAACAGTCCAAGAGGTACATGTTCCCAAATTGGGCAATAGCACTCCCTTGGGGCACTGGACTGATGTGAGGAGGTAGTAGCCTTGGGTGCAACTGGGGGACATGGAATAAAAAATAAGGGGGAGGTGATGAAAGTATAAGGAAAGAAGAGAAAATAGGAAATTTCTGAAAAACCGTTAATATGTGTTTCATCTGTTATATAAGAATAAAAGTCATAGTGATTACATTATTTTCCAAATAAACACACAAAACGCAAGTTTTAACAGATCAGTGGTCGTGTCCACCAAAAGGTGTTCACAAGCAAGTGTTGGCAGGTGTGGTCCAGCACGCATGAGTAGGAATATGTGCGTGTAATGATTTATTTGCAACAGTATACTATACAATTACATGATGCAATATTGTAGCATCAAAATTTCAATGAAGGAAAAACCCGACAAATTTACAATAAAATATTAAAGATGTGTCATTTTTAATAAATTATTATATATTTGAAATTATACAGATTTTATTTAAAAAAAAAGAAATTATATTTCCGGGGGGGGGTGCTGAGTAATTTTTTTTATAAGGGTGGGAGGCCAAATAAGTTTGGGAACCTCTGGTCTAAGGGATAAGAGCAGAAGCCAGATTGCAAAGGGTGGAGGGAATGAGAGGAAGTGGAGGTAACAGAAGTGGAGTTTGCTTTTTTCTCCCTAGGGAAAAGGAATGAGAGTATGATAGTTTGAGGAAACAGGATGGTCTTGTAAAGGTTTTTAAACAATGGTGGGGCAGGGAAGAAACTTGAGCATATTTGAAGGTAGTAAGCAAGGAGCAAGGTGGGAGACTGAGAATTAGAGAGAGGAAAGAAAAGACTAAAGTGACAAGTTGCTTGGGAAAGGATGGAATTAAAGGTATGTGTAGAGATATTGGCCTTGGCAAAGAGAAGGGTTACTTCATTTTATATATATGTGTATATATAAACACACATGTACTTACAGAGAGACTTATACAGACTCAGATGTGCACGTCTATAAAATGTGTTTATGATATACAGAAAGCATATATGTATGCATGTGTATGCACATGGCAGCAGAATGCTATGGATACAGTTAATGACTTGGAGTCAGATGATCTGCATTAAAGTCCTATATCTGACACATAGCAGATGTGTGTCCTTGGGCAAATCACTTAATCTCTTAATGCTGCAGGCAATTCTTAAATGAATGAAAAAAACACATTTAATAAGTGCTTAATATGTGCTAAACATTGTCCTAAACACTGAGGGCACAAATACAAATACAATCTCTGCCCTCAAGAAACTACCATTCTAATAAGATAGCTAACACATATAGGAGAGTAGTTGCCAGGGAGGAATCTTTTGGTTTGGAAAGTTACAGGGATGGTGAATAGAGACTGACATATCTTTTCCATGAGCAAAGACAGTTGATTTGATCATGGTTCCATAACCAGGAGAAGGAGAGATGGCAGGGTTATTTCTATGGGAGCATGGTGACTAATGAGGAGAAGTCTGGAGAGTCAAATGAAACAAGGCTTGAATTTGGGCCTAGATGTGAAGCAACCACCATTCTAAGACTTTAATTTGAAGAAGGGTTGCTGATCTTCATTGAAAGAAGTTTCTCACTGTGAATTCTCCACACCAATGAAATCGTACAAAGACAAATCCTATAGATTGGTTATATTTACACCCACAAAAACTGTGATGTAGTGAACAGGGAGCTAAACTTAGAATCAGAGTCAAAGTATGCTGCTGTACCACTGGGCAAATCACTATCAATGCTCCTAACAGTTCTCTAAGACTAGAAGTTTCAGATGAGCTGGTGAACCTCATTGATGAAGGAAGTGTCCTCACTCTGAATATCCTATATCAATGAAGTCAGAAAGGTGTGTGTGTGTGACTTAATGTAAACCCTTTCAGAAGCTGACTGATGATGTGGGGGCAACAGAGGGAGAAGAGTGAGAAGGCTGGGGTTCTCTTGTCACCAGAAATCAACCACACTAAAAAGTCATAGATGAAAATCATCTAAAAAGATAGGAACTGCTACATGATAATAATGATAGTACGTTGAAATTAAGAAGATTGGTCATATGATGAAAGTGCTAACAGAAGGACAGTGGACCTCATGGAGTTCAAGAAAAGCACATCTGGAAAAAGAATGTTATCTTATCTGTAGCACTGTCTAGCAGAGGAGTTCTCACCAGCTGACATGTGTATTCCTATTTGTATAGCTGATACCTCTGTGGGAAGTAAGGATTACTAATGAGGCAACTATAGTGTCATAAAAATATCCTTTTTTAGACAGCTAACACTCTTGGTCTTAATTCTATACTCACTCAAGAACCTTCTGATTATTCATTAGGTTTCACAGATACCTAAATACTGGGAAGGCTATATGTTTAGCTTAATGAAGACAAAAATTCTGAAATTCTTGATAGGTGTTATATGATTGGTTCTAAAGGAAGAACTATCTTTTGTGATTTTAAAATAAAAAAATAAATTACAGACACTTTCTTACCAATATGCTGTTCCTACAGTATATATGGCTGTAGGTTTTTCTGTGATTTGAGAGAGGAAATGCAAAATACATTGCATAAGACTCCTAAAAAATGAGGGAAAAAATCATTATATACAATCACTCTCACAAAGTAGATGTTATCTTCATTCTGAAATATTTGGTTAAATACTTACATTAAAAGCCATAAAGGTCCATTTTGATACTTTCACTGGAACCCATTTAGATGTCCCTAAAGTAGAGGAAATTATTCGCACTTCTGAATGATAAAATCAACTTCTTTCCTGCTGGCTGCAGGAAGAAACATTTATTCTTCATAATATGACATTAAACAAAGTCTACATTCCTGAAAATAAGCTATTTTAAAACAGGAAATATGGGCTTCCATCATGTACTCATAACTAACCAGCACCTACATCAATAACTTAATAACTATATTTGGTCTTGTTCTCACTGTGGAGATATCAACAGAAAGGAAAAGAAAGTATTTATCTTCTTTCATAAAACAAGAAAAATGTATCCCTTCTAAATAATTTTGTTATTATCCCATTTCTTTTCTTCCCCTTTGTAGTCAATGTTTTTTCTAATCTAAAAAGCATATATTAAGCGACTACTATGTGTAAGACACCATTGGGGAAATAAAGACAAGGCAACTATCATATTTCCCCTAAGTAGCCTCTTCTCCAGGTTAAATATGCCCTTTTCCTTTAAACAATCATTTGGCAGGATTTCAAGGTCCATCACATTCTGGATGCTTTCTAAAATGTGGCACCCAGAACTACATACAATATTGTCATGTAGCCTGATCAGAGAAAGGCAAAATTATTTCTCCATTTCTGGACACTAACAAAAAAGTAGCCTCTATGCCAAGTTTCCATTTTACTAGCTTTCTCTTCAATCCTTTGCAGTCTCACTTCTTGTCCTCACAACTTTACTAAAACTTCTCTCAAAGGTTACCTATGTCCTCCTAATCACCCAAATTAATGACCTGTCTTGGGCAAGAGAAGGTGGATCACTATGTATTTCTGGAAAATTTTTCTCCTCTTGGATTCTGAGACATCATATATGTTCTGCTGGTTCTGTGTTTCTTTACCTGCTCCTCTTTCTTAGCTACATCTTCTCTCTCTACCTTGCTGACTCCACTAACCCCTTTGGATTTAAGTAATTCATTTCCATAGATGACTCACAAATATGTTTTCTCCACTCCTGATCTCTCTTCTAAACGCCAGACCCAAGTCTTTAACTACCTCCAAGATGCTTCTGCCTGAATGTCCCGCGTGTATCTCAAACAATGTGTCCTTTCCTCCTTCTGACTTCACTATTTCTACCATTGGTACTACTACAAGCCCTGCATGAGAGGGATATACAAAGTGTTCATTTAATTTTTTCAACTGGATGAGAAACAAGTACTGAATGCATTGGCAAACAAGTGAACAAACAAATTGGGTCACACTTCTCTGACAAACTGCCCTGGCAGACAAGGTTTTTGATATGGTAACAAGATAACAATATTTAAATTTTCCAAGAAGGCTTACATCAGCGGTAGAAGAAAAGTTTCAGTGGTTAAATGAAAACAAAGGTTGCTATAAGGATTCCTTAAGCACAAATTCCAGTTGAAAAACTGAATTGGCTTTTGAAAATGGAAGGAATGTATCTTAAACATTATACTCACTTGGCAGCCCTTGGCCATAGCTTAGTAACAAGCATGAAATTTGAAAACAGAAACAAAATTTTTGCATTGAATTTGGCGCAGACTTGAGCTTTGGCAAGGTCTCATCTTTAGGCTCTTCAGAAAGGACTGGGAGGAAAAATTCTGTGTGTAACAAATTGAAGCATTCATCTGGCAGAACTTCCTGGTAAATCATTGCTCTGCATCAATAACTGTGAGAATGTGGATCTAATTTTATATAGAAACAATTCTGTACCCTGAGGTGGATTTTTTAAAATTTCAAACTTAGTATTTGAGTAAAATCAAGTTTTGAAGTAATCACTATCAAGCCAGGAAAAGAACTGAAGGATTTCACACACCCTCTAAAGATTAGTAGCCTTTTTACTGTGAATTTATACATAGTATCTTAATTTGTACTAAAGATGGTACCATTATCTTCTTCAGAGCGAAAGTGTTTAAGATATATTTCTGCATGAAATCCCAGGGTCAATTCTCACCCAAGATGGTCGTTAGCTTGGGAGATAAAGTGTTACCTAGTGTGGAAATGCAGGATTCTTGAGTTCTTTTCTTATATCATTACTTAAGTCTACTTAAGTAATGTTTATCCTATTATCTCTATTTTTCTTAGAAAGTTCACTCTTCACCTGGTATTAGCTAATCTAAATTTGAACCACAGTTTCATGGGAAAATACTTTCCTTATTTTGTAGAAGAAAATTTTCATTCACAATATCTGGCAATATCTTTTTCTAATTTCCTGCTTCTATCTTTTCTCCACTGTGTATTAAATTAATGTATCGTCGCATGTATACATTATAATAATACACACAAAGCTGCATGAATGCCACTGTTTCACTATACATTTTTTAAAGGCTGCAATATATTAAATACTTCTAGTCCACGCTTCAGTTTTTTCCTATCTTCCCTTCAGATTCCCTTGTCTACCTAAGCATGACTCTGTCCTAACACTTGATTCCTGATAGGTAAATACCTTCCCAGGACAGCCTTTATCTAGAGAAGGTCCAGTGTGCCGGGACTCTTTCTGATCTGTTCCACCTTCTAACAGGAGCCTTGCCCCTATGGGGGAACCCTTCTCTCCACCTTCCTGCCACCTTTCCCAATTCCTCTTAATATTTTATCTTCCCCTATCAGAATGGAAACTCCTTGAAAATAGAGACCTTATTTTCTTGCTTTTGTATCTTTGCAGCTAATCATGGGATCTGGCATATAGAAAGTGTTTGGTACATGCTCCCTCATCTATTTATCTATCTACCTACCGGTTTACATCTACCTATCTTCATCTACTTATCTATCATCTATCGATCTATATCTATCTTTACCTATCTACCTACTACTTCTCTATCTCCCTACCTACTCATCATCTATCTATCTCGCTATCTAATCACAATGGGGTCCTAAACTCTACTAGGTTATGATGATGGCATCTCCAGATAATATTCTTAGATTCTACTAAAGTATAAAATCTGTTATTCTTATCACTAACCTGTTAAATCAGCAACTATATTAGGAATTTCCTCAAAAGGCTTTGCTGGATACTTTATAAAGTGATGATTCAAAACAGACATCTTCTTTTTGGGTTTCACAGTTATCTGAAAAGAAAATTGCAATGCTTTTCATGATTTATGTACATGGTATTAAGTCAACCATACTTTAGTAACAGTTTAAAGAGAAGAGTATGTCGCTCATAGAATCACTATTCTCTTAAGTCCCACAAGAGCAGGAACCTGCTGTTCTTCTATTCTTGCTACTGTTGTTTTCAGTCATGTCTGACTCTGTGACCTTTTTGGGGGGTTTTCTTGGCAAAGATTTGGGAGGGGCTGCCATTTGTAATTTTCTTCTTCAGCTTATTTTATAGATGAGGAAACTGAGGCAAAGAGCATTAAGTGACTTGCCTAGAGTCACACAGCTAGTAAGTGTCTAAGGTTGAATTTGAACTCAGGTCTTTTTGATTCCAGGCCTGGTACTCTAACCACTGCACCACCTAGTCACTCCATTTTCCCTATGCCAGGAAAACTCCAAATGGGGGTCATGGAGAGTTGAACAACTGAAAAGCAACTTAAACACAAGCTATTAAAGCTTCATATTGTATATTAAGTTGTATATTTTTGATAGATTTTTCTAAGTCTAGCATTTCTGGTATCAATACTACTTAGCATGAAAGCTAGTATTTCTGTAAAAGTAAAAATAAATTATGTATTAAGTCCACAAATCAATAAGGCATAGGAGTCTATTATATAAAAAATGATTTATTGAAATATACATGTAATTTATAAACTAATACCTACCTGTTTAGTATCATCATCAATGAGGTCAAAAAAAGCTCTAATTGTAGCCAACTGCAGTTGTTTACACCTAAAGAAATTGATAAGAAAAATCTGTAAGTGAAAAATCTAAGACACGAAAGCTCTGTGTCATATGACTTTGGTTTCAGAAATGATTATAATTCTATCGTTTTAAGCATTACTATTAAATACATTATAGCACGTTGTACAGTAGTATCCAGAGCCTAGGAACATTACTTTTGGTCTCACAGAGAATGCAAACTACCTTGAGTAAATGTAAAGAGCAAAAAAAAACTCCAACTATTCCATTGGAAAACTTGCATGTGACCCTGGGCCATCCTGGCACTATGCCTTCTTTGTTCTGTTTCTATATGATATCTGACTTGGGGTTGGTACGGGGATTTACAATGTTACTTTGTTCTGCTGCCACTCGGGACAATTGTAAGAGCAAACTCTTACAATTAACCATAATAAAACCTATTAATGTCCAAGCTGGTATGAGCCCCACTTTCTTTGGTACCTCTATTCTCTCAGAGGGCATGACACCCTATAATTGGCAGAATTAAGGCAAAGTGATTCTTCCCCCTTACCTGAAAATTGCAAAATGACTTCATAATTTTTGTTGTATTTACTAGGCAAGAGTAAACAGATACTCATTATTATCATATCTATTTTAAGACTGAAAGGTGTGAGATCTAGGAGAGGTAAGTAACTTTTCCAAATCCTGCCTACCAAGTTGCTAAGTCCCTATGTTAAAAAATAAAAGCCTTTTTCTGAAGTACAATTCAGTGTACCAAATGGTAAGTGGGGGCTCCACAAAATGAATGGAAAAAATGACAGCTGACTTAGTAATTACAGATCTTACTCACCAAACTATAGAGAGATGGTCTGTTGAAGCCCAAGTTCTAGGTACTGCTGTGCTCTAAAGGGAGAGAAAAAAAATAAACTCAGACTTTAAAAGAAATACATTTTCAGAGTCTCCAAAATATGCTTTACATGCAAACATTTATACACATAAGTGACATATTCATTGTACTATACAATGCTAGCACATTCTGGAATATTACAGTTCTCCAAAGAGAGAATACTGCATCTTAGATTAAGAGCTAGAAGGAATGTGAAGGATCATGGGGTCCAACCTCCCTCATTTTGGAGATGAGGAAACTGAAGTTGTCTAAGGTCCCAGAGGTGGGATCAGAGATGGGACTCCAAACAAGGTCTCCTGATGCTAAAATCCAGTATTCTTCTCACTGTGCCAGAATATGACTTAACAGTATTTGAGCATTTTAAGAATGAGCTTTAAGAATCCATTTAACCCAAATGTTACTAATGGGAAACTCAATGATCCTTTATTTCTAAGATGTCAAAGTTTCTGTAAATCACTACTTCCTGAAATTAATGGCTACTAAAAATTATTCCTTACGTGACTTTAGTAAGAGATTCAACTCAATGTCACCTAAAACATCATGGATACATTCAAAGAACAGGATTTTGAAAATATTAAGAAAGTTATAATGACTACAGAAGTGCATAGTGCAGAGCAGTTGGCCAAATTACCTGATGGCTAGATCTAAGCTAACAATATAATTAATCTGTGCAAATGATGAAAATGGAAATGCCTTCAAAATGCTTCCTAACAGTACCTTAATAGTTCCCTTCTTTGATAATCAACATAGTGAACAATAAGGTGACTTTTGGCAATATTCTATTCCATATCCTAGGCCTGTGCCTAGTATAATGTAAGCAATCATACTCATTTGGGAATTAGATTTTCCCAGCATCCCTCTTAGCACCATGTGCACAATAAGCATGCATCACTGGTTCTGACTCAATTCCTTAAAAAAAAATTCAAAAAGTACTTCCCATGCAGCAAAACAGAGGCTTATTAAAATGAGTCATATAAGAATACTGTGACAAATAGTTCAAGGGAAGAAACAGTACAAAAGGTTGAGGGGCAGGAGGAGTAATCTTCAACTGCCTACTATGTATCATTACCAAAAGCTTTCATAATCACAGAGTGACCTTCACCCCTGTGATGATCTCTGAGGGTTAACAAAGACAAATAGAGAATATGCAAAAACTCTACATTTGGTTGATAAATGTAAGCATCTGACACTATCTTTAAGCCTTAACACAACCAACTACTAAATAAATTAGCATACTTAAGTTAATCAAGTTGCAAATTATTACATTAGATGGTCATTTCAGAGTTTGATAACAAATACGTCATAAAAAGCAATCTCTCCGACCATGTCTGTGTAATGTTGCCTCATACTTCCCGCTCTGAAAGTAGTAATCAAAAAACTACCACTATTTTGGTATCTTTCCTAGTCTTTCCATATTAGAATGTAAGCTCCCTGAGGGCATGGATTGTCTTGCTTGCTTGTATTTGTTTGCCAATTACTTATCACAACACTTAGAATAGGGCAAGAGCTTCACAAAAGCTTTTTCATTTATTTATTCGTTCAAATAACATCATAAAGGATGTAAAGCAAGTACTCTGAAATAATAGAAAAAAATAACACAAAACATGTAAGAACTGCTGCCAAAATAATGGTCTCTACTAAGAAGTAGCATGGTACAATCAAAAGAGCACTGAACGTAGAGTTTAGAAGAGACCTGGGTTCAAATTCAGTAACCTCTGTGACCATAGACAAGTAATATCCTTTCTGGATTCATTTCCTCAATCATAAAATAGAGATATTAAGACCTGTATCTCTTACCTCACCAACTTGATGCAATGAGCAAATAAGACAAAGTATATAAAATGTTAACATACTAGGGGCAGCTAGGTGGGGCAGTGAATAGAGCACCAGCCCTGGAGTCAGGAGGACCTGGGTTCAAATCTTGACCCAGACACAACCCAAAAACTAACTGTGTGACCTTGGGCAAGTCACTTAACCCCAACTGCCCTCCAAAAGGCAAAAAAAAAAGTTAACATGCTATAAAATGTCAGTTCTCATTGTTTTAGAGCTCAAAAGCTGTCAATGTCATCCAGGATCCATTAGGTAGTCATTATTTATTCAGGAATTATCATATATTTGGTGACTATTTCAGAAATTAATATTTATGGAAACATGCAAATGATGATAGGCTATTTTCTCCTAACTTAGCACAGCATCACATGCTGGAAAAAATGCAATTCTCTTCTGTAAACAAATTGGCATCTGGTACAGTAACAGAAAAAGGAAAGAAGACGAATTAGGAAGGTAAATTGCCTTTAAGGGGCTATGTGTAGAATGTGCTAAAACACAGAATTAACCTCTAGACTAAGACAAAGGTCTACAAAGCTGAAGTTGTATCTAACTTATTTTCTGCCTGAATGATCTAAATTTGTTACAAAAGACACATTTAGCTGAGAGGTTGTTAGAGAGCATAGTGATTGCTATATACCAGTCCAGAAAGACAAATCAAACTGGAAGTTTTACATATTGGTAGTTCCTTATTTGCTAGTGGATGGTAAACCCAATTTGTAGGAAAAGTTGATTACTTAGAACTCATTATGCGAAAGTTACCAAATAATTTCTTAAACTTCCAAATCTAATGGTCAATCCTCAAGTCTTGACTTCTCTGCAGCACCACTCTCTTCTCTTGTAACCTCTCTCTTCTATCAATGGTAACCTGATACTCTATCCTGGCTTTCCTCCTACATGTCTGCCCTTCTCAGTCATTTCATCATCTTAGTCACATCTACTAATTGTAGGTATATACCAAGGGTCTGTCCTAGCACCTCTTCTGTTTTCTCTGTTATCCTTTGCTGACTTCATCAGCTCCCATTAATTTAATTAATTATTTCTACAATTTATTTATCTCTATATACCCATCCATTCCTAGCCTTACCCCTATCGAGCTTCAGTCTTGCAATACCAACTGTCTATTGGACGATACCAATAAGTATCTCAAACTCAACAGATTTAGGAGGCAGTATGGTGTAGTGAACAGGACAGTGGACCTGGAATCAAGGAGACCAGAGTTCTAATCTCCCAATTTAAAATACTTAAAAGCTATATGATTCTGGGTAAGTTACTTAACTTCCTTCTCTCAGCCTCATTCTCCTTATTTGTAAATTTATTTTTAAAAAAACATTAAACAATTAAGATGTTGAACTAGAGATCTCTGTGGTCCCTTCTAGCTCTAGCACTATGATTCTATGGCTCTAAGGTAAAGAACAGAAAGGAGTAAGAGGTAAGGGACAAGTAAAGGAGAGAATATTTGGAGGGTCAAATGGGACCATGCTGCAACCAGTACTTTGGGAATAATATTGAGGGTCTGGGGAGGAAGAAAAGAAGGGAAGCACAATCTCAAAGGTTTACCCTCCTCTTTTTACTAAGCAGTCAGTCCTGCCACAAAGAGTCAAAAAGAATCAGGGGCTGAATGAGAACAGGAAGGTCTCAGGTAGTAACTTGTAGAGAGAAAAGGTTAATTCCTATAGTCAACAGGCCAATGAAATTGGATGAACATTTATGCTTGAAGAATGAATTTAAATCAAAGTTTAGAAATTGAGAATTCTATCTAATTCAAGTGCATCCTTTCTTAAGTTATTAGACATGGTTTCATATGGGTAATGACATATGGAGACCAGGAAAGCATAAGAAAATGGTGTGTGTATGTGGGCTTGTTGATTCAGGCAAAGGTTAGAGAGGCCAATCAAGAGGAAAATAGATACACAAAAACTGAGCTACAAGTTTATCTATCCATGGAATATTTCTGCCAAGGAAAGTGAATAAAAGAAAACAGCATTTTTGAGGACAAGTACGTGGTCCACTAGGAACTACAATAGTCACCTGGAAGTGACTGAGAGGAATAGATGGTGATTGCTCCTGTTCCTTGGGCACCACATGTTTTCTCTATTTTTCATCTCCTTCCTTTATCTCCTTGCCAGCTGCCATGTACTTGGACCAAAAACCATGCTCTGGAAGATTTAGTCCTTTCATCTCCAAAACTCTTGCCATGGGACAATGCTGTTCTGATTGACAGTTGTCTGCCATGTCTAGGTCTAGAATCTGCCATGATCCACTTCATTCCCTAGATTTCTCTTCACCAGTCACATGCTGCAACAAAAGTATCCTCCCCCAAACTCAGCCTTCCCAGTTCTGGAACTATTATCAAATCAACTCTGTCACTTCCTAAAAGGGTGTGTCAATCTACTCTCCTATGGCTCCACATCATCCCTGTAACTTTTTAAACTGAAATATTCTTCCTTGGTTACTAGTGCCCTATGTGGCTTTCTTCTGCCTACTGGAATATAAACTCCTTGAGGTTAGGAATTGTAAGCACTTTATAAATATTTTTCCAATTATTCAGTGATTAATACAATACTATCCTATCCTCTCTCAAGATTTATCCACTGTACATATTCACCATTACAATCTCTATACAATTTTTCTGCATTTCATCCTATTAATGTTGCTGTATTAGTTTTGGGTGTCATTAAACAATTTGTATTAATCAAAGTTGTGCTTCATATAGTGTGCATTCACTTGTCAAGGTACCAGGTAGCTAAGTAAGTTAGTCAAATATAAATGGAATATGTCAGGAGGACTGATCCATAAAGGGATAAAATGAGGGGCCTTAGAGTAGTCCCCAAGTGGACAAGAGACTACGTATCTGTCTGGAGAGTATAGAATGAGAAATTTTAAAAATCTGTCTCCAATTAGATTTGGAGGTATACAAGGAATAGACATTCAAATAAGGATATGTCCTTAAGTATGCAAGAAGCCAGAGAGTTATCAATGATAGACAGAAGACCAAGGATCTATCTGAGCAGACAGCTACTATCTAAGCAATAGGGAGAATTACATGTTATTTCTCATCACCTCTGCCTAAATTATTTCAACAGTCTCATAATTGGTCTCCCTGCCTCAAGTCACCTCTACTGTAGTACTCCACAGAGCTGCCATAGTGATCTTTCTTAAGTGTAGATTTGACCATCTCATGCCCTTACTTAATAAACTCTAGTAGCTCATATTGCCCCTAGGATAAAAATATAAATGGCAATTTTTAGCTTTTAAAGCCTCAACCTAATTTTCAAGCTTCAATGAACATTATTTTCCCAAACCTTACAATCCAGGCAAACTGGCCTTCTATCTGCTCTTTGCACAAAGTATTCTCTCTCATTCTCATGCTTAGTAGGTACTTAATAAATGTTTATTAATTGATTGATGCCCCTGCTCTAGTTATCCCCATGAATAACGTAAATTCCATTCACATCCCTGATTGCTTTCCCTCCACTCATAGAATCTCTCTTCCTTCAAGAAGCATCTTGCCATCCTTCTAAATGAAGCCTTTCCTTATCCGCCAATTGTTAGTGTTCTCCGTTATACTTAAATGTATTTATTTTCTTTAGATTTATTCTGTATATACTTACATACATAATTGTTGTCTATAAGGAAGGTAAGTTCTTTGAGAGGAAGAATTGTTTTATTCTTTGTATTTATATTCTCAATGATGAGAACATATTAAAGCTTAATAATTACTTGTTGAGGGGTGGCTAGGTGGTGCAGTGAATAGAGCATTGGCGCTGGGGTCAGGAGGACCTGAGTTCAAATCCGGCCTCAGACACTTGACACAAAAACTAGCCATGTGACCTTGGGAAAGTCACTTAATCTCAACTGCCCTCCAAAAAGCAAAAAAAAAAAAAAAAAAGACAAAAAAATAATTACTTGTTGACTAATTGATTACACGTTACTCTCCCCCCCGCCCCCCTCCCCACCTGCCATCAGAAAGAAACCTAGTAAAGCCTAAAGAGAAAAACCCAAAATCAACAAAACTGATTACCACAACAGATAAAGCCTTGGTCTCTGGACTTAGTTTTGTTAGAAAACTCAGTCCTGATCGAACTTGATAATCTCGGAACCCTCCAGCTATTGAGAGGGTGGTTAGCTTTATGTCCTGAGCATTCAGAAGCCAGTAGTTGTTTACTGTTTTATAAAAATCTGAAAGAAAAAAAAAATAAGGTAATGACTTAAATGTTATATAACAGTAACATTTCTGTAATGCCTGTGATTAAACTGGAAATTCAAAAGGATTAGTATTCAACAATGTACAATTACCATTGTCTTGCCTTAAAAATGAATAGAAACTTAACAAAAACATTGTCATCTATTTCCACTTTGCCAACAGGTTAGTAGTTAGGCTAGTCAAAAAAAAAAAAGGAAAAAATAATACCTACAAATTTAATCTCCTCTGACACCTCCATATTCACAGAAGCAAAGTTACAGATAATAGTCTATGCATCTCATCTGGATGACTGTTTATCAATGAGAAATACATTTTATCAGGGAACCTCAGGCCTTAAACTCATCAAAATCAAGACTAAAACCTGCCTCCACAGAAAAAGCATACAACTTCTATACCCTATGTAGTGTCCCTTTGCCTATGTAGGCCTAAAGATTCCGTAATATGGCTAAGTCTTAAACTGAGGCTTTTAAATGCTGCCATTCGAAAAATGTTTGTGAGTCCTAATCCTAAGAATATGCTACACAGATTGATAGCTCAGCCTTAAATTGTCTCTAAACTGACTGATGATTTGCCATTAAAACCATTAAAAGCCACATAGCAACAACACAACAAAAATGTTTCCTTACTGAAAAGTTGATACAGCATAAGTACAAGTAGGGAAAAAAGGATAAGGCAAAATTCATCCTGAGGACTGATGGGTCAGATTGTCTCATAGTATAAATTTACTTTTTGGCAATAAATTATAATAGCCACTTTAATGATATTATGATTGCTACATTATTTCAGATTCCCAGAGAATTCTGTTCAACAAATTATTGCATTTGTACAACACTATAGCATAATAATGGCCAGAAAGGCAAAAAATTATAATTGGTGTATGGTCATCTCTGAATTGTTATCATGACATTAATATACATATATTGTTTACTTATCCTACATGCCCACAGGTAGAGATTTAAATAGAAAACCTGAGATAGCCCTTGATCTTGAAGAGCTCATACAACACATGAAGAAAAGGAATCTTATGCTGTGTTTATGGAGTGAAGGAAATAAATTTTCATTTTCAAAACCAACTTGTGTTTACACATCTAATCCTCTGCAAAGTACCCCTCACTCTAATTAGCATAAGACTAGGATAGGAAGAGCTGGGTTGTTTTTTTTTTTTTTTAACACTGTCATATTCGAAAAATAAGATCTGCTTCATTATAAAGCTCAAGTTTATTCTATGACATATTTGGTTCCCAAATTCCTCAGAATACAGTAGGCAGAATATTATCAATATTTCTACTTTCTATCTGTCTTACAAATCACAATTCAAATCTTAATACAAATCAGTTTGGTCTATTTAACAATTAACAACTTTCAGAAATACTCATTCTGTACTCATATTGTTGAAATAGCAAACAAAAGATCGTTCTATATGTTCTGGTCCATAACACATACCACCACAGTTATTTCCTTGGATACAGAATCTAAATAAATTAGCAATCAATAACTTGTATCTGTAAGTTAAGAACTCTTATTCAAACACTTACCATTGAGATAGCTATCTAATGACATTACAGGTGCAGTATGTGGTGTGGCTTGGGTAACTAGAAGATTTATCAGTTCTGGCTTAAAATTCTTTATTGTAAGCAATGCTCTTGCAACAAGGCCACCCATGGAATGACCAACAATTGCAACACTTTTTGGTGCAAAATCTTGACCCTGTGAAAAATAAAAAATAAGGTTTGGTCCCTTTGAAAGCATCAGTTTAAAAGGGACAGGGACTAGACCTGTAATGTTATTAGCACAGAAAACTCTCAAGTGAGGAAACTTCCTCTACCAATGCAGGTCTGTTATTTCCTCTGCTATTATCATTACTAAATGATCTATCACTTACTCACTCATTCTGTCTCCTCAGTCCCCCATGCTGAACTTCTCATATTGTTCCCACTCTATCCAAACTCTGTACATTCAAAATTCATCTAATGTCCCGATTCTATGGTGCTCACTACTGGCTCTAGACACCCATAGTCTCCTTCTCTAATTTAACCTACTGTCCACATGACAAAATCACTAGATATTGTTTTATTCTCTATTTAGTATTTTATTCTCTATATAGCATGAATACTATAAAGTAATTTTCATATGTATGAAAAATCAATCATTGTATAGCCACACTACTTATGTTGTTTCCTATATTAAGTTACATGTGCCTTACATTCAAAGACTGTATCTTATGTATGTTTCTTTAGTAACTCACTAGACTCAAACATGCATTACTAAATGCTGCTTTTAGTACTAAATCATGTAAACTGAAGCTAAGTGCATAAGCAATTTGCTATGTGATCACAGGTAAATGGCCAATGTGCTTTTCTTTAAAGTGAAGAAAATTACTACCAGGGACTATATGAACATAATGAATTATTAGCAATTACATGTCTTAGTAATAACTGTTAACTGCTAATTTCCAAAATCCCCATCCCAACAATATTCAAGTTTATCACAAGAAATTTTAGTGTGAATTCTAAATTTCAGAAACCACATACCCATATACACATACACATGCATACATGTGTGCACACACACTTCTTAAAACTTTTGTGAATTTAATAATTTTGAAATAAATGATACCTCAAAGTGAAAAACCCCATAAACTACCTAACTAACATATACTGCTTTATAAAGAAAAAGGAAGAATGAAGATCTGCTACCTAACATCTTACCTCATAGAGTTTAAGGATTATTTTAATGCATTCATGAACAAATTTTGTTTGTTTCTTAAGACTTCCACCATATAGTGCCACCAGCTCTTCGTTGAAGTTTATACTAAAGAAATCAAAGTGGTATTTGAAGTCAATGTCTTCTGCTTTTCTAAGTGCAATAGAGCCAAGAGAGCGTACTGGAATGGAAAAGGGGGGAAATTATTTTAAGGAAGTCCAAAATAATTTAGATAAATATTACTACAATACAATGTCCTTTTTTCAGGTAATGACTTGCCCACTAGGTCCTGAATGTAAATAGCATATTTCATAATGGCAGCAAGCAGCAACCAACAATGGAATGCTTTCATTTCAGCAGCATCATTCTCTCTATTAAGAAAAATTACTCCCAGTTTAGGACTGAGGGGGAAAGTAAGCACCAAAAGTCATATCATGTCAATACAAACTAATTAAGTGATACAGAGATGTCTCTGGATTATCTTTCTCTCTCAAAATGGAATAGTTCTTGAATGTCCTACCCAAGCTTGAGAGGCTTTAACCACAGCCTCCACCACAACATTTATATCCCTAAGGAACCGATAACATCTCCTTACTACTCCTCAGATAAAGTTCATACTCCCCATCCTGGTATTCAAAGACTTCTATAACCCCTTACTTTATCCATTCAACATCACAGGCTTGTTATGAAGATCAAAGGAGATAATATTTATAAAGTACTTTGCAAACTTTAAAGCACCATACAAATATACCACCACCATCACCATTATCTTCATCTCCCCATCAACATCATCCTCAGTTCTAGTTAGTTAGTTCATCCTCTTTAATGCTTCCCAACACAATATGCCCATGCCTTCCTTTCAGTATCATATGGAAGGGACCTTGGAGTCTATCAAATCCAACCTGTACTTAAATAAGAATCCCTTCTATGATACATTTATGTTAAGTGCTCCCTCAGCCTTTAGTTCAAGAATTCCACTGAAGAAGAAGTCTCTACTCCAAGAATAAGCCCATTATGCTTTTGGATGACTCTATGTTCAGGGAACAGGTATGGGTGCACATAGCTGCTTCATCTGCAATACTCATCCTATTCCTCACTATCTATCCAAATCCTTCCCAGTCTGTCTCCCACTGTGCTAAATAAAGCCTTTCCTGAAAACTCTAGCCCATGATTCTCCTTCCCCTTTTTGACTTCCCACAGAAATTAGTATCTATTCTAATATTAATAATCTACTCAACTAGATTATAAACTCTTTGAAGGCAGGATGCTATGTACTTATTTTATAGCTTCCCTACGCCCAAAGCTAACATAGTACTAACCACATTGTAGGGATAAAAAGATTTTTTAATACAATATTTTTCAAAATTCACTTAAAAGTCTTACCTTGTTTATAACTTCCAGCATTACCAGGAAGAAAAAGAACTGGAATCCCTGACAACATGAGATTTTTGTTTTCTTGGGCATAGCTCCCTTCTCCATACAAATACAACTCATAAGCTGGATACTGTCTAGTCAGTTTGTGCGGAAGGTTGATTTTCTGTGGAAAGAAACATTTTAACCATATATCTTTAACTTTTCTAAAGAATTCAGGAAATTGAATACTTAGAAAATCCACTAACTACCACAGCAAAGCACTAAAAGAATCAAGTAAGGTAAATTATATTAACAAAATCAACAAAAAAATGTGCCACTAATCTTTCCTTCCTTTTCTAAAGTGTAATTCATATCCCCAAATGCTCATCTAAACATATGCTGCATCTGCTACCTAATTCAAAGAAAAACTAGTTATTTTTAATAATGCAGATTTATGATCTCTCTACTTCATATATTTTGTCCTACAATGGGCTCAGCAAATACATTTTAACCCTGCAGCCATGTTTTATGAGAAAATCCTACATTTCTTACACAGATAAGCCAAGAGATTAGCATTTGTTTCTGACTTTAAAGGTTAGATAGATATAGATACATATACACACATAAAACTAGCTGTCTTTGAGCTTCTGAGCAGTTTATGTGGTTGTATTTTGACTTAGTTATTATTTTAAACAGAAAAAGTTTCAACATAGCATATACAGCCCATTATTCTAGCACTGTTCAAACAACATAAAGGCAGTATGCTATAATAAATGAAGAGCTGTGTTCAGTTCCCACTTCTTACATAAACTGGCTGTGTGACTCTAATCGGTCACTTAACTTCATTCAATGCCCTAAACAACTAAGTGGCAAAGATTCCAACCTGCAATGGTGGACAGTCTCCTTATTAAGAAGTTCCCTATGGGGGTGGCTAGGTGGTGCAGTGAGTAAAGCACCGGCACCAGGGTCAGGAGGACCCGAGTTCGGTTCAGGCCTCAGACACTTAACACCCACACACAAAAAAACTAGCCATGTAACCTTGGACAAGTTACTTAATCCCAACTGCCCTCCAAAAGGCAAAAAAAAAAATTTTTTTAATTTAAGAAGTTCCCTATGCCAATGAAATCACAAGTCCACTGCTCATCTCAAATGGGACTATCTACCACCCCCAAATACCTTAAGTTATCTGCACCATATTACTAATTCAGTTCAATAAAACATTTGTTAATCTATCATGTCAAGATATCATCATAGGTCCTGAGAATATACTGACAAAAATGAAAATTCTTGTCCTCAAGGAGCTTAGTTAGAGTCTACCTCAGCCATCTTGTTGCCATCTACAATGCTGGTGTACCATGGCCCAATATATCTAGCCAGCCCAAGTCATGCTTCAAATTCTATCCCACTCACTTTCTTGACATCTGCTGCCTTGCTGGCTTTGCACATAACACTCTATCTGCTGCATTTGCACTATTAACTACCATCTTCCAGATACTATCTTTTCTCTGGGTTTCATGACACTCCTCCCTCCAGATTTTTTTCCTACCTTTCTGACCACTCCTTTTCTGACTACTTCATGACTAAATGTCTATTATCACTGCATCCTGACTCTAGGTTATGGATATTCCCCAAGGTTCTGTCTTAGGCTCTCTTTACTTGTTCCTCTATACGCTTTCTTGTTAACTTCACTAATTTTAAGGATTTAGCTATCATCTTTAAGCAGATGACAGACTGTCCTCTGGCCTCTTTGCCCTAGGGTATTCCCAGGAATCCCTGCTACAGTAAAGTATCCAAGTCAGAGTCCTTGGCCTCTGTATTCACCCCAGAGCCTTCTCCAGGGCTCCACAGGCAGGTCCCAGACAAAACACATCTCAAACTGCAAGCTCCTGCTCCTATCCATACACCCTCAAGACAAGCCTTCACCTGCCTTTCCTGCTGCAAGATCCTGTGGGCCACATGGGACTCATGGAACATATAACCACCTGCCATAAGATTAAACCATATGGGAGAGCCTTGAATAGTATAATCATCTACCTTCCTAAATGAATTCTCTCTAATCACCAATATTTTTGCATGGACTCTGTTCCTCAATGGTTGGCATACTCCCAGTCCCATATAGTCTCCATATCCCAAGGACTCTGAACACCAAGGTACTGATGTACAAATCCCATTCCCTATTCCCCATTCCCCACTGCTTGCTCCCTTACTCCCATTCCCCTCCAGCCTGTGCCCCAAATGTTCTACTCTAAATCTACTTGTCCCTTTTACTATATTCTCTGAAATACCTGCTTTTAATCTTAAAAATCTTTTTCATCTCCATCCATCTTCTGGCTCTCACTCTGACCTGGATCCCTCCTAATGCCACTATATTCCTGGCCACCCTTCACTCATATCCTATACTCACTGGTCATGGTGAGAGAATCAGAATATATCTTGCTGCTCACTATCATTTCTAGACTCTCCCTCTGTCACTATCATACAGTAAATATAGAAACAATTTACTGGTCACCTTTAAAAAGAAACCCTAAAATGAAAATTCCTAGGGACTTCACAACCAAAATCCAAAGATTCCACATCAAAGGAAAAAAAATTATAAGTGGCCAAAATGAAGGAGTTCAAATTCTAAGGAATCACAACAGGGATCATCCAAGATACAGTAGCTGCCACTCTAAAGCAGAAGAGACCTTGTAATATGATATTATAAAATTCAGAAAAATAAATTTTATTACCAAGGGGAACCTATCTGGTACTGCTATTCTACCAGAAGGTGGTAGTGGGGGAGGGTTGGACCTTTAATGGAATAGGGGATTTCCAGGCATTCCTGATAAAAAGGCCAGGACTGGGTAAACACTTTGAAATGTAAGTGCACGTGGGAAGAGAACATAGTAAAGTACACAAAATCACAAAACTGAACAGGAATATGTGAGGATAAGCTGTTTACATGTTAATAGGGAGAGAGATGTTTTCTCATAAGCTTAGTATTTTTAAAGATCAAGAGAAAGGCAAAAATGATAAAGGGTCTATAGGCGGTCTTGTTCTTTTTTAATGATTTTAGGAAAAAATAAAAATAGAAGGGAAAGGAGACCAGGAGATGATGATGGGTAGGAAAGAAGCAAAAAGAGGAGGAAAATCACTATTGCATAAAAGAGGGGTATAAGATGAAGATTATATAGCCATGAAGGAAGAATGAAGCATCCCATGAATCTCATTTCATCTGAATTAGACAAAGGAAAACTGATACATTTCTAAACATACACACCCACGTAATGATCTTGATATAGAAATATATTAAAATCAAAGAGGAAAAAGAGAGAAGATTAAGAGGCTAAGGAAAGAGAAGAGAATAGTTATAATCAAAACAAGCTGGAATATTGGAGAAAGGCATGTGAAGATTAAAAGAAAAGGAAGAGAAAGTGAAAACCTGAGAAGAGGGGCACATTAAGGAGGAAAAAATGGCCTATAAAAGAAAGGAAGCTGTTTCATTTAGAAGATCACAAGTATGAGGTAAATTCTCTCATCCTATCACCTTACTTGTAAACAAGGAGGTAGAAGTAAAGAGAAGAAAAAATGTAAGACAGAATAGAGGAAATAAACAATTAAAAAACAAAACTATGAGTGCAAATAGTATGAGTTCACCCACAAAATGGAATAGTGGAAGCATGGATTAGAAAGTTGAATCTGACAATATGTCGTTTACAAGAAAGATCTGAAACACAAAAACTCACTGTGTTCAAATGAAGGGCAGGAGCAAAATCTATCATACTTCAGCAGGACTTAAAAAAGCAAGAGTAGCAATAATGATTTTGGATAAGGCTACAGTAAACAGAAATGAGATAATAAGAGGCAAGGAAATTAGAGTATGCTAAAGGGCACAACAGATAACAAATCAATATTAATACTTAATATACATGTAACTGATAACATAGCAGCTAAATATTAACAGGATAAGTTAATTGAATTGGGGAGAAATAGATAGCAAATCAATAATAGTGGGGGATTGTAATATATCCCTTTCAGATATAGAGAAATTTAGCCAAATGATAAATAAGAAATTAAAGACCTAAACAGAACTTTAGAAAACTTAGAGGTGATAGAATCTTGGAGCAGACTGGATGGGAGTAGAATGGAATTTATGTATTTCTAAGCTGCATATCACACATTTACAAAAACTGACTGTACTAAGGAATAAAAATATCCAAAAATATAAATTATACCCATTATTTGCTGATCATAATGCAATAAAAATTCTACTCAAAAAAGGGCCCTTAAAGAAAGAATTTAAAGGTAAGTGAAGCTCTAATAAAGTCATTTTAGGTCAAAGATTAAATTATAGAAACAAGAAAATTTCATCAAAGGCAATGGAAATAATGAGACAAAATACCAAAATTTATGGGATACAGCTAAAGCAATTATAAGGGGAAAATTTATATCTCTAAATGCCTTCAGCAATAAGAAAAAGAACAAATCAATGATAAGACATACTATTAAAATAACTTGATCAACAAATCAAAAATCCCCAACTAATTAACAAAGCAGAAATTGTGAAAATTATAGATATTAATAAAACTGGAAGCAAAACAACCACTGAATTGATAAACAGAAATAGGAACTGGTTTTTAAAAATAACAAAATAGATGAAATTAACTAACTTGATTAAAAAAGAGAAAAAAACAAACTGAGAGTATCAGAAATGGAAAAAAAAACCTTAAAACTAAATAATAAACAAATGAAATTATTAGAAACTCTTTTGCCCAATTACATACTAACCAAACTGATAATACTTACAAATTGTAAAATACCCAAATTAGCAAGTGAAGAAATAGATGATTTAAATAACCCAATTTAGAAAAATAAATTGAACAAGCAATAAATAAACTCACAAAGTGAAGGAAAAAAAACCTCTAGGACCTGTTGGAATCACAAGTGAATTGTATCAATTAGTTCTGATACTACACAAACTATGTGCAATAATAATAATAAAAAAGAAGATATCATTTCTATCTTTTTCTATGATAAAAATATCCCTAATGAACATTGATGCACATAAAATGTAGCAGTGCCTGGCACATAGTAGGCCTTTAATAAATGCTGACAGAATTAATGACTAATATAGTAAATAACATTTATCATGAAGAATTATAGAGGAAATAATGGGAAGAATACAACCTGAGACTGCAAGTAAAGGTTGAATAATCACATAACAGGACAGGATCCTTTTCCAATTATGGGCTGGACTCATTGGCCATTGAAGGCCCTTCCAATTTCAAAATTCTGTGATTCTGTGAAAGGGCAATTGCTTACTACTATTACTACAACTAAAATACCTTCATTTATTGTTTGTAGTCTAAAAATAAATGGGAATTATCATTGTTATACAGTAATATGATTTAAGCCAAACTCTTAGCATAGATAATCAAGACAACCTACTTTAGCCTACTGAGATCTTCCTAATTATTAAATGATACAAAATAGAAAGGAAATAATATTCAGTTAGAGCAAGGATTATTAACCTGGGATCTTTAAAATTGCTTTTAAAAATATTTTAATAACTGTATTTCAAAAAAATTAGTTTTCTTATGCATTTTAAAACATTATTTTGAAAAGGGGTCCGTAGAATCCACCAAACTGTCAAAGGTGTCTATTACACACAAAAACCCTAAATACTCTTGAGTTAGAGAGACAAAATAAAACAAAACCATTTAAATAATTTATAGAATGCAATCTTAAAATGCCAATTATTTCATCACTTCTGTTTTCAGACCTCAATTTGCTCTTTGCATAGTCTATTCTTTATTTCTTGTTCTGCCCTCTTAGGCCAAGCAAAATTTATCATCAAATGTTTCCATTTCATTTCTTTTGCCAGTCACTAATTCAAAACCCTGATTAGCAAGCACATTTTAAGAAAAAGAGCCAATATGTAAATTTCCACAAATTTAGTCCTTAGAAAACAAATCACCACTTCAGATGAAATAGCGTACAGAACTGTAAACAGTAGTAGGAAAGTATATAGCAGAAACATACTGCTTTCCCATGACATTTCACTGAATAAGTGTGGTACTACATTCCTCTCTGATTTACCAAAATATAGTTTTAGAAACCATATGGAGGTATTTTTCTTGGAATTATTACAGGAGTTATTATTGTACAATGTGAGCATCAGAAAAGATCTTCATCATCTAGTCCAACTCGTTTTTGACATAATTGAGGAAACTACAGAAACTAACCTTTGACTTTGACTTACCCAAGGTCACAAATGTAATATAGGAAATTGAGATAAGAATCTAGGTTTTCTGACTGCAAACCCAATGCTTTCCACTACATTATTATTAAAATTAAAGCTACACATATTTTGGATAAGGATTACAGAGAAATTAACTAGGACAGTGCCATCATTTTGACACTGAACCACTGAACCATTTTATTGTGAAGAATAATCCCATGCTCTAGTACACCATATTGGTGAGAAAATTGAGGTTTGAACATACTCGGGAGGGGGGAGTGGTTAAATTTATATAAGCAAGGCCTTTGTTTTAAGAACATTAAAGGAAAAAACCGGTCCTTTTTACACCGTAGCCCTACCTGTTTTGCACATAGTAGTCACTTAATAAATGTTTGAATTGAATAGAAAAATAACAACACTGTGGAACAGGTGGTGCATGCAACTGGTAACAGGTTGGGATTGTTAAGTACTAGCACACACAAATACCAAAAGAGATGTAGCTTATAAAATATATTTGTGCAAACAGCTTCAAAAGAAACATACTCCCCCTCTCCCCCCCCCCCATTCAGTCATGCATCAAATCCTACAGAACACAGCTTCTACAAGGGAAAACAATGCCTTCAACAGGCAGCCTACACTCACACTCCCTTCCTCTGCAGCATTTTATACCTGGTTGCAGAAAAGGGAAAACTACCGTCTGTGATATTGGGGGGAGGGGGAGTTAAAATAACGAGGTCTCGGCAGGCACCTGTTGGGGGGCAGGAAACACTGAGGTAACGTTGGAATGGGGGTGAGGGATTTGGTTAGAGCCATGCCAAAAGGAAGAATCCAGGGCTTGGGATCTGGAAACTATCGTGAGGCAAGGGGCATGGGGAATACTGGGGAGGGGGCGAGGACTGGGAAGCAAGGGCTAGCACCTAGCAACAATCCCCATTAAATACGAATAGGTTGTTAGTGAAAGGAGGGGTCACAGAGACAGGGCTGGGGTATGTTGGGGTGAGGGGAGAAAAAAATGGGGTTGGGGGAGGGGTGGGGCAGAAGCGGGGGCGGGGCTACACTCACCTGGTATTCTGGATACTCGAACATGTAGCTCATGCTGCACCTGTTCTCTTCGTACCCAAAGAAAACATCCCATATTCCAAGGGCCACCATCAGCGCCAAAACCCCATAAAACGTCACCGTCCAGGCTTTGGCCAAAGAGACCATCTCGCACAGAGAGCTGGGGCCTCCAGCCCTGGCCGACCGACTGACTGACGGAGACCCTGACACCCTAGTGACTCTCTGCTAGGAGACCAGGCAGGAGAAGCGCCTCTGCGCATGCGCCCACCCAGCTCCCACGCCCACCTCCCCCCACCATGTCGGTCTGTCAGCCTGCCAGCCCGCCCTTCCCCGCGGCTGTTCGAACGCAAGCACGCATGCGCGGAATAGGGGGGGCCCCGCAGAGGGGGTGTGTGTGTGTGTGTGTGTGTGTGTGTGTGTGTGTGTGTGTGTGTGCGCGCGCGCGTTCGGGTTCGGGTTCGGATTCCTGTTCGTTCCTTTCCCCCGCCCCTTCCCTCTCCTTAAAGAGTCTCAGCAGAAGGAGGAGGAGGGATGGGCCGGGGGATTGCTGGAATTCTGAATCACAAATATGGAAGAGGAAGACGAAATGGAAGACACAGAAGTGGCTGAGAGGGAAGCGAGTAAAAGGCTAACAATAAAGGCTCTAGGCCATCAGGTGTCACTCCTGCTTCCCTATCTGCCGCTACCTTTGAGCCCTTTCGTACTATGGGGAAACGCCCCACGTCTGAGCCCTCCATCTGAGAACACCCAGGCTACCGCAGGCAGCCTCACGCTGTATGCACACAAAGGGGCATAGAGAGGAGACCAGATCTACGACGCGTTTTTGGTTTGGTTTTTGTTTGGCTTCAGGACTAAAAACCGTTGACTTAGAAAGTACTGAACGACCCTTTGTAAAAGTGGCAAGGGAAGGGATTGATTAATTTAAAAAAAAAAACAGACTGGGAAAAATGATTCCAAAAGGTCTTCAAGACCTGTGTTTTCACCCATCCCTCCCCGGCTCTTCTTTGGTCTCACAGGATGGGCTAGTGGGCCTCCTTGCTTAGACTAAACCTGAATATTTGACCTGCCCTTCCGTTCTTATATAAGGCATAATTGGATATCCCTTAGAGTTCCACTAGACTAAATTATTATGCTTCAGGTAAAGAAACAGAGGCCAATTGAAATGAGATTATCTCTCCAAGACTACTCGGCAATTAAGATTCAAGGCCAGGTTTTGTTGTTGCAGAAGTTATACTCCATATTTTTGTTGTTTTAATTCAAATTTTAAATTTACTATATTATAGTATATATTCAACTTACATAATATTGTGCATTTGTTCCTGCCTAATGGCATCTTAATTTTTTGTGCACATACTCAACTGGTACCTGTATGAAAATCCCCTCTACAATTTTCCTGTCACCATTATATAAGTCTTAATCAATCCTGTACTTGAATGCTTCATTTACCAATAAGAAGAAAGTCCTCATATACACCAAAATATTTATGTTAATTTTGTGACAGCTAAGAATTGGAAACAAAGCAGATACTCATCAATGAAGGAATGGATAAACAAATTGTGGTACCTGAATATAATGGAATATTACTACGTTGCAAGGAATAGTGTATGTGATGAATACAGAGAAGCATGGATCATAGGAATATAGATTTAGACCTGGAACTAATCTTAGATCATCTAGTCCAGCCCTTACAATGTGCAGATAAGCAAATTGAGACACATAGAGGGGAAGTGACTTTCCCTTGGTCACACAGCACAATAAATCAAACAAACATTTATTAAGCACCTACCACGGATAAGGCATTCTGCTAAAGTGCTAAGGATACAAAGGGGGAAAAAAAAGAGGCCTTTCCTTTAAGGAGCTTACATCCCGGGAGAGTTTGGGAGACCAATTCGTATGTAAATAAACATGGCGAAGTGGAAAGAAAATGGCTTCTAAAGTCAAAGAACATAGATTCAAAACCTAACTCTTATGCCTAATACCTGCATTGCCTTGGGCAAGCCTAGGTCTCACTTTGCTCATCTATAATAATAAAGGGGTTGGACCAGTTGGCCTCCAAAGTCCTTCTAGGTCATAATATTTATGACCTGTGATTAAGCAAATGCAAAATAATTTCAAGAGGGTGAAGGCATTAACAACTAAGAGGATCAGGAAATGTATTCTGTAGAAAGTGGCACTTGAGCTGGGTTTTGACAGAAGCTGGAGATTTTATCCGATGGAAGAGGGGAAAGAATGTATTCCAAATATGGCAGATCACCTAGGCAAAAGCATGTCAGTGGAAGGAAGATAGTTGTGTTTAGGGAATAGCTAGTGTGTTTGCTTGATCAGAATAGAGAGTGAATGAAGGTGTAATGTGAATGAGAGGAAAATTAAATAAGAGCTATATTAATAATGGAAGGCTTTAAATGCCAATCTGAGACATCTGTATTTTATCTTAAAGACAACAGGGAGCCACTAGAGATTTTTGAATAGAGGATCAAATATATCCGTTTCTCAGATAGATTGGTGAGAGGAGAAACTGGTAGCAGGGAGACCAATTAAGAGGCTTAATCTAGGCAAGAGTTGTTGAAGGACAAAACTAGGATAGAGGCTGAGGAATTAAAAAGGGAGAAGATGTGAAAGATGTTATGGAGATGGAAGCAATAAAAATCAGTAACATAATTTGGTAAAGAAGAGTCAAAATGATTTTTTTGTATTTCTGAGTATTAAGTCAAGCTCCATTTTGAACCCAATTTTTCTACTTTTAATAATGGATTGTCATAAACTTCTGAAATTTGCTCTTCTTGTAATAATCTTAAACAGGCTATCATTCAACTTTAGAGAAAAAAAGTGCCAGCTACAAGTTTAAAGGTTTCAACCACCTTTAGTAAGTGATAGAGGTGATATTCAAACCCAGATCATCTGACTTACAATCTGGTATTGTCTTGATTACACCACAAGCTGCCTTTTTCTCTTTTGGATGCATTACAGTTTTGCAAAGTCTTTTCTAAAATGTGGTACCCAGAACTGAACACAATACCCTAGAAATTATTTTTAGCTAAGTAAAGCATACTAAGACCCTCTCATTTGACCCATCTCATGTTATCCTCTCCTGTGCCTCTCAGTGCAGCTGAGGACCATGGTTGGTTTTTGTTTTGTTTTTTTGCTACTTTTTCACAATTCATGTAAAATATACAATCCACTAAAAATCCCAATTGAATCTCTTAGTTAAAGAACCTTTATATAGAGGAAAGATTAGATTTATTCTTCTTGAGCCCAGAGAATAGAACTAAGAATAGTAGGCAGAAGTTGCAGAAAAAGATTCCAGCTCAATGTTAGGATTTTTTTTCTTGGTATGATTAAAACTGTCTAGAAGTGGAGTGAGCTGTTCAAAGAAACATTGAATTCTCCGTTACTGGAGTTCTTCAGACAATGTTTTCTAGAGACATGTCAGAGATAGCAATTCAATTTGGTAAGCATTTATCTGGCTGTTATTTCATGCAAGGTACTGTGCTAATTTTTGAGACTATGAAGACAAAAATAAAAGTTCCTGGTCTAAAAGAGTTTATATTTTACTGTATCCTTTTGGAAGGCAAAGGAACTAGGATCACAACCAAGAATCACCTGCCCATCAAAACTGAGTATAATCCTTTAGGGGAAAAAATTGTCATTCACTGAAATAGAGGACTTTCATGTATTCCTTATAAAAAAGACCAAAACTGAACAAACATTTTGATTTTCAAATAAAAGACTCAAGAGAAGGATATAGAGGTAAAAAGGAAAGAGAAAACATAAGGGATTCAATAAGGCTAAACTCTACATTCCTATATATGAAGAAAATACTTGTAACTTCTTTTTTTTTTTTTTGCTTTTTTGGAGGGGAGAAGGTTGGGCAATTGGGGTTAAGTGACTCGCCCAAGGTCACACGGCTAGTTTTTGTGTTAAGTGTCTGAGGTCAAATTTGAACTCAGGTCCTCCTGACTCCAGGGCCAGTACTCTCTATTCATTGTGCCACCTAGCTGCCCTGATACTTGTAACTCTTAAGAAGTGTATTACTATTAGGGCAACTAGAAGTATACTTAGAAACGGTGAGGGTATAAGGTGACTTTGATGAGATGATATCCCCCACCCCCCAAAAAAAAATTAAGGGGTGAGAAAGGAGACTACACTGGGAGAAGAAGTAAAGGAGAGGTAGAATGGGTTAAATTATCTTACATGAAGAAGTGCAAAAGCTATTACAGCGGATGGGATAATGGAGTAGGGGGGCAATGGGCATTGCTTGAACCTTATTTTCATTGGAATTAGCTCAAAGAGGGAAAATATACACAATAAGGTGGGTATAGAAATCTATCTTACATCATCAAAAATGAAAAGGGTGGATTTACCACCAATGAAGAAGAAATTGAAGCAATTATTATGAATTATTTTGCCTGATTATGTGCCAATAAATCTGACAATCTAAACAAAATTGATGAATATTTACAAAAACGTAAATTGCCCAGATCAACAGAAGAGGAAATAGAATACCCAAATAATGCCATCTTAGAAAAAGAAATTGAACAGGAATTTAATGAACTCCTGAAGAAAATATCCCCAGGGCCAGATGGATTTACAAGTGAATTCCACCAAAGATTTAAAGAACAATTAATCCCAATACTATATAAACTATTCAGAAAAATGGGTGAAGAAGTCCTACCAAAGTCTTTTTATGAAACAAATATGGTGATGATACCAAAACCAGGAAGAACTAAAACAGTGAAAGAAAACTGTAGACCAATTTCCCTAATGAATATTGATGCAAAATTTTAAAATAAAATATTTTTAAGGAGATTACAGCAATATAGCACAAAGATCTTACACTATGATCAGGTGGGATTTATATCAGAAATGCAGGTCTGGTTCAATTTTAATGGACTATATTAATAATAAAACAAACAGAAATCATGATTTACTCGATAGATTCAGAGAAAGCTTTTGACAAAATACAGTATCCGTTCCTGTTAAAAACATTAGAGAGGATATGAATAAATTGAACATCCCTTAAAATGATAATTAGTATCTAGCTAAAACCATAAGCAAGCACTATTTGTAAAGGTGTAAAAGCTGGAAGCCTTCCCAATAAGATCAAGGGTAAAGCAAGGATGCCCATTATCACCACTATTACACAAAACTACCAGAAATGTGTTTGTATGTATATCTACATATATGTATACATGTGTGCACACACATATATACACATGTGTGTGATGAAAAAGAATTTGAAGAAATTAGAATTGGTGATGTGAAAACAAAGCTATCACTCTTTGCAGATGATATGATGGTAATACTTAAAGAATCCTAGAGAATCAACTAAAAAAACCACTTGAAATAATTAACATCTTTAAACAAAATTGCAGGATATAAAATAAGCCCACATAAATCATCAGCATTTCTATATATTACCAACAAAGACCACCAAAAAGAGACAGAGAAATTCCATTTAAAATAACTGTAGACAATATAAAATACTTGTGAGTCTACCTGCCAAGACAAACCCAGGAACTAAATGAACACAATTACAAAATATTTTTCACACAAATAAAGTCAGATCTAAATAATTAAAATGTTATCAATTGCTCATGGGTAAGTTGAGTCAATATTAATAAAAATGATAATTCTATCTAAATCAATTTACTTATTCAGTGCCATACCAATCAAACTACCAACAATGATTTTATAGAGCTAGAAAAATAATAACAAAATTCATCTGGAAGAATAAAAGGTCAAGAATATCAAGTGGGGAAAATGTGAAGGAAGGTGGCATAGCCATACCAGATCTCAAGCTATATTATAGAGCAGTAATCATTGAAACTACCTAGTACTGGCTAAAAAGTAGAGTAGTGGATCAGTGGAATAGAGTAGGTACACAAGACACAATAGTAAATGACCATAGTAATCTATTATTTGATAAACCCAAAGACCCCAGTTTCTGGGACAAAAACTACTAGGAAAACTGGAAGACAATATGACAGAAACTATAGACTAACATCTTACACAGTATACAAAAATAAAGTCAAAATAGATATATAATTTAGGCATAAAAGGTGATACCATATACAAATCAGAGAGAAAAGGAATAGTTTACCTGTCAAAACCATGGAGAGGGGAAGAATTTATGACAAAACAAGAGATAAAGAACATTATGAGATATAAAATAGATAATTTTGATTATATTAAATTGAAAGTTTTTTGCACAAATAAAACCAGTGCAACCAAGATTCTAAGGAAAGAAAAAAGCTAGGAAACTTTGTTCTTTAAATTTATTCACTTCTAGTTTACAACATTTAGTTCCATAAGTTTTTGAGTTCCAAATTTTCTCTACTTCCCTCTCCTCTCCCCCACCGTGGCGGCATGCAATCCAATATAGGTTCTACATACACCTTCACATTAAACATTAGTCAAGTTGTAAAGAACAATTAGAACCAATGGAACAATGACAAAGAAGGAACAAAACAAAGCAAAAAAGAGAGAGAGCAAGTAGTTTGCTTCTATCTGCATTCAGACTCTGCAAATCTTTCTCTGAATGTGGATAGCCTTTTCCATCATGAGTCTTTTGGGGTTGTCTTAGAATCTTGCATTGCTGAGAAGAGCTTGGTTTATCAAAGTTAGTCATCACAGATACAATGTGTCTGTGATTGTGTAGTGTTCTCTTGACTCTGTTCCCCTCACTCAGCATCAGTTTATATAAGTCTCTCCAGGTTATTATGAAGTCTGTCTGCTCCTCATTTCTTATAGCACAGTAGTATTCCATTACATCCATATACCACAACTTGTTTATCCATTCACTAACTGAAGGGCATCCCCTTGATTTCCAATTCTTTGCCACCACAAAAAGAGCTGCTATAAATATTTTTGTACATACATGTCCTTTTCCCACTTGTATGATCTCTTTGGGATACAGCCCTAGAAGTGGTATTGCTGGGTCAAAGGGTATGCAAATTTTTATAGCCCTTTGGGTTATAAATTGCTCTCCAGAATGGTTGAATCAGTTCATAACTCCACCAACAATGCATTAGTGTTCCAATTTTAGGAAACAAAATTTTTTTTGCTTTTTTTTTTGGAGGGGGGAAGACTGGGCAATTGGGGTTAAGTGACTTACCCAAGGTCACATGGCTTGTGAGTGTTAAGAGTTTGAGGCCACATTTGAACTCAGGTCCTCCTGACTCCAGGGCCAGTGCTCTATTCACTGTGCCACCTAGCGGCCCCTAGGAAACAATTTTTACAGCAAGTGTCTCTGATAGGGCCTCATTTCTCAAATATATGGAGAAATAAGTCAAATTTATAAGAATACAAGTCTTTCCTCAATAGACAAACTGTCAAAGGATATAAACAAGTAGTTTTCAGATGAAGAAATCAAAAGTCACATGAAAAAATATGCTAAATCACTATTGATTAGAGAAATACAAACTAAGACAACTCTGAGGTACTACAGAACACCTATCAGACTGGCTGATATGACAGAAAAGGAAAATACTATCCACATCCAAAGAAAGAACTGATGGATTCTGAATGCAAGTTGAAACATACTATTTTCACTTTCTTTATTTTTGTGCTTTTTTCTTTTGATCTGTTTCCTCTTTCACAACATGACTAATATGAAAATAGTTTTACATGATTACACATATATAACCTATATGAAATTACTTAGCATCTTAAGAAGGGGGGATGGTGGGAGAAAATTTGGAACTCAAAATATTTTTTAAAATGAATGTTAACATTTGTTTCTTCATGTAATTGGAAAAAAATAAAATACCATTACATTTTTTTTAACTGGATTCTTAGGTGAAGTTGGACTAGACTGACCTCTGCTTAAGCTTGTCTTCAATTATTTTTGGATCTTTACAATTCGGATATTCTTTGGTTTCTTATTAATGCTCAAAGTCAACATATTCATAAGAGTTTATTGCATTGAACTCTTAAAGCAGAGTGTTCTGATATGCCACCTGTTAAAAATGAAAGTGAAATTAGTCTGACAGGACTAGTTTTTGATGGAGGGATGTGGGTTTTTGCAGATCACCATTTCCTCTTATAAATGCATGAAAACAATCCTGTTGATAATATATTATGAGAGCTCCTAAGAAGATAACAGAGTGAGAGGTAACCAGGCACTGCTCCCTTTCACTACATCCAATAAAAAAGAAAAATACCCCAAAATAGAGCTACCATTCATTCCCAGGGCCCCACCAAGGACTCTGGTCTCACAGATACCAGGATGGATTGACTCCAAAGGGTCAGTTTCTTTCTCTTTAGCTTATTGTTGCCACCACAAAGTAAATCAGGCTTAGTTACAGTTCATGCATAGGGTTTCTTCAAAATCAGGCAACAGGCACCCCAACTCCCACATAGATACCCAATATATATATTTTATAGAAAATTGGCAAGGTCCAGCTCTCCTGGTCCTTTATGGCATGACTTTAGTCCTTCAACAGCAAAATGATCTGTGAAGGATCTTTTTTTTTTTTTCGATCATTCCAGTAGTGTCCAACTTTTATTAACCCCATTGGGGGTTTTCTTGGCAGATACTGGAGTGGTTCGCCATTTTCTTCTCCTGCTCATTTTACAGAGGAGGAAACTGAGGCAAAGTTAAATGACTTGCCCAGGATCACACAGTTTAGGAGTGTCTGAGGTCATATTTGAATTCAAGAAGATGAGTCTTCCTGACTTCAGGCCCGGCACTCTAGTTCCACCTAGTTCCCCATGAATGATCTACTTCTCACTAAGAAATTTCTTTCTAGGGGACCAGTATCCAACTCTGAAACCCAGAAACTTTTGAACTTGAGAACCCTTGAAGATAATATTATCCATCAGGTGACCCCAAAGGCTAGAAATAGCCACCAAAATTTCTAGTCAGTCTCTTACCTGTGCCCAGTAAAGGACAGAGAAAGGCAGAAAGTAGTCAGGAAATCCCTCCTTAGGCCATTTGCTATGGACTTCTTATATATAGGTAGGTCCTTTATCTTCTTGGAAATGGGGATGGGGGTCCAGAGAAAGAAAATTTTCCTCTGTCTGGAAGTCCAAGGGAGAGAAAGTACAAGAAAAGAAACAGGGAAATTGTAGGTGTCTGACACCTTATAGACTCTTACAACAAATTCCTCCCATCAATCCTCCATCATTCTCAGTTGCCAATCATCTTGGAGGCAGCCGTTGTCCCTGGGGACCAATCTGAGGAGTTTTCTGGGTCCTCTGAGCAAAAAGCTAGGGCATATGGCTACTTCCATGAGAGGTATCCTTCAGGCAAAGGTTCAGACCCTGCATTTATTGCATCAAGTTGATTGAGGGACTCCTCAAATTAAACAGAGACTCCCATACACCATAAAAGTATCAAGGACAGAAAGAAGAGAATTAAAAGAACTCACAGCAGAATTATTAAACAAACAAACTGAAGGCCACACTCCCATTTACATTGCTCCTATTGCTCTCACTCCCACTACCTTCCTCCCGTAGACCGTGGCTGTGTTGGAGTAGGATAATTTGTTATCATTGAGAAATCCTGCTGAGAGTCCCACTGACCTCACAGTCACCCAGGTACAAAATCTGTCATGATACGGACTTTTACATCTTCTTCACACCCTCTATCCAATTAGCTGCCAAGCAATGATGAAAATCGCAAAAATCTTCTCTTTACTCTCATTGTCACAGTAGTTCAGGTCCTCATTACTCCTCACATTGGTTTTCTTAGTACCCTTGTAACTGGTCTCATTGCTTTCAGTCTGACTTCTCTAATTCATACTCTGTTTGGTTAACAAAATATTCTCATTAAGACACATATCTGATCATGCCATTCCTCTGCTCAAAGACTTTCAATTGCTCCCTATTGCCTTTAGGATATAATATAAACTCTTAAGCCTAGTATAATAATGATAATAATAGTAATAGATAATAACAGTTAGCATTTATATATTGCTCGAAGGTTTGCAAGGCACTTTAGAAATATTATTTCATGCAATTCTCACAACAACCCTGGGAGGTAGATACTATTATTAATCTCCATTTTATAGGTTAGGAGACTAAGGCCAAGAAAGGTTAAGTGATTTGCCCAGGATCACACAGCTAGTAAGAATCTGAGGTAGGGTTTAAACTCATCTCCTTGTCTCTAACTGGATGCCTACCTGGCATTTTAAGACTCTTCACAATCTGACTCCAGCCTGTCTCTTCAATCTTTAGCATTTTACTTTCATATATTCCACGTCCTAACCCTGAACTACAAGCTTTTTGCCAAACTTGACTTTGTATCTCCCTTCTCCATACCTGGATGTCCCCCATTCCTGAAATATACTTAATCATTCCTATCTGCCACAGTCCTATCCTCCTTCAATATTCAGCTAAGGTGCCATCTCTTCTAAGTAACCTTCTCTGATCCATGACACTGAAAGCACTATCTGGTACCTCAAATCACCATGTGATTCAGTGTAAATTTTTTGGTGAAAGACACTTTTTCATTTTTGCTTTTATATCTCTAGCATTTTGCATACAATGTCTTGTACAGACTAGGCACTCGATAAATATTTAAATTAAACTGAATTCACATCTTCTACAAAGATGTTAAAAATTCTTTAAGAGCTTGAGCTGGCAGTAGATAAAATGAGTATTGAGGTTTTGTGCTTCTAGGGATGTTAGCAAATTAAAAATATATGTGTATTTTCTTTTAATGCATCCTATAGAAAATTAACAACTTTAAAAATCTATAATTTCAATCTTATTTCTAGTTGATAATAATGGCATCACAAATCAAACAGTCCAGATGGCGCCAAATGGACCTTTTATAAGCATTTTTAATTGAGATGTCCAAAATCTAATCAGGCCAGCAGTCTCAGGGAAATTTACATGCTAATGAATGAGTCCTTGTGAATAAAGTGGGCCAGGATATTAATCATTTTAACAAGTAACTGTAAACAAGTGAAATTTAACTATAATTTTTACAATAATAATGAAGTGAGGAAAAAATCTTATGTTCGCAAAGGAAGAACTTAAAAATAAGACATCCTGGTTCTTAAAAACAAATAAATAATTTATGTTTTTAGCCAAAAACAGAAACCTGAGGGAAATACAAGTATCAATTTTGGTAATTGTTTTTAAAACAAAAGATTAAGATTTTATTTCTCCTTTCACTAGATTTCTACTTACAGGATAAGCAACTCTGACCTGACAGTCTTTAGTCCTTCATGATGGACTCAGTATTCATGTTTCTTCTAGTACTACAACAGTTATTCACTCAACATAGTCCTTTTAGTCACACTGTACTTTCTGCCCATCTGTTATGTTTCCTAGAAAGACCTACAATACATTTAGGTTAAACCATATGGTCCAAAAACCTGCCACTGTGTAGTAGCCAAGACCTGTTTGTATTTAGTACAAATGAATGTGATAATTTGAATTCTGTCCAAAGCTGACCATTTTCATTTTTCCTGGAACAGAACTTTAGCTCAGACAAAAAGCTGGTCCTGAAACACATGATTACCTAAAGTAATCCAATTCCACTCAGCGAACATTTATTAAGCACTTACTATGTGCCAAAAACTATGTTAAGCATTGGAATACAAATACAAGCAAAGACAGTCCTTACATTCTAATGGTGGAGACAACACATAAAAAGACACAAAGACAAAAGGATACAAGAATAAAAATGGAAAAAATGTACAACACCTGAATAGCATTAGAGGCTTTGAAGTAGTCAATTTTGACTAGCTAGAGTAGTTTGGCTAGGATAATACCACAGCTAAACGTAGTGGGTGTGCATAGGCATGCCCTCAGATGTCTTCTTATAATTCCCAAGACAGGGGGAGAATTCTGCATGTGCTCTGTTTTTATTGCCCTTTTTTTCTGGCACTACCTCCAGTTCATGACTTAACTCACACACTTGAGTAATAGGCTTGATCTTTAAAAGGGAAATTAGACTTGTATAAAGATTATCAGCAGAAAATAGAGACACCCTAAATCAGATACAGGATAGACTAGAATAAAAAGTTTTTCTATGGGAGAAAGGAGATGGATACCCTAAGGAAGAAGCAGATAATTATCTTCCAAGGAAAGATGAAATCCACACTTGCTAAGAGAGACCACCAGATAAGAGTGAGAGGAAGAAGAGTCAGTGGGTAGAGGGGGTACTAGGACCTCTCTGCTGAGGATAACTGAAGCATTTATTTGTTAATATGATAATAGCAAAAGAGAGGTCTGTTATCTTTCTAGGGCATGTATTCAGGATGTGACCAAGAATCTACCCAATACTTCTTTTACAAAAGCTTGACTTTCAATAAAATCAAACCAGATAATTATTATCCACTTCTATTGATTTATCTGGGCATAAATAAGAGTGTAATTTGTTAGAAAGCATTCCTGGAGATAATGAAGTCTTGAGTAAAAAAAGGGGAACCTTAGAAACATAGATGGTGTTTTCGCCACTGTTGGCCAATCAAAGGCAAAGGTGTTGCAGAATTACAGAATCACAGAATTTGAGAGTTGGAAGGAACTTCAATGGCCATCTAATTTAATTCAAACCAGAAAGAAATCAATCAATCAACATTTATTAAATACATACTATATGCCAGATACTCTGCTAATCCATACTACCACATATCTGACAAGTGGTCATCTAGCTTCTGCCTGAAGAATTTCAAGAAAAGGAAACATCACTTCTTAAGGCAATCCATTCCACTTTTAGCTAGCTCTAAAGGTTTTAAAGGTCTTCTACACACCAAGCCTAATTTTACCTCTTTGACACTTTCACCTAGTGCTTCTGATTTGGCCCTCTAGGGTCAAATAGAGTATATTTAACAATAACACCAGACACACTTAAAAATACTTGATGAAAGCTAGCATATCTTCCCTTAGTCTTTCTCTTCTCCAGGCTAAACATCCCCACATCTTTCAAATGATCTTTATATAAAATGAACTCAAGGCCCTTCACTATCTTGGTTCCCCATTCCTGGGGCTTTATCTTAAAAATATATATATTTCTTCCTTAAAATGTGGCACTCAAAACTGAATACAATATTCCACATGATGTCTGTTTTAGGTAGAGTATATTGAGAATATTAGCTCGTTATTCCTGGAAATTATATCTCTCAATGTAGTAGCCCAAGATTACATTAGCTTTTTTTTTTTTTTACTACCATATCACTGAAGAGATTGTTGCATTGTAGATTTGGGAAGTGAGCAGTTATTTAAGAAAAAAGGTGTCTGACAATAGGCTTTAGCCTTCTGGATCATGGCTTAAAATGTGGGAAAGACAAGCTTCTGACCAAGGATGGAGTATAACTACCAAGGCCTGGTAAAAATGTATTTGCCTTCAGTTTTACCATTTCTTAAAATGGCTTTAAATTGAAAATAGCAGGACAGGGAGAAAACTATGTCTGCGTATTAAGCTAGATACCTCAGTGAGAAGCTGCACTGACAAGAGGAAAGCAGTATGAGCTCCCAGAAATTTACAAGAGAAAAAGTCTTAGAAAGGAGCCTCAAGTGTCTACATACAAAAGCTGAAAGTGTACTAGAGAGCCTAATGTGAGGTGACATATTTGACCTCATGAATATCATTGAAATGGTAGAATGATACTTATAACTAGAATTTGCACTAGAAGGTATGCTATTCAAAGAAACAGAATAAGTAAAAGGTTATGGAGTAGCACTGAAAATTAAAATCTCATATGAGAAAATGCAGGAACCAGGGAGAGAGACCCTTTAAAGGTTCAGGAATTCTGACTTTTTGCGTTTATGTATGTGTGTCATGGATCCCTTTGGCAGTCTGGTGAAGCCTATGGACCCTTTCTCAGAATAATTTTTGTAAATGCATAAAATAAAATACATGTAATTTCAAAGAAAATCAATTTTATTAAAAAGTATATTTTTTTTAAAGATGAAAGACCTCAGATTAAGAACCCCTAGGTGAAGACTAAGCAAATGAAGAACAAATTATATTGATTTTGGAGTAGACTACAGACAACCCAGACAGAAAGAGGAAATAAATGAAGTGTCTGGGAAACATATCACAAGCCTGGCACAGAGGCATGATATTGTATAAGAGAAATTTAATTATCTGGACTCTGCTGGAGGTCTTTCCCTGACAAATGCAGAACAGCTAACAAGCATAAGAATAATAGCTAACATTTATATAGTGTTTTAAGGTTTTCAAAGCACTTTACACATATTATTTCATCAATCCCCATAATAGCCTTATGAGGTAGATGTTATTATTATCCCCATTTTACAGATGGGAAAACTGAAGCTAAGAGAGGTTGAGTGACTTGCTAAGGGTCACACAACTGAAAAGTGATTAAAGTAGGATTTGAACTCAGTTCTTCCTAACTCCAGGTCCAACACTCTCATGCTACCTAGCTGTCTGGACCTTGGGGAAAAGTAACCACTCCATCTTTTAATTTAGAGCAGAGGAAAACTGGATTTTGGATGAATAATTTAACATGCACCTTATATTTTGGAAGAATTGACTTCAGTGAGTTTAGGGAAAATATCAATAATAGGTAGATAGGTAGGATCCTATGAATGAATATTTTTAAGGGAAGTCAGACCAGGAGAGATGGTAAGATCTCAAGAATGAATGTCTGAAGACAAAGGCTGAAAAATTATCAATGGGAAAGAAAAGGAAGAATTGTCTAATGAATGACATGGAGGACTAGGGAAATCATCAACTACCTTTGTTTGTTTTTTAAAGACACACACAGAATATAGAAACTAAGGCAGGTAATAGAGAATGAATAAATAAGTTTGGCCTGCTCTTGTAAGAAGTGTCAGGAACACTCAAGTTCAGAATGATTTGTGATTGCTAAGTAAAGTGAGGAGCAACAGAGGGTTTTAAAGCTGTATTAGGGAAAACAGAATCAAAGAAAGGATAGGACCACTACTTAGGGTGGTTGGCACCATGGTTGACATATGTTGGACTGAGCTCCTGAAATCTTATTTCACTTTATTTTCTCTGGCATAGAAGGATCTTTGGACAGTAAAAATGGATTTAAAAATAAATACAAGGCACTGGATGGATGGTATGACAAGTTGGGGGATGAGGAAACATTTTGTGTAGAGGGTAGCACTTGAGTTGAGTCTTGAAGGAAATTAGGGATGATAAGGGGAGAGAGTACATTCCTGGCAGGGAGGACAGTTAGTGCAAATGCCTGGGGAGAAGAGATGGAATGTTGTTTTTAAGGAATAGTCCTTTTAAAGGCTAGGTTGTAAGTGGTGGCATCAGTAGGGGTAGTTCTCATGCAGAGATGGTGAAAGGGTCAAAGGCCTAGTCAGAAAGAGATTCCAGGGGAATGCTATGTTGGCACTGAGTGCAGGCTCTGGTGCTATTTGGCAACTACATTGCCCATTACCTAATTCTAGGTTGCAGTTCCAGGGCAGACAAGAGCACCTCCGGTTGCAAGGGAGCAGGGATCCTACCTGGGTGAGTTGCAATTCCAGGGAGGAGAAGAGTTGTGGTTGTGAGAGAGCAGGGGCCCTACCTGGGGTACCAGAGCACACACAAGGAGAGCAGTGACCACATCTCTCCCCAGATCACATCACTCTGGAAGCACTGAAATCCAGAACTAGTCCATCTTAGAATAAGAGAAATCTAACCATAAAATAAATAAGAAAGATGTTAAGGAGATAAATAAATTTTTGAAAGTTAGATATAATAGATCTCTGGAGAAAAGTGAATGGGAATAAAAAGAAATACATCTTTTTCTCAGTTATACATAGTACCTTCACAAAAACTAACCATGTATTAGGACATAAAAACTTCACAACCACATGCAGAAACACAGAAATATTAAATGCATCCTTTTCTGACCATAACACAATAAAATTTACATTCAACAGAGGTCCTTGGAAGCATATATTAAAAATTATATGTAAACTAAATAATCTAATCTTAAAGAATGACTTGAAGAACAAATCATTTAAACAATCAATTTCACTAAAGATGAAAACAATGAAACAACATACCAAAAATTGTGGGATGCAACCAAATCGTTACTTAGGGGGAATTTTATATTTTGAAATGTTTATATCAATAAAAGAAAGATCACATCAATGAATTGAGTATTCAACTAAAAAAATAAACTAAAAATCTCCAATTAAACACCAGAATAGAAACCTTGAAAGTCAAAGGAGAGATGATTAAGATTGAAAGTAAAGAACCCATTGAAATAGGAGCTGGTTTTATGGGGAAAAAAACCACACACACAATAAAAGAGATGTTAAACCATTGGTTAATTTGATTAAAAGACCACTTTGGCTGGACCATACAGTAAGCATAGGCTCTCTCTCTCTCTCTCTCTCTCTCTCTCTCTCTCTCTCTCTCTCTCTCTCTCTCTCAGGTTAGGGGTGGCTAGGTGGCACAGTGAATACAGCACCAGCCCTGGAGTCAGGAGAACCCTAGTTCAAATCTGGCCTCAGACACTTACCACTAAAACTAGCCATGTTACCTTGGGCAAGTCACTTAATCCCTGTTGCCTTCCAAAAAGCAAAAAAAAAAAAAAAGATGAGGTTATACAGTGTGTCCCAAAAATTCTCAGTTCAATTTTAAGCTTTAACAGCTTAAAACTGCAATAAGACTTTGGGACATCCTGTATCTGATCCTATAGATAACAGAGAAGCATTAGGGTTTATTGTGCAATGGTCATACCTACACTTTAGGAACATCACTTTGGCAGCTATGTGGATAGATTGTAGAGGTGAGAGACTTGAGGCTTGATGAACAATGAGTAAGTAGTCTATTACAATAGTAGAAGGCAAGACATGATGAAGACCTATACTAAGATAGTATCTGTGCGATTGGAGAAGGGAACAAATTCAAGAAATGTTGTAGAGGTAGAAAATATCTACATGTAGATAAAATGTAGAATAAAAAGAGTTAATAAAAAAAGACATGTAGAATAAAAGAGTTAAAAGTTGAAGGTTACTTCACAGTTATAAACCTGGGTACCTGGATGCTAGTGCCTTTGATAGAAATAGGGAAGTTCAAAACAGGGATGAATTTTTTGAGAAACAATGATTTCTGTTTTGGACATAATGATTTTGAGATGTCTATATGATATCCAGCTTGAAATATTTAACAGACAGTAGGAGATGTAATACTAGAAATCAAGGGAGAGATTAAGACAGGATATTTAGATTTATAGCCATCAACATAGAGCTAAACCCAAGAGATCACCAAGATGAAGCATATTGAGAGAAGAGGACCCAGGATAGAGTCCTTGGGTTCACTGGTAGTCAGAGGGCACAAGAAGGGATGATTGTGAAGGTAATCTGCTGAAGAAAATCAAGGTGTTAGGATTTAACATACATGTAGACAACATGGCCTTGGAAAGAGAAAAGGCCCTTTTTCATCAGAAACTGTAGTAAAAGAGAGAACCGGTTAATGATATTGAGACAGGAGGGAAGTGAAGCCGGAGAAGAGATGGCCTGGGAAAGTAATAAGCAGTGGAGGAACTAGAGAACACGGTGAGGATGAGTAATGAGTTCAGGAGAAGTAAATACACAGAGAAGATGGAATGATAAGAGGCAATGCTTAGATAAAGAGATTTCATAGCTCTTGATTATGAAATTGAGACTCTTATGAGAGATGGCAAGATCAAGGGTGTGAGTATTCTTGTGTAGATGAAGTGGAGTGGAGCAGTAGGACATGAAGATTAAATACATTGAGGAGCTGGTAGGTTATTGTTGAAGGAACAGCAGAATATATGTAGAAGGGGCACATGAAGAACATATTATAGCAAAAGGGTAGGCATGTGGGTAGAAAGGAAACTTGTGAGGTAGTGAACTTCTAGAGAAAAGAGGGAGAATGACTTGGGGGTTCACTTATTGGCTGTGTGATCTTTGGCAAATCACTTAATCTATCGCCTCAGTTTCCTCTTCTGTAAAATGGACATAATAATAGTACTTACCTTTCCAGTGTTGAGGTTAGAATAAAATTAGATATTTGTAACATTCCTTGCAAATCTTAAAGTGCTATATAAATGTTTGCTACTAACTAATATGCAAAGTAAATAAAAACCATTTTTTTTTTTAGAAAGGGAGGCATTAGCCTCTGGGGTGTATGTGTGAGGGAGAATCAGAAAAGAATTGTTAGAGAAAGTGATGTTACTTACACCTGGGTGACATTGGGCAAATGACTTAAATTCTGAGTCTCTTCATGCGTAAAATGACCAATGCAGACAGTCGGATGTCAAACTTAAAAGGAATGATAATTTTGTGGGAACCATGTGTTGACTTTGACTAGAGCAAATTAACATTATGTGTTGTATTATATTTTGATTTATTTTGTTAAACATTTCCCAATTAATCTGGATTGGGCTACACTGGAGAGTTTTGCAAGTTTTTCACCTCTGGATTAGAAAATGCCCAGGATCCATCTCAAATCTAGAACTTTTAACACCAATTCTCTCAGTGGAACTTTCTTTTATGTGTTGTCTCCCCCAATTAGAATATGAATTCCCTAAAAACAAGTACTCTGTATATCCAGTGCTTAACACAATGCTTGGCATATAGCAAGTGCAAATCACCATGTGAATAACTGCATGAGCTAAAGGGTGCCTTGGAAACCGTGAAGTCAACTTACCTCAAATGGACTGAGTCCATTGTTCATCAGAATGGCCCAGTAAAGTGTGTACTTTCCTGGTTGTAATAAGCAAACTCAGAGCTATTCTCTTGAGCTATTAACTGGAAAACTTACTGTTTTCCTTTTTTATTTCTTCTAAATTGAGCTTTTAAAAAACAACCTCAGATACAATATTTCCACATATTACAGTTATACACTCTTCAACACAGAGAACACTGGTGAATATCAAAATATTTTTGTTGTTAAAGATTTCTGTATGAGTTTATGTAGCTTTAAAATTGACCGTCCTCTACCCTATAGGTTGGCTTGTGCCATTTGGCTATTTTTGCAGCTGAGGAAACGTATACTCATAAAAGTCAAGGGCTTTCATCATAGTAATACATAGTATGGGGCAGAACTAATAGAGTATTTTAGTCTTAGAAGGTGTTAGCAGATCCAATCTTTAGTTCTGTTAAGTCTCAGACAAAATTTCTTGCTTTAAGTTTCTCTCCACTCTTAAACCACTCTTTACTTAGCTGCCAAACTAGTCTTCCTAAAGCATGGGTCCTACCAATCTCACTCCCCTACACAAGAACTCTGTAGCTCCTTTCAGATCAAAATCCAGATAGAAAAAGTGTGTGTGGGGGAGGGCCCTGGGCTTTTAAAGCCCTTCACAACCAGACTCATTTCTTCTTTTCCAGTTTTGTTACATTTTATCCCCCTGTACACACTATCACCCAGTCACACTGGTCTTGCTGTTCCTTGCACATGACACTATTTTCCAAATTTGTGCCATTAATATATGGGGGCAATCCCCCGTATAAGGAATGCATTCCCTCCTCACCTCCACTTCTTGGCTTCCTTCAAGCATCAACTCAAAATGCACTTTTTGCATTTATAACAGCTCTTTTTGTGACGGCAAAGAAATGGAAATTGAGGGAATTCCCATCAATTAGGGAATGACTGAACACATTGTGGCATGTGAATGTAATAGAATACTACTGTGCTATAAGAAATGATGAACAGGCAGATTTCAGAAAACCTGGAAAGACTTACATGAACTGATGCTGAGTGAAGTGAGCAGAAACAGAACATTTTGCACAGTAATAACAAAACTGTGCAATGATCAACTATGATAGACAACTCTTTTCAGCAATACAATGATCCAAAACAATTCCAAAAGACTCATGATAGAAAATGCTATCCACATTCAGATAAAGAACTATGGAATCTGAATGCAAATAGAAGCATACTGTTTTCATTTTTTTCTTTATGATTTTTCCCTTTTGTTCTGTTTCTTCTTTTACAGTGTGACTTACATGATTGCACACGTATAACCTATATCAGATTGTTTGTCATATTGGGGAGGGGGAAGGGCAAAAAGGGAGTGAAGGAGAAAAATTTGGAACTAAAAATTTTATAAAAATGCACACTGAAGATTATCTATACATGTAATTGGAAAAAATAAAATTATATTAAAATGCACTTTTTGCAAGAGGCCTATTCTTTTTCCTCACTGATCCACCTACAATAGTGCCTTCTCTCTGATTACTTCCCATTATCTCTCCCATTGAATGTGAGTTCCTTTGGAGAAGACCTTGTTCTTTTTGTATTATATCAGTACAAATAATGAAACATATGAAGAAGTCACATTATTCAGATTTGAGCTTCATATTTCCATTGGACTAGAATCAATTACTGTATTTTACATAATTATAACTTTAAAGAGCACAAATTCAAATACATATGACCACTTTGTGGGATCCATTATTTACATTAGCTGTATCCCCAGGGCTTAGTATAGTGTCTGGCATATATAATTCTTAATAAATGTTTGTTGATTGATTGATTAAGACACCTTACATTGTCTATTTTTTCACATCTGTGTGATCTCTACAGATGTATATAATGATAAATCCTCTTTCTTCCAATATAACTTGTGCAAAGCTGCCATTACACATTTCTAAACAGCAAATCAGTAAATTAGGTAGGTGGTGTGTATAAGTGTATATACATACATATGCATATATGGATAATGAATATGTGTGTATATTTAAGTTTTATACGTAATATGTAAAATATATTTTATATGAGTATATATCTAACATATATACAGTAGAATGTATGAGTATTTTGGACAAATGTTTAATTCAACATAATCTGGAAAAATAAAAGCCTTACTCAAATCACAATATTTGTACCGTTTTTATTTGTAAAAATAACCATCTGAATGCATTACAATAGTTTACAGTTACATATTTCATTACATTAATAGAGCATTCAGTAGTTGAAAAAGATATTAAACTGTGCTTGAGAAGAGATTCAGATTGGATCAGTCATTCAATTAAGTTTTTTTCCTCATTTTTACAGTTATGACATTTACTGAAGTCATTCAACTCCAATTTACATAATAAAACATTACAGACAAAATCCCACTGAAACCATCAACCAATAATTTCTGCCGTTACAAATATGTTATGCAAAATATAACACTGGCACCAGATTCATATCATCGTGCTTTGTAAAGATATATTGCACATGCTAAAGCATAAAATATGTTGACAAAACTACCAAACATGATATTGGCTTTGAATATTTAGATCACTGCATAAGAAACACATAGAATTACATTTTATACACACTCTCAGATTGTCACTATTTTAAAATGCTTTTTCCCTCTAACACTGATCTATGGTTTACAGTTTCTGTAAGAAGAAAGCATTTTTAGCACTGCAAAAAAAATCATACATCATTCCTTTAGCATATTCATTTTAACTTCAAAGCAAGTGAAAGGGAATGGGGAAAAAGACTTTTATACATTCAAAGAAAGTTTGAAATAAAAACTGACTGGTATTATATTGCTTTGATAACACTCAAATGGAAAAAAATACGATAAATTTCACAAAACATTTTCAGAATACACAAATATAAAAAGGCACTCTAACTTCATATTACACGACCAAAAAAAAGAACCAAGTTCTTAAACCAAACCAACAGAGAGCTAACCAAGTTTCTCAACAGTACAAAGAATAACTACTGCAGCAATTCATTTGATGTTCTTGCTCTAATTTAATAATAAAATAACAATTCAAGCAGCTGTTTACTGCATAAAGTACCAAATGTACTATGGTGCCCTTTTAGTAGTGATAAATAGAAATCCCCTGAGCTATTTACTGTAGAATCAGAACAGATTTTAGGCAATTTGGAAATAGATAGTAACGTATTATCAAAGATAGGCAGACACTGGTGAACAAGAAGAGTTATGTGCAATGCAAAAAATCCCATGTCTCTGGTTAAAATACAGTCTTAAAAAAGTGTTTAAGTAAGAGCAATAAACACTATGACGGAGGAATCTGAAATTTTATTTTAAAAAACTTTTTTCTTAGTGAGCCTTGTTCAAAATATGATTTTCTTTCTAGCAGTAGAATTAGAAGATACAAAAAATTAAATGCAATCTTTACTTATGTTCTAAATAAAGCAAATTTTGTAGTCTGCAAAAACAATTCAAGAAAAGGAAAAAAAATAAATTTAATGGTCAGTTCCTGGTAAGCATATTTCAATTTTGTTCCTTTGTCCCCCTTACAATTTAATAGAGTAGAAAGGTAAAATACAGTTCCACTGAGATTAGGTTGAATCACTGGGGTTTGCTGCAATATTACCTGTTCTCTCTGCTCTTCTACAGAAAAATTCAACACTAGTCCTCTAAAAGACATTTCGTTTCCTGTTTAAAAGGCTACTTCCTTTCATTCCAAACCAAATACCATTTTAGTGAGATTTCTAGTCACTTCTAGAAAAAGACACCACAGTATACAGCTCTCCTTCAAAGCTGATTACCCCTTATTTTCAGTGCTTTAATAAAGATAAGGTAGTTATTGCTAGTTAGCAACTTCTTTTTTTTTTAAATCATTCTTCTCAAAAAAGGAATACAGTACTAACGTTAAAGAGGAGAAAGAAGAAAATACTCCCTTTCCCTCAGAGTTCTAGAAAAGTGTCATTGAACTTTTTCAATGAAATTAATACCAATTGTACAAGTCCTTGGAACAAGTTCTCATTCATTATGAGTAAAGTGAGTTCCAATTTTTTATCTCCTCCAAGATGCTAAAAGATTAAGGTATTTTACAGTTATTGAAAAACACAATATAGTATCTATAGTTTACTTAGATCTCATAGAACACTGCTTTTAAAAATGCTCATGATTATTATAAAATAGAAATTTCCAGGGCTAAACTAGAGAAGGAAAGAAATATCAGAGGTACAGCCCCTCACAAAGTATATTTCTTTCCTTTCTCTTGGCTCAAGTGGAAAACTAAGCATGTGGACTGGTGATTTTAACTTCTCTCAGAGCATCAGCCAACAACCTGTTGCAGTTTTCCTGCTAGGATCCTTTTATTTACGTGTAATTTTGTGTTTGGTAGGATCACTTTTGAACCTTTCACTTCTGGATCATACTGACATACACCACCATCCATTTCTCTTTTCTTCTCTTAAGAACTATGTCTGGAGTATGCCCACCTGGAGTTTGGCCTTCCTTACTGAGAGATAGCTATGCCCTGCAAGCTACAGTGAGAGGGGGTGTGAGCAACGGAATGACTGCATCCTGTATCCCCTCCTAATAGATACGGAAGAACCTGAGGTTAGCCTGGAAACCTTAACAATGGACATGCTGGGCATAGGGACCCCAGGCGTTCTGGTTAGCCCAGAGTCAAATTTTTTTCCTGCTATTTTTTTTCTTTGATAGGCCAGATAAGACACATAACAAAACATAACTATGGAGAAAATTCCTGGGCATTTGCTTCACTTCAAATAAATATAAACACATTTACATCAAAAGTATATATGAACATTTTCTCTGGTTTGACAAAAAAATAAATTGTGGTCCACACATCATTGGTTACAAATGTTAAGCTATCAACTATAAATCTGTGTCATAAGAAATGTAAAATACAACCAAGACTCAAAAAGTTTACATTTTAACTTTTTAGAAAAGCTACATCATTTCTCACTTCCATTTTGAAGGAAAAAAATTTATCTTCCATTTTAGACACTGAAGCATTTTGGTCCTCATGTATAGCTGGTGGATGATATATGTATATATGCATATATGTATATATATTTTTTCAGAGAGTCTCATTCTTCTTTTTGTACATCTGTCACAGGTGAGGAACGGGGTCCATTTGACCTAGAAGCTTTGGCAGAAGGAGCAGATACAGTATTCACAATGTTGATCCCACTTATTAAGTAAATGTCAACTGGCTTCTCTTTCCAAGTCTCATGTTGCTATTCCCCATTTTGTGCCTATGTTTGCTTTGGGACCTACACTGTTTCTTGCATTACTCTTGACCAAAAAGACTACTTAACTTATTAATATAGTGTAAAAAATATTTTTACAACCTAGTGGTTAATTTATTTTTTTTTAAAAAGGAAGGAATATTCTGATTCAATTGAGGAAGAATCAGTGAAAAAAAAATCCGCTGCACTTGAAACTGACAAACTGCTACAAAATTTATTTACCATGTAATAATCAGCTAAACTTTCTATGGTGGATCACAGCTGAATGGATCAGGTGAAAATTATTATTGATCCATCATATCATCTAGTGTATATCATATTTGTATTATACTTTAAAAATTAGATCAAATTTTAGATCAATATTCATCTATTAGGCAAAGATTCTTGGCACATGCCTTCTGGACATGTGTGCTTAATGTGTGTTGGAATGTTATATATGGACAGGCAGAGACAGGAAAGGAACAACAGAGATAAAGACAGACCAACAAAGATAGAGAGGCAGAGAAAATACATGTGAGTGGTTAAATTCTCCTAGCAACAATAATCCAGGCAATATCTCTGAAGGTGAACTTTACCTTTGGCTTGTAATAAGGAAGTAAACATCAGAGTGAGGAGAAATTTGAGGACAAACTCCCCCATGGTACAAGAAAGCCACATTGATGAGCTTCAGATAATTCATTTTACAGCAAGGACATAATAAAAAACAATCCTTGCTACAATAGCCCCTTACTCTGTTGCATTATTTCGAAAGAAGAAATAATAAAATGACTTTTTAAAAAATTCCCTACTTAAGATGAGAGGTAGACTTTCACAGTAGTACTTTAGATAGAAAGAAAACATGATGCAAATCAAAGTCAGGGCACATTTTGTGAAAATGTTTTCCATCAAAAACTCCAAGTCCTTTCCTATAGGTTCTTTGCACACTTTACTAAACCCTTCTCTCCTACTTTCTCAAAGCGTGGGTCCATAATGACACTCAACACAACATAATTTAGGGAATAAAAATTCTTCCTGCCCCGCCTTCTCCACCTAATGTAAGTAATTAAGTGGAAGCTTCTGAAGTCCAGAGTCAAAATGTTTCCGAATCAGAATCATTTTCATTGTACCCGTCCTCTGATCCTATATTGTGAGTGCAAGAGCTAGCGGTGCCACTCAGATTGGTGCCATCACAGATCTGTGTCCTGCTCAAATGGTCTTTTTTAAAACAAACGAAGTTGAAAGACGTCATTGTACTGGAAGGAGAAAAAGGCATCATGGTAGCCAAAATGAGTGCCAGGCAGTCAGCCACGTCCTTGTTAGGAGCGCAAGCCAGGGCTGGGGTATGACCTGGGCATAAATGCAGACAAGGCAATGGTTAGTACTGGGGAAATCAAAGGGGAAGGTGAGCATTCCACAAATACATCTCAAGATGATTTTGTAAGCGAGAGATGTATATCAAGTTAAAACCATGCCAGGCAAGAGGATGAGTTACTTAAACTAAGTAGACATGCTAGGGGTATGGGTCAGAGAGAAGGAAGGTTGGGGTAAAGGAACTGGGGGAAGGAAGGGAGGAAGAGACAATTTGTGAAGGTTTTCAGCTCATGTGACCACAACAAGCACTCTATTTTAAGTTAGGGGGAATTTAGCCTTCACCAAATGGACAAAAACACTGGGAGAACACAGATCCACAACAGAGATGAATACAATATAGCACGCATGGCACTATGAACCTGATACAGCATTCAGACTTGGTTCATAGGGACAAATCTCATTCTGAGAACAATGACTTTCAGTTGTAGACAAATGTGCATCAGATAAGAAAAAAAATTTGTTAAACATCAAGTTATACAGTTGTATTATTCAATGCATATTAATCAACTAGCATTTAAGATACTAAAATGTTGGGACAAATACAATAAATCAGACACATGGAATATATGAGAAAGATTGGTCCTTTTTGAATCAAAATTTACTCTCCCTGGTATTCAAATTGGCAACTCAATTAATGAGCATTACAAACAGAACAGAAACCCTACTCTAGAACCCAGCAGATGTGGCAAAGGGAAGAATGACATAAGGAATTCTTAACCTGAGTCACAGTTCAAGCTTTGCAAGTCTGGACAGAAACAAAAATATTCTAGCAATTTCTTGCTAAACACTTGATGCATTTCCTGTAGGTAAAATGCTCTCTCATTACAAATCACATATGTGAAAAAAGTAGATTGGGTTTTTTTTTATGACATTCTACCTTAATCAGATTGAACCCCAGTGACTTAGAGAAAATGGTGGCAGCATGTATACTGCAAAGAGTACCAGACTTGGAGTCATGAGACCTGGGTTTGAATCCTGGCCCTGTCACATTTTAGCAGTATGCTCCTGAGGAAAATTATTTCACTTTGCCTCAGTTTTCTCTTTCGTAAAATGGTGATAATAATACTTGTATTATCCATACTCACCAGGTTACTATGAGGAAAATGTAAATCTCAAAGCACTATAAAAATGTGAGCTACTATAATATTAATGTGCACTATTATAGTCCCTAATGCTGGATAAGAGCATTTGGCACTAGCTATTGCTGGGGGTTTACAAAGTGCTAACAGATATGTGAACTATTATTTCTATCCTCAGGGAATAACTTACTCAAGCTATAGTATCTGGTCCAATGAATAGAATTCCTATGCGGTCAATCCATTTCATTTCTTGTCTGTGATCACCTATCAAATTTCCCTGCCACTCACTTCCCCACTCCCATATTGATGAGAAAGAAAAAATAAGAAAATTCATGTATGATAATATTCTATACAAGTTAAAGTCATAAATAAAGGTTCTGTGATTCCAAAATGCTGAACAAAATAGGCTCTAAAAAGAGGGGTTCTTAACCTAGGGGTCCATGGGCCATCATGAGGTCCATGGAGAGATTTTAAAATATCTATGAACATTAATTCTATTAACCTCAAAGTGAGATTTAGCCTTTTCTTAAATCATAATAAAATAATCCAATCTTCTAAGAAGGGGTTCCCTGGGCTTCATCAGACTGCCAAGGGGTCCATGACACAGAAAAAGGTTAAGAACCCCCAACTCCAAAATGTATTTGGCCATTTCTGGCAAAGGCGGATGTGGATCACTAACTTTTGTGCCCACAAAATTCATCTGTCTCTACACCCCAACTATATTAAAGTGACCTAAAAGTAGGCATATACTTCATCAATAGAACTGCAGTAGTGGTGGTGAGAGGGAGGAGGGGAATAATGAGGGAAGAGAAAGGGAAAGGGAAAACCAAGGAAATGGAGTAGGGGACAAATTTCCCCTTCTCTTCCCAGATGAATCAGGTAAGGGGCAGAGTAGGGCACATGCTATGATAAAATGAGGCTAAACAACCGAAAATATTAAGTTAGCTAATGATGTCAGTAGGGCTGCTTACTTCTGAGAAATACGCATGCGCTGCTAATTCCAAAACCTGTAATAAGCATTTAAGTGAGTTATGTTAATACATTTTATTATAATGCTACAATTGAGCCACATTTTTATTTCATAACTCATAAGTATCAAGAATTTTGCTTCAAGCATAATTGATATATGTATATTTTTAAAAAGCTGAATATGGAGACACCTAGCATTCAATGCTTATTCACTTTTACCAGAAAGGTAATGTTTGAGAGTTGACCTTTGTGTGTGTGTGTGTGTGTGTGTGTGTGTGTGTGTGTGTGTGTGTGT